>NW_022196904.1:99639612-99737535 GCF_008632895.1 Mastomys coucha | reverse complement strand
GCAGGCAGCCATGAGGGCACATGTCTGTAATCCCAGCAGGCAGCCATGAGGGCACATGTCTGTAATCCTAGCAGGCAGGAGGCTGAGTCTGGAGGACTCCAAGGTGAGGCCAGCCTGGGTGCCATAGTGAGACTATATTTCAAAACAAGCCAACAAAAAGGAAGACAGTTACAATATGGTATTATCATTGGTGCAAAATGACGCTTTACTTTTAGTTCAGTTAATAGTCTAGCATGCTCAAACTTAAATTTTTCTTTCTTCTTTTGGTAGCAACTTCTTAGCTTTATATCAATCCATTTGGGTGGGGCCTATATTATGTTATGTTTTTGGCTGTTAGTATTATATGTGAAGTGTGCATAATCAAAATGAGTGTTTTTGCCTGAATGTTTTCTTTCAATATTTAAAATTATTTTATCTTACTTCATGTATATGGGTGTTTTGCCTGCATGTATATCTATGTATCACGTACATGCAGGACCCACAGATACCAGAAGGTGGCACCGGATCTCCTGAAACATTGGAGTAACAGACAGTTGAGGGCAGCATGTGAGTGCTGGGACTAGAACCCAGATCCTCTCCAAGAGCAGCCAGTGCTCTTGACTGCTGAGCATCTCTCCAGCTCCCAATTTTTAAACTTTTTAGTTTATTATTATTTGTGTGTGTGTGTGTGTGTGTGTGTGTGTGTGTGTATTTCCTTGCATGGCCATGCATGTACACATGATTTGTATGTGTGTATGTGTGTACAGGCATACGTGTACACATGGTGTGTGTGTGTGTGTATGTGTGTATTTTCTTGCATGGCCATGCATGTGCACATGATGTATATGTGTGTGTATATGGGCATACATGTACACATGGTATGTGTGTGTATGTTCATGTATGGCCATGCATGCACACATGATGTGTGGGTGGATACACATACCATGCTCCACATATTTATAGTTTGATTTATCTGTGTTTATTTTACTAATATCTCTTCATCTTGCTAATAAGACCTTCATTTTTTTGTCATATTTTAGTTTTTGACATGAAGTTTTACATGTAGCCTGGAACTCACTTTTTAGAGCAAGCTGGTCATGAATACATAGGGATCTAACTTCCTGCCTCCTGAGTGCTGGAATTAATGGTGCACCACCACACCTGGCCATCTGAGCTTCATTTGAGATATAGGTATATTAAAACTTAAGAGATTATTACTACAATAACATTTTGATAGTGTTTCTATTTCTCTGTGACAGTCATATGTTAATTCATATATATTTGTGGAGAGCAGGGTTCTGTTTGCTGTTGTTATTGATTCTATTTATTTTATAGGATTTGGGGGGGCTTTTTTGTTGTTGTTTAGTTGTTTTGTTTCTGTTTGTTTGTTTGTTTGTTTGTTGAGACACAGGCTCACTCAGTAGGCTGAACTGGTCTAGAACTAGCAGTCTTTATCCCTCAGCCTTCTGAATGCTGAAATTGTAGATATGTCCCATCATACCCAGCTTGGCTCTGTTTCATTCTGGCCAAGATGGCTCTTTTGAGTCATGGCTTTAATGAGAATATGTTCTTTTGTGTAGTGGGATTAGCCCTCTCTCAGTACTTTTCTTAGGTTACGTATCTGTGCATATTGTACATAGATTCTGTTCAAGATTGCAGAATGAGCAATGATCGAGAGGCCAGAGGCCAGAGGCCAGAGGCCAGGACAGGAATCTATTCACCAGAAGTGAACAGAGTTTTAGGTTTCCTGACATCTGTATGCCTCCTTTACATTTGAGAATTACACCATCTTGTGCACCTTGCATGGTAGATTCAGAAGGATTGCCCACGCTTTATTTGCTTTGAAGTTTGTAAGCCTTTAGTTTACTAACCTTGTAGACACTCACGTCTCAATTGGACACATTTAGGTATTTCTGTTTTCTCTTCCAGAGCATGTAGTGTTCTTTGTCTATGGCTCTTGCCACACTCTGTGTAACCTTATTTATTGGTAACCAGGACTCTTAGTTCACTGGATTTCCTCACCAATCACTAGTAATGGAGATGAGTGTGGCCCCTGTCACATGCTTCCTGCATTCTAAATATTGCTCTCAAACAGTAGAGTGCTGACTCTGGGGACTGGGACAAGGGCTGCAACCAGAGTGACTACTGCATGCCAGGTGCTGTGCTGAGTGTTTGACCCTGGTAGACTCAGTGCTCCAAGAACCACGAGAAGCAAGCAGGCCTGCTGTAGTCACGTGACACACAAAGACAGTGAGGCTTGTGAAGGCCATGGTGATGTGTCTCTTAACTGCCGGAGCAGGATCAGAGCCTGGATGTGTGTAACTTCTGAGGCCTTTGACCCCTTTGCAGAACATCTTTTTTTCTGAATTTACAACTCTACCTCCTGTTACTTTTATTTTATCTGGTTCAGCATCATCTCAGTTGTGGGTGGCCATGCACATCTCTGCATCTGTGTGTGCTTTATTACTTAGATACCATTATCTAACTCAAAAATGGTGATGAGGAGAACTCTTACCTTGCTTCTCTTTCGGAGTGAATTTTAGTGTGTTCATTTTTCTTCTAAGAGTCATGCATCTTATTAAATAAATGCACTATTTAAAATTATTGTATATGATTTGATAAAAAATATAAGTAATAATTATAAGACATGTTATTGTCTAGTTAGGTCTCTGTTGCTGTGATAAAACACTAACCAAACTATCTTGTGGGCAGAAACAGTTTATTTGGCTTACAAGTCCTGATCACAGGCCATCATGGAGGAAGATCTAGGCAGGATCTCAAGTAGGAGCAGAGACAGGAACCATGGAGGAGAGCCACTTTCTGGCTTGCTCAGCTTGCTTTCTTATACCAGCCAGGACCACAATGGGCTGGACCCTCGCACACCTATCATTTGTCAAGAAAATGCCCCACACAGATGTCCAAAAGAAAGTCTGATAGAGGCAATTCCTCTTCCTAGACATGTCTCATTTGTGTCAAGTTGACAAAACTAACCAAAACAGTATTATTTAACCTTTTATTATTATATATATAGTTATATGTTATATATTTAAAATTCTATTATACATTTATAATTACTATATAATTTAAAAAATATGTTTTTCTTTCCTGTTTCAAAATTGGTGTTGAAGTCTATCAAACATATTTGTTGAAAAGATTATATATTATTCAATTAATTTAGTAATTTTCCTCTTTTGTTTTCTTTCTTTCTTTGTTTCTCTCTTTCTTTGTTTTTCTTTTTGTTTTTCTTTCTCTTTCTTTCTCTCTTTCTTTCTCTCTTTCTTTCTTTCTCTCTCTCTTTCTTTCTTTCTTTCTTTCTTTCTTTCTTTCTTTCTTTCTTTCTTTCTTTCTTTCTTGGTATGAGTACTTGGCATTTTCTTTTATAGCCACCATCCAAGTCTGTACCTGTGTTTGTTTTGGAGTATCTGCAACTTTTTTGGATTAGGTAAATTAACTTCTAAATTGTTGGGGCCCAGGGAATCCCGACATACTGTGTTATCTATCATTTGCTCTTCAGTTCCAGTTCCAGAGTTTGTTGTTTGGCTGGCTGGCTTTGCTTCCACCCAGGCATCCAGGGACCCTTATGTCCTTTTTGTTATCTTTCAGCAGACTCTTGGAGTCCCACAGCTTAGAACAGGACTGGATGGGGGTGGTGGGAGGGTGTGTGTCAGATTCCAGAGCAGGGTGTGGACTGTAACTCCTCTTTCACTTCAGCTCTGTGGCAGCATGGCTTCACAAACAGCAGGAGAAGCTGGGAGTATGGTTGCTAGCCTGAGAGCCGGCCTTCTGCCGTATCCAAACCCCATTCATGTGATAGATTATAGTGGTCATCTCGGTCCCTGTCATATCACCTTGTCAATTTAACAATATTCCTAGGCAGTTTCCCGTTTAATGCCTATGGAGCCTTAATCTTTTAAGATAAAAATTAAACTGATACATATGTATTTCTCCACATTTCTCTCTACTATAAATAATGATATAATGAACTCTCTCACATGTTGTAGAAATGCTTATTTTCTAAGGGATGCCATCCTACAGGTAAAATGGGTGGGTTAAAAGGTGTTTACAAATATGTGTGTTTTGTTGTGTGTAGATTGTCAAACTTTTCTACTAAATTATGCTAATCTATATATACCTAGCCTGTAGCAAAGTCTTACTGTCTATATTGATAGACAGTCACTGAGTTTTATGAGTAGGTAAGTGAATTTGACTCCTATGAGCTCCCAGTTTTAAAGAGAAATTATGCTGGAGGGCTAGCTCAGTGGGTGAAGTGCTTGCTGTACAAACATGAAGACTGTGGATCCCAGAACCCATGGAAAGCCAAACGCTACAGCACACATCTGTAATCACAGCACTTCTGTGGTTAGATGGAGTGAAGACAGGGGCCAGCTGGCCTGGTGGCCACGGTGGCAGGCATGAATGACATAGGGTCTCAAGTGAAGTGGAAGGCAAGGACTGGTCCCTCAGGTTGTCATTTGACCTCCACATGCCACTATGGTGTGTGCATATTCCTCCACTCATAAACAACAACAACAACAACAACACACACACATGCACAAACAAAACGAACCCAGGGTGTTCAATAAATGAACACCTCCTCCTATATTCTCTCAGGTCTAGGGTATGGATGATTAAAAATTTGGGTTTTATCTTTTATTGGTTGCTAAGCTTTGGGCAAGTTTCTCGGTCTTGGCACCTCAGTTTACCCAGTTCTGCAATGGGGATAATTATGGCACCTATAGTCCTCAAAAATCTGATGTAATGTTTTGTGCGACCCTAGTCTTAAGTTCAGTTAGATCCTGCCATTCTTTCCATGACAGTTGCTGAACTGTGGAACTCTATCATGCCAACCAAGGGTGACAGGACAGGATTGGGCTGCAGGCATCCACAGGCCCCTTCCCACCACATACCCAGAACAAAGACCTGGGAGCCCTCTGAGTTCTGACTCAGAGAATATGTCTAGTCTCTAAACCAGTGGTTTTCTACCTGTGGCTCACGGCCCTTTTATCAAACTTCTATCTTCAACAATAATTACACCACAATTCATAACAATAGCAAAATTACAGTTATAAAGTAGCAACAAAAATAACATTATATTTGGGGGTCATCACAGCGTGAGGAACTATATTAAAAGGTTGCCACATTAGGAAGGTTGAGAACCACTGCTCTAAATTCAACAGAGCTCATAGGAAAAAAACTAATCTCTGATGATGATTTCATGAGCAAACTAATCTTGTTGGCTGTTCCTTGGGGAGACTGGAAAGGCCCTTATCAGGGCCTTATCAGGGTGTTCTGGAGTCTCCAGCACCTTGGCTCTCACGTTCCCCAGTAAATCTGACCTTCCAACAAGTCAACCTGTTCTTGTCCCAGGAGCATTCTGCACTGTCTTTGATCGTTGTTTCAAGACAAAGATGTGAGGCTGATATGGGCCACTCCCCAAGTTGTTTTCTGAGAATGTGATGGGGACTAAGGGGACAGGGCTTGGACTATACCATCAAGGAGATGGCCTTATCCCAACAGCCATTAGTGTTTCATCTGTCTCCTAGTGGCACCTTTGGCCCACATTCTTGACAGCTTGCACAGCACCTAGAATCTCTGCAGTGCACTTTTGTCTCAGAGACCTCATTCTGTTCTCAGGATGAGCACTGGAACCTTGAAGGGCCCACTCACCTCCCAGCATCACCCCCAAGGCTCTGGGCCAGCCCCACTCACCTCCCAGCATCACCTCTGAGGCTCTGGGGCCAGCCCCACTCACCTCCCAGCATCACCCAGAACCACTCTCTCCCAGATGTCAACATCTGCCTTTCCTTTTGCAGCTCCTTCATCCTCCACTTCCCACTTTCCCCTCTACATGGAGGGTTTTCTCTTCTCTTCTTTGCCCAGTGAACTCCCATTTTAGATTTTCCTCTGATTAATCTGTCCTCTTTTTTTGTTTATTTGTTTATGAAGAAAAGATTTATTCTCACTATCTTGGAAAATAAAAACAAATAAGATCAAGGTAACAGCACAATCAGGTTCTGGTGAATTCACTCTTCTTTTTTTTTTTTTTTATTAGATGTTTTCTTCATTTACAATATCTCCTTTCCCAGGTTCCCCTCCAAAAATAAAATAAAATAAAACAAAGACTAAAACAAACCCCTGTTCCCTCCCTCATCCCCCTGATCACCACCCAACCCCCTCCTGCTTCCTGGCCCTGGCATTCCCCTACCCTGGGGCATAGAACCTTCACAGGGCCAAGGGCCTCTCCTCCCATTGATGACCAACTTGGCCATCCTCTGCTATACACATGCTGCTGGAGCCATTAGTCCCACCATGTGTACTCCTTGGTTAGAGTTTTAGTACCTGGGAGCTCTGAGGGTACTAGTTAGTTCATATTGTTCTTCCTAAGGGGCTTCAAACCTTTCAGCTCCTTGGGTCCTTTCTCTAGCTTCTTCATTGGGACCCTGTACTCAGTCCAATGGATGGCTGTGAGCCTCTACTTCTGTATTAGTCGGGTACTTTCAGAGACTCTCAGGAGACAGCTATATCAGGCTCCTGTCATCCAGTACTTGATCGCATCCACAATAGTGTCTAGACTATCAGAGGACCCAGCTATACCACTCCTGGGCATATACCCAGAAGATGCTCCAACATGTAATAAGGACACATGATCCACTATGTTCATAGCAGCCTTATTTATAATAGCCAGATACTGGAAACAACCAAGATGTCCCTCAACAGAGGAATGGATACAGAAATTGTGGTACATCTACACAATGGACTACTACTCAGCTATTAAAAACAATGAATTTATGAAATTCTTGGGGAAATGGATGGATCTGGAGAATATCATCCTGAGTGAGGTAACCCAATCACAAAAGAACACACATGGTATGCACTCTCTGATAAGTGGATATTAGCCCAGAAGATCAGAATACATAAAGTACAAACCACAAACCACAAGAAACTCAAGAAGAAGGAAGACCAAAGTGTGGATACTTTGTACCTTCTTAAAAGGGGGAACAAAATACCCATGGAAGGACTAACTATGTAGCAGAGACTATGGAACAGAGACTAAAGGAAGGACAATTCAGAGACTGATCTACCTGGGAATCTTTCCCATATTCAATAATCTCTGTCCTCTTAAACACTAATTTCTGAAAGGGACACTTGTGTGAAAGTTTTGCTCAGTATAGCATATATCCTTGGCTCTAGCCCCCTTGCCTGGGACATAGTAAGTACTCAATAATTAGGGAAATAATTCATGAATAAATGGACTCACCTGCACTCTCTGTGAGAGGAAACCCAAGGGCAGACAGAGTCACTACAATACATCATAAGGCAACTTCAACTGAACAGGGGCTCTTGGGAACAAGGAGGAAGAAGCAGCTATCTTAGTGGGGAGTGAGTCAACGAAGGCTGGAGGGGCAGCTTTGCTCTGGAAGAGAAACACCAGGCAGGGCGAGCAGAAGGAATAAAAGCACATCTCTGGTGCCTGATGTGACCCTGAGTCCGAAGTGGTGGACTTGGGTCAGGGAGGGTGAAAGCCTTAAGGGCCAAGTAATTAATTAAGACACTTGGTGTGCCAGAGAACCCTACAGTAAAGGGAGCCTACATTCCAGCCTAATTCTTCTGAAGAAATTACAACAGCTGGCCTGAGATGAGAGATAGAATTTATTTATTTATTTAGTTAGTTTGTTGTTGTTGTTGTTTGTTTGTTTGTTTTGTTTGTTTTGTTTTTTTTTAATTCAGGGTTTCTCTGTGTAGCCCTGGCTGTCCTGGAACTCACTCTGTAGACCAGGATGGCCTCGAACTCAGAAATAGGCCTGCTTCTGCCTCCCAAGTGCTGGGACTAAAGGTATGCGCCGCCACTGCCCAAGAGATAGAATTTATAAAGGCCCAGGCCCTGCCATTGAGAGAATACCTCATTCCAATTATTGTCATTGAAGGCATCCCTTTATAAAAGACACCTTGTAAAACAATATTGAAATGGTCTGGTGAGGAACAAGGGATGACAGGACTGTGGAAGGATAGTTTGAAAGACATTTGGAGGTGAGGATGGCAGGACATAGTAAGCAAGGTAACAGAAGACCACCAGGAATCTGTGTGCATGGGCAATGGTGCTAGTACCAGTCTCAGATCTCAGTAGGGACAACTCCCTTGAGAAGACCAAGTATCTGTATTTGAACATATTGAGCGCCCAGGGGACACAGCTGAGATGCAACAATTTGACAGACTCATTTTTACATCCTGGCTCTACTGTGAATGAGCTTGGCTCTGGGAGATCTACAAATCCTAACTGGTCTTCAGTTTCCCCCGCTTAGCAGAACAACTGTAGTCAGCCAACAAGAAAGAGCATGGAATGTGTGGCTGATGTCCCATGAATGGTGGTGTTAGAACAATTTTTATTCTCTGTATCTAAATTGGTGATGTCTACAGAGTGGTTGGAAGTCTGGACCAGGATTCTGAGGAAGGTGAATTGTTCTTCTACACAGCTCAAGGCTGGGTCACAGTCTCATGTCTCACACAAGGAAGATGCCTTCCAGAGAAGACAGATGTAAAGAAATGTATTCTAACGAGTGGCTCTGGCCTTGGAGGATAGGAGAAAGTAAAAACTTCCTTGTTGTACTAAAATGTCCCCCTTTCCACAAATACAGAAGGGAGTAGGGAGGAAGGAAAGAGGTTAGACTAGATGTACCCTTCAAGATAAAAACATTACAATATAATCGAGTTTGAGTCGAAGTGAAGTGAAACTGTAGGACTTGCTGAATCTCTGTTATTACTTCCTCCACGGAGGAGAAACTAGTTTTGACAATGTACTAGGAAATGTATTAGGGGTTTAAGCTTGTGGATTTTTCTGGCATTAATGCTTTGGTGTGGAGTAATTGTCCTAAATTCTTTACACAGCATAGCGTCGGTCACATATGGCAGAACACATAGACCCAGAAATAATAGTCATGAGAGAAGTTTATATGCACAGATCCCTAACACGGGGGCACAGTATACCCTCTGGGCCAAATAGACAAGAACCAGGGTCAGCTATGGGGTAGAAGGTGGGTGGGACGGATCTTAATGGGGTTTTCATGGCAACAAGTGAGCTGAGCAGAGTGGGTACCCTGAGTAAGCTTAGAGTCAGAAAGTTTGAGTAATTTTAGCAGGCTCTGAAAAGGAGAGAGGTGTCTAATTGTTGGATACTTGATGATGCTGGACAGGATGGATATTGCTTTGGTATATGAGAGATGGATAAAGGAGATGGTTGGAAATACAGGTTCTAGGTTGACTGGGTTGGTTTAAATATGAAAGGTATACCCAAAAGAGAGTTTTCCTCTGGTCTCCTGCATTGAGCTAGCCCTGGAGAGGCAGTCTTTCCAAGATTGAAGACCCTAAGGATGGAGTAGCAAGAAAACAGAAAAAGCAGAACATCTCATTACATATTTTCTTTGCCAGCAAATTTCTTCCAGCATTCCCTCCTCTGCCTGACAAGATGCTGAATTCTCCTCTGTGTGTTGTCAAGATTATAGCACCCTCCTTGTGGCTAACCATCCTTAAGCATTTTATTTTGATTTATGTTTTGTTTAGCTGGACTTTATTATTTAGTAGTTTTCCTGGGAAGCACCAGAAGTATTCTGTTTGTTTGGTTGGTTGGTTGCTTTTTCAAGACAGGGTTTCTCTGTGTAGCCCTGGTTGTCCTGGAACTCACTCTGTAGACCAGGCTGGCCTCAAACTCAGAAATCTGCCTGCCTCTGCCTCCCAAGTGCTGGGATTAAAGACGTGCACCTCCACCGCCCGACAGAAGTATTCTGTATCCTGAGTTCTAGCATATTTGAAAACATCTTATTTATCAATAGCTTGCATAACTATAAATTTCTTGGCTAACTCCTTTCTATGAAATGTTACCCCATTGCATTCAGCATTGTAGAGAAGCCCAAGGCCCACTGGTTTCCTGTATCCCTTAACTTTCATGTTCCCTGCATATGTATTTTCTTTCCTGTTAGGAATAATAACAGTAGCATTTCTTTATTAACATGCCTATAAGAAAAGAGAAGAAAAGAAAAGAAAAGAAGAGAAGAGAAAAGAAAAGAAAAGAAAAGCATCATATGTATAGTCAATCTCTGAGTTCATCTCTCCTCTCCACTGATTACAAGTTTCTTCTACTATGTCTTTGAATATATTATTTGTTCAATGAAAGGGTCAATAGGGCTCAACTTAGAACCTGCCTTCTTCAATCTTTCCTTCCCTCTTTACATTTTTTATGATCGTTCAATGTATCTGGTCCTCCTTACTAATTCATGTAAAACTGTGCATGTTATATGTCCTCATTTTTTTAACACCCTGACTAGTTCTGTTTTTTCAATCTCTTATTCATTCCATTCTTGGTCTTTAATTTGTTTCCTTAATTAGAATCCTTGTCCATTGTGTGTGGTCTTCTTATCTTGTCCTGATTTCTTTTTTCTTTATCAGATGTTTTCCTTATTTACATGTCATAATCCTGGTTTTTGTCCTGATTTCTTATTCTCATTTTTTTCAGATTCTAATTTCTCCTAGAGTTAAGCAGTTACAGTATATATTTTGCACAGAAATGCAGTTTTTCCTTTCCCCTATGTTCCCTGCATCTATGTGTCCATCCTGACATCTGCCTCCTGTGTGTTTCCATTCTTCCTTCCTTTCTACCTTCCGTCTTTCCTTCCTCTTTTCACTCTAGTATTTTTGTCTTGCTGCCATGTCATTGGTTTCCACTTCATCTGTTTGTGATCTGGACATTTCCACCGGGATCTCCTCCTTCTTTGAATGTGTCGGGGGAGGAGGGTTAGTTTTCATTCACTCCCTCCTGCAGCCTCTGAGATCTCTTTGTCCTCTTGGCTCAGTACTGAGGACTGGGTGCTCATGGGTACATCTTTGTTGCTTGAGTGGGAGGAAAGAGGAAGTTCAGACAAAGCCGTTAGCAGCAACATTTGTAGGCTTTCTGCTTCTTTTCTATAACTTTGGTCAGAGTCGAAAACTGGAGTTTATTATGCCAAATTGAGATATTTCTGTTCCTCCAGCTGGAGATTAGCGAAGTTTGGAGCACCAGTTTAGGATGGAACTGTAGTGAGAGTCTGTCCAGATGTTTATCATCTAGACTTGACTCACTCCTTCCCAGGAGCCATTCATTCTTCAGCCAGGCAAAGGAAGAATAGGAGAGACCAAATCAAGGTCTTAAGCACTGTGCTATTCTCTAGTGGTTCGTGTGGAGCTTCGGTTGGAGCTTTCCATATGGCTCCTGCTGCTCACTCCATCTGAAGAGCTTGCTTTACTTGTTTAGTTGTTTTAAATCTTCCCGTCTGGTAAGCCCCTACATACTGTACAAGTAATTCTGATATAATACCAGGTACCATTCCCTCTTTTCTTCTTTCCTCCTTCTAGGCAGGGAAAGCTAAATGCCAATACAGGCAGCACTTTCTCTTCCTCTTCTTGGCAGTGTTGGTATGGTAGAGTGTGGTAGGTAGAGCGTAGGACTTTCTAGGGAAACTTTCCTTCTGCCGTTCCTCTGCAGGCTGCCTACTTACTTATTCTATCCACTCTTTCTTGTTCTGTGCACTTGTATTCTTAGAAGCTTCCTTATCCAGAATGTATTTTTTCTTTTTTTTAAAGATAGGGTTTCTTGGTGTGGCCCTGGCTGTCTTGGAACTCTCTTTCTCATTCTGTAGACCAGGCTGACCTTGAACTCAGAGATCCCTCCCGTGTGCTGGGATTAAAGGTGTATACCACCTCCTGTCAAAATGTATTTTGTTAATATGTTGTTCGTATGAGTGTTTTATCTGCATGTGTGTGTGTGTACTACATGCATACCTGACGCTTGAGGAGTCGATGAGCCCCCACGTGGGTGCTGAGAATAGAACCCAGCTCCTTTGTAAGAACAAGTGCTCTTAACCATTGAGCCAACTCTCCACTCCCAGAATCCATTCTTAAGCCAGGTGTTGAGATGCATGTTTGTAATCCCAGCATGCAAGAGGCCGGGCTGATGCAAAAGGATCTATGCAAGTTAAAGCTGGCCTGTACGATATAGTGGCACTCTAACTCAAAGCAAACAAACCCAGCAAAAACCCTGTTCTGTGAGGGAGGAAGTCAGGGGAATCAAAGGTGGGAGCACCCCATTTATTTCTAGGAAATTCTGTCTTGAGCCATTACTATTATTCTCAATACTTTCTTTTTTCTGTATTTAAACATTGTTGGCAAATATAGAGTTGATATTATCCTTTTTGGTTGTTAATTTAGTTGCATTCAGGGAAAGGGTATTTGGTTCTAGTATCCAGTTATGTATGGCACTGCTATTTTATAAGAGCTGGTAGCCCTAATTAGTTTCTTTTCTCCTTTCTATTTTCATTCCTCCTTCTTCCTTTCATTTTCCTTCAACTTAGAGGAATGTTTTAGGCAGAGCCCCTGGTGTCCTTCACTTGGCATTAGATTTGATGTTTCAGACACACATACAGCATCCTCAGGAGCCTCCTGCTTAACTGGCTCTCTGCTAAGTGTGGCAGAGGTGCATAGATACAGAGCAAGGCTACAGATGACACATGGAGCTGTCAGTGAGCAACAAATGCCAGCAGAAAACCCAAGAGTTGACAGGTAGCTACAGGAACTTCTGGTCTAATGTTACACCTAGAGATGTAGTACTGGCCATGACAGATGGCCCTGCAGCTTTCATTTGAATAACTGAAATATCGAAGAATCTGCAATACCGTTCTGTTATTGAAAAGACTCAAACTGTTAGAAACATATTTACTTTGAACCCAACTGTCCCCTGCCCCTCCCTGCTGGCTCTCCCTTGGTAATCAGAATCCCAGTCTTAATTCCAGCCAGATAATTGGTACAATTCTGCCTTCTGTCCTGACCTCTAGTCTGGCCTACAATTCTGGAAAACAGACAAGCAAGTTGGAACACTGCTAGGTCAAAAGTCATGGCAGACAATAAAAAATGGAGGTAGACAGCTGCATGTAAATGCAGCACAACCACAGATCAAGATAGGGAGCCTGAGGGTGGTTCAAATGAGAGGTGTCTGAGGTTTTTACTCCACCCTAAATATGCTGTGAGAACACAGTAAAGCACAGCAAGACTATTTTGTGTGGATGTGAAGTTCAGTGCCCAGGGCGTTGGCCAGTGTTCTGGGTTAAACTTGCTGGAGTCCATCTGGGTCTCTCAAACAGCAACAAGGTAGAATGTGTATAGGCATGGGATGGGGACTAGAGACCATGAACCATAGGATTTCTCAAAGAGCTACTGGGAAATAAGAGTCAGATCCAGAAAAGAGCTGGTTTGCCGAGAGTACGAGAGCAGCTCAAGTAGAAGAGAGATTTATGGCTTGCTCTTTCTGTTTCCTGGGTACAATCCTACATCATTTCAGGAGGCAGCACATGCTCTTTGTTGGCTCTGCTGTCTAGCAGACATCCGTATTTCTGAGACCTATGACAAGGCTCATGACCTTAGCTTTATCCTGGAAAATACCCGCTTCTGTTACTATCTAGTGGCAAACCGGTTGCTGATATCTAGGTAGGAGCTAGAAGATGGTGCTTTTGAATTTATTTGGGAAAAATTATCAGTCAAGAGATCTCTTTAAAAGTCTGCCAAATAGAGAGGTTTTCCCCAAACACCATAACAAAAGAGTCAACCAGCTTCCCGTTACCAGAAACCAGTATCTAAATGCTTTCACACCATCCTACTTGACACTGGGGATTATGGGAGAAACAAGTGGGAACAGATAGATGTTGGTTTGCCATCAGGCTGTGCCATTTGCTATGCCTGTAATCTTCAGCAAGCTACCAACTTTACTGAGCCTTACGCTATCCACCTGTAATAAGGGATGACTAAGAAGCAGCTCTTCATGCCACTGTGAGGGTAGAGTAAGATAGAAGACAATAAGGTCTCTGGTATATAACAAAGTGCTTACAAGGTTGATAGCTCTCCTGGGACCTGAAGCTGACTGCTAATAGTACTAGTAATATTTGAAACAGGCATTCTATAAGGAAAACTCTTATTTTTCAGGGGTCTCATCTGAACATGCCCCAGCAGCTGAGGAAGACGAATCAAAGAGTGGTCTGGATGTGATGCCCAACATTTCTGACATATTGCTGCGCAAACTTAGGGTTCACAAGTCACTTACTGGAAGGTAAATCAGGACATGAGCTTTCGAAGATCTTTCAGGGGGTCCCCATGTTAGAGTATGGGTGAAACACAGAGGAGTATCAGTCTTGGTTTTCATCCTGAAAGTGATGCAGTCCAGTGGTTCAGTCAGGGCTGATGCAGCCAAAACACAAAGCACAGGATGGGCCATGTTGGTATTTCCAACTCCAAGAGTATATGAAATTCACAGCAAGAACCTTTGAGGACACGAGGGTCACAATAGGTGAGAGTGGTGGGCTTTGGGCCTGGGAACATACATTTCAAACCACTTGCCAGGGGACACACATTTCAATCCATATAAACCAGTTACCTGGGAGACTGACAGTATATAGAGAGATGCACAACATCTAAAATTATGTGAAGAACTGAGCAAAAAGGCCCCCAGACTCACAGGGAGAAAATTCCCTTCCCTTTCTGAATTTTGGCTTCATTGACTGTAGAAGAGTCGTAAGTGATCTACATTGGCGGGATGCACTAAATAAGACCATCTGTGGGCAGGGCTTGGGACAGTGTCAGCGCAAAACACATCCTTGACAGCTGGATTAGAAAGCAAAAAGTGGGGATTTGAGAAGTTTCTAAGAGTACCATGAGACAGGGCAACCCAGAGAACGATCTAAGTGAGACACTGGGAAGTGAGTCAAAGAAAGACCTTTATGACAAGGTAGTCAGGAATCCAGGTCACAGTGACAAGAAGAAGTCACACATGCAAAGGCTTTGGCGAATAGTTTTCCAAACAAAAAGAAGTGGCTTAAATAAATGTCAGGGAGAGAACTGGTGAGTCACATGCAAAAGAGGGGTTGGAGAGGTGGCTCAGGGGATAAGAGCACTGGTTGTTCTTCCCGAGGTGCTGAGTTCAGTTCCCAGGACCCAAATGGTGGCTCAGAATCATCTGTAATGGGATCTGATGCCCTCTTCTGTCATCCATGCATGCATGCAAATAGAGTACTCATAAACATAAAACACAGAAAACAGTGAAGTACCATGATACACAAACACCAGCTCAAAATGGACTGCAGACCTAAATGTCAGGGGTAATACCATGGGATGCTTAGATGAAAAGAGGCAAGCAATCTTCATGAGCTATGAGCTTGTGTTAGTCCACAGCTCCAGGTAAGGCAGGAAAGCACAAACAGAAGGTTTAAAAAGAACAGGTGGAAAATAAGTCATCATGATGATCATCATAATCTTAATAAAAAGCCTGTGCCATCAATGCTGCCCAGAAAGTGGGAAGCGACTCACAAAATGGGAGGAAATGTCTACAGATCATTTACCTGGTAAGGTGCTTGGTTCTATAAAGAATTCTTGTGATTTAATAAAATTTAGATTTCAAAAAGAGTGCACACTGTGTACCTGAGGAGATATACCATTACTCCGCATTGTCTTGGAGGCCCATGGGTCTGCCTCCTTGCTGCCTAGGCAGGTCCAGAGCTCTGCCTTAAGAACTGGCTGTGTCATGTGACCACTTGACCTACACCACACCTCCCTGTTCCTTACTGTTTGTGTGTGTTTTATAGCTCAAAGTAGAATGTGAATCACTGAAGTAGAAAAATAAGCTTGCCTAATTATTTCTGGAAAGATGTAGTTTTCATTTAATAGCCAAATGAACCTAGATGTCCGAAGCACACTCTAAGCACTTTAGTAAGCTGCCCAGACAGTATGTGCCTGCTCTGCATTACAACGAGAGATCATGTTGACCCGGAGAGGACAGGGCCTGTGACAAGAATTGTAAGCATGAGGCATCTTTGTTATTGTTTGTCTCCATGGTCTG
This sequence comes from Mastomys coucha, assembly GCF_008632895.1. Lineage (NCBI taxonomy): Eukaryota > Metazoa > Chordata > Mammalia > Rodentia > Muridae > Mastomys > Mastomys coucha. The sequence goes on along the minus strand of NW_022196904.1, from coordinate 99,721,655 downwards.
TTTTCTAATGGCTTGATGGCCACAGGGTCTTGCTGTCTCATCCTGACAGGAAGGCTCTTGCTGTCCTTGGTCAAGGGTGAGAACCAGCCCTTCACAGAGATGGCTGACCCCTCTCCCTTTGCTCTCAGGGTCTCTTCGTACTCGTAGAAGGGAGGAAAATTGTGTTTCCTGAGAAGTTATTGATGGCGTGCTTGCTCGCCAAGTCCTGTGACGCGAGTTGGACCCCTCCTGGTCTCCCCACCCAGCACAGGAAAGCGCCTGTGTGGTATTTACGTTATCTGGGCTTCCAATGGGGCCAACTTTAGTTACTAAGGGCTGCACAGGCAGCCACATGGAGTGGCTGTGCAGATAAGGAATCCGTTGACTGGGACAGGCTGTGGGAACTGCTCAGGAACCCTAAAAGGTTCCAGATTTGGAGATTCCAGAGTTTGGAGGCTCTTACTGCAGTGAGCTCTACCAACCCTTTTCTCACCAAATAGATGTTTCTGGAACAAATAGATGTTTGTCACAGTCCTCAGAGTCTAGGAAGGAAGGATCTGACTTTACAGAGCTAGGGAAGCCCTGGAACGCTACAGTTTACCTCAGACACAGTTTGAAAATGACAAATGCATCTGTGTTTTCTGATTTCTCACAGCCTATGGGTGAACAGTAATACTAGCCAGGGTCCCACTGCCCTGCAGTGGACATTGGTTCCAGGACGCACACATACGCACATCACACAGATACTAAAATCCAAGTGCTCAAGACCTTGTATAAAATGGCACAATGCTTATATATGTCTCTACAACCCTCCAACACTTTTAATAATCTCTACTTGTTGTATAATATCCAATATAGTGTAAATTCCATATAAATAGGTGGTGTTCTCTGTTGCTTAGAGAATATGGCCAAAAGAAGTCTGGAAAGAAAATTCTATATATATTCAGTGTGTTTTAAAGTTTTCAATATGTGGGTGGGTTAAAGAAATATAGGACATGTGGCTGAGAAAGCTGACTGTATTTGCACACACAGTACACATGTGTTCATGCATATATATGTGTATGTATGAACATGTATATATATATGGCTTATACAATATAGATGCTATTATTCTGATTTTACATATGAGCAAACTGGAACTTAGTGGGATTGTAGTGGTTGTTCTTGGGTGCTGACCCCAACGTCTAATATTCTCCTCTATTAAGGTCAGTGGTCACAGATGACAGGGAGGACAAACAAGACAGTATCTTTTCATTTTACCAGCTCTGCTCACTCCTCTTCTGGAAGTGCATGGCCTGTTAGTGCATTTACCTGTACTTTTTTCTTCTTCACAGTGCCCCTCCACTCACTGAAAAGGAAGTTGAGGTAAGTGGCTCACAGGCTCTATGACATGTACTGACTGTCTCTGATGACATGCATACACACATTCCTTCCTCCACCCTGTGGCCCTAATGTTTTTATACAAGAGTGAAAACAGTGGCTGAGGGATGTTCTGGATATATGTTCCTGGCCACTATTGAGTTTCCCAAGCCTGCCTCCATTCATTTTGACAAATCTGGTCAGAGGTAAGAAGGTTGCTGGAGCTGCCACCTTCAAAGACTGTTGATCTCCCTTGATGGGTGAGCTTCCAATACAAACTTAGCCAGGAGACTTTACAAATATACCAATTTATTTCAAAATTTTAAAATGTGGCCATGTTTCAAACTTCAGACTTTGGCATGGAGAACAAAGGTACTTGCCTCCTGAGAATTTGGGTTGCAAGAAGGCTCACTCAGCCGACAGTGTGAAAGCTCTTGGCCTTCCCTGATTTGACCTCCTTGTCCCAATGCTGGGTGATGGGTGAGCTGAGAATTTTCATTCTGGTGAAGGGACAGATGGACAAGAATGTAGCAAAGCTGAGTCAGGGAGGGTTGGAGAAGTGGAGCAGATGAGCAAGGGATTATAGACAACCTGAGACAACTATTCCACACCCTATCAAGTAACACGATACCCTTGAAGCAGACATTACCACTGCAGCACATTCACGGCTCTCACCCCCATGCAGCTGATCTCCTCGGAGCTAAGCAAAGTAGGTAGAGCAAGGCTTAAAGCAGAAGAGAAGCTGGGCAATAAAACAGCTCACCCAAGCTCCCAGACTCAGGGGTTAACAATATTGAGTTGGATACAAATATTCCAACTGGTCTCAGGACCCTTCGTGTCAGGTATAGAGAGCTAAGCATTGAGAACTGCTCATAGACAGAAGCTGGGTAGGAGAGAGAATCCTCATCAATGGGCTGTCATTTATGGGAGATCATGCCAGCTCAATGCCAGGTCCTGTTCTCAGATGTGTACTAACATAGCCATCAGCATGGCAGAAGTAAAACAGACTTGGGAATCAGATATTCTAAGGCCAAGTCCTCGCTCTGCTATTCATGTGTCGCCTTGAACAAGTTAATGATGCCTCTAGTCTTGGTCTATTCACCTGTAAAATGGGTGTTAAGTGTCCTCACTCCAGAGAGTTGTTGTGGGATTAAATGTAGCAAGGTTTACAATTCACAATCCTGATAGTCAGCAAGGGGTCATTTTCAATAGAACCACCCTTCTCATCTAGGAGGAGTTCTTGTTTGGAGATAACTGCCATTGGCCATGTTAGATGAACGTAAGAAGCCAGGTGGGGTCAGTGACCAGAGTATGAAGTGGTGAGACGGCTTAGTGAGTAACAGCAAGTCTGACAACATCATGACCACAGTAGACAGAACCAACTCCTGGAAGCTGTTCTCTGACCTCTGCATGCATGCTGTTCACACACACACACACACACACACACACACACACACACACACACACACACACACACACGGAAGAAAGACAGCTGCTCCCACTTGCTTCAGGCAGGGCAGATGAAGCAACTGGAACACCTCCCTCCCTCCCTTCTTATTTCTCGTGTGGAGTCCACTTGTCTATTTTTCCTCCTCAGTAGTTATGTGCTACGGTGAGTGGTAACTCCACATCTGATCACCTGCACCTTTAAAAAGTTCATCCTTGCGGGGCTGGAGATGGCTCAGTAGTTAAGAGCACTGGCTGCTCTTTGAGAGGACCTGGGCTCAATTCCCAGAACCAACATGGTGGCTCTCATTCCAGGAAATCCAACTCTCTCTTCTGGCCTCTGCACTTGTGCTGTGCAGGCATACATGCAGGCAAAACATCCATACACACATAAACTTTTAAAAATAAAAAAAAAAATCATTCCTGTATGACATGCTTCATTTTGGACTGGAACATTTTGGATCCATACCTGATCTTGTCTAATCTCTGGGAAGTTACTTAAAGGTGACGTAGAAATTTGAGGTAACAGGGTTAGAAATGGAAGTTTGCTGTAAGTTCACAAGTCTGCTGCTGAGCTGGCACATCTCAGATATGGAGGTTTGATGCAGACCTCCCAAATCCCGCCTGCAATAAGTTCCAGTGTGAGTCCAAACTGCTTACACAGCTCTGGCCTAGGCCTCTCTCAACCCAAACACGGGCACTCTTGATTTAGGGAAAGGCAGAATGCTAATGTCTCATAGTTACATTTGGCCTCTGGTCCTGGGAAAGACCTTGCCTGGATCTCAAGGGTTGCCATTTGTCCATTTTGGTGTGTTTCACTGTCAAAGGAAGTTCATCTGCACATGGGGGCCTTGGGGACTAGTTCCCAGTAAAAGGGCTTGAGCTAGATAGAATCCCACCTGCAGCCTTGCTGGCAGCAGTGACTCCTCCCAGCACCTCTACCGCACTCTTGTTCCCAACAGAACGTGTTTGTACAACTGTCCTTGGCCTTTAGAAATGACAGCTACACCTTGGAGTCTAGAATTAACCAGGCTGAAAGGGAACGCAACTTGACGGAGGAGAACACTGAGAAGGAACTGGAAAACTTCAAAGCCTCCATTACGGTAATTGAAGAGCAACAGTCTCTAAGGGTCGGGCCCATTTCTCTCACTAGAAAAGTAGTCTCCAGGAATGAGAAGGGATCCAAGACCCAGTCTTCCTCAAAGGGCTGGGAGGGACTGAGGCAGAGGTCCCGACGGCTTGGAATCAGGTGCCCTGGCAGCTCCTTAGGAGGGGGATGGTTGGCTTAGACATGACTCTTTTCAGGCCAGCCAGATGTAGTGTGTCTCCATTGGGCTTCTCCTGTATCTGGAAGACACCACACCATGGCCTGGGCTTGTCTCATGAAAATGAGTTCAGGGTTGGTATGCTTTCTTAGTCAGCTCAAGCTATTATAATACATTAACATAGGCTGGTGGTTTAAACAACAAACACATTGTTTCCCTTAGCTCTGGGGACTAGAAGGCCAAGCTCTGGGTTCCAGCATGGTCAGGTCCACACTGAGGCTATAATGAGACTGACAACCTCTCATCATTGCCTGTCATGGTAGAAAGAAAGAGAAAGTTCTGTGGCCCCTAATGTATGAGCAGCAATCCCATTGGTAAGGGCCTCACCCTAGTGACCTAGTCACTTCCCGAGGGCCCATCCCCCTACCAAAATTAGGGTTAGGCTCTCAGTTTGAGGACTCTGGATGATGCTCCTTGTTGTCCCTCAGTCCTCAGCAAACATCTGGTACCACTGCGAACACCGGGAGACCTATCAGAAGCTTCTGGAAGACATTGCCGTCTTGCATCGTCTGGCTGCCCGCCTCTCCAGCCGGGCTGAAGTGGTGGGTGCTGTACGTCAGGTGAGCCCCACAGCACTTGGTCTTGCTGGCTGGCACTGTTCTACTTGTAGTAATTAGCACCATGACACAAACAGGGGCAAGGAGAGTGTCTTAGTTAGAGTTTAACTGCTGTGAACAGACACCATGACCAAGGCAACTCTTGTAAAAACAACATTTAATTGGGCTTACAGCTTCAGAGGTTTAGTCCATTATCATCAAGGCAGGCATAGTGTGGAAGGAGCTGAGAGTTCTACATCTTCATCTGAAGGCTGCTAGCAGAATACTAGCTTCCAGGCAGCTAGGATGAGGGCTTTAAAGCCCCACACCTATAGTGACACACCTATTTCAACAAGGCCACACCTTCTAATAGTGCTACTCCCTGGGCCAAGAATATGCAACCATAACAGAGAGGTGCCACCTCTTGATGACTGATTTAGGCCAGGCATTCTATATAGGTTGTTGAGATATTCCAATATATTTGGTGCCAACTAAACCTTTGAATTATTCCTTCAGAAATTGTTTTCAGTGGACATTGACACTTGAGGTAGACTGTGTACCACCTTTCTTAGAGCTGATCTACAGTAGTTAAGTTAGAGAATTCCCTGAAGAAGGCTGTTGAGCTTTTCCTGTGTGTTTTGTAAGTGTATGTGACTGGGGAGCCTCTCCCTCTTCAATGTTCTCACAGAACACATGCTCAGCTTCTACTGAACCAGCGTTGGGCACAGGAAAAAGTGCTGTTTCATTTAATATACCCGGTAACCCTACAAAGTGGCCCCTGTACCCCATCTCTACCCCCAGTGAAGGTGAATATTCTCAGAAAGATATAGCTTCTAGTTGGTGGAAAATCCAAAATAATCCAAATGTTTTGGGTGCCTCCATTATGTCACAAGTAGAAAACAACCAATTTTCTGTGACAAGACACAGTCAAAATCCACCAAAAATGTACAAACATATCTGTGGGCCACATGTACCACATATACCACAATAAGGTATATGTGAAACAGAATGCCTATATATATATACATATACATATGTATATACATGCAATATTCCCAAAACCTGACAAAATGCCAAACGTTTTTAGTAGGCATTCTGGGTCAGGGATACTGAAGTTATTCTAGCATTAGTGAGTGAGTGGCAGAGCCAGGTGCTGGCCCAGGTCAGACTCCCCTCCTTGGCTACTTTGAAGCTACTTTGGCCACTTAAAGCACATAAAGCCTCCACACAAGTGCCCACTGCCGGAGTTCCCTTCCAGGCTCTGTCCCTCATTTACACAGTGGCTCTCACAGCTCTCCACATGTGAGTGTGCTGGGCTATAAACTAGAGTTGCTCATGGTGTCTGCCATGTAGGTCTGACAAAATTCACGGAAAGCACATAAATGTTCTGTTCCCTGCGGCCCCCATTCCTGTTGTACTGCTTGTGAATGAATGTGCAGAGGCTATAGCTGTAAGCACTGTCTGCGGAATGAAAGGTGGTCAAACCACGGGGCTGACCCACCCTTGTGTCTTTCTGGAGAAAGGGTGGCTGACTCAGCATTGTGACCTAGGAAGTGGCCCAGCAGGGACCACCACCACCAGAAGGATGCTAGGGAAGAGGTGGGTCTCAGTCCCACATGGCAGTGGGACATTAATAGGGAAATCCCTCTAGGATAGACAGGGCCTAAGATGGGTCCTCTTCTGGACTCTAGGGAGTATGGAAAAAGAAAAACCCCATCTCTGTCGTATGTAACCCTTCCAAATATATTTCTAGTTCTCCATGTTATTGATTCTGCCTTGACTCTTCTTTTCTTTATTTGTACTTGTTTGTTTTTAAATTTTTATGTGTTTTTATATATGTGTGGGTATTTTGCCTACATGTATATCTATCTATGCACCATGTGCATACCTGGCACCAACAAAAGCTAGAGGGCATCAGATCCCCTGGGACTGGAGTTACAGTTAGTTATGAACTGCCATGTGGTTGCTAGGAACTAAACCCAAATGCCCAGGAAGAGCAGCCAGTACTCTTAGCCACTGAGTCATCTCTCTAGTCCTTGCTTATTTACTTTCAGGCAGAGTTTAACAAGTATAGTCTGGCCTCAAATTCATGATCCTCTTGCCTTGACTACCTGAGTGCTAAGATACAGACATGCACCGCCATACCTGGCTTGTATCCTTCATAATGTGACCCCCACCCTGCCTTGTGGTCTCCACCCTGCCTTATGGTCTCCCACCCTGCCTTGTGCCCCTTCACCCCCATCTTTTGTGTCTCAGCTCTTGCTCTCTTCCCTACTTCCTCTGGACCAGCTTAGACACTTGCTTCCTGTAGCTCTCACTCCATAAGTCTTTTTTGTTTGGTTGGTTGGTTGGTTTGGTTTTTTCAAAACAGGGTTTCTCTGTGTAGCCCTGGCTGTCCTGGAACTCACTCTGTAGACCAGGCTGGCCTTGAACTCCGCTTGCCTCTGCCTCCCAAGTGCCGGGATTAAAGACATGCACCACCACTGCCCAGCTACAAGTCTTATTCACATCTGTCCTGTCTCCGTTCATGACTCAATCATCCCTCACTTTACCATGATCAGTAATTTCTCTTTTTCTGCACAGTGAGTCAAGATTCCTTCATCTAGCACATTAAGTCGTTCATTACCCAGCCCTAGGGAGCTTCTCCCCAGCAAACTCGCAGCTTATTGATCTTTTCTCTGAAGCAGGAGTTCATATAAAAGTGCTGTGCTGACTTGTAGAAGCCCTGGGATGTGTTCCATGTCCCAGCATAGTATGGAATGGTGCCCGCTTTCATTCTAAAGGATTGCTATCTGGAGGATAAATCTTCTCATCTAAGTCCTGTGAGGAACTGCCCCGGCTCTGGCCTTGAAGTTTAATGGCCTTGGGCCTTTGTCTATTCCACCCATGTCCATGTGCCTATACCCCACATCGGTGACTTCAGGCCACATGCAGAAAGCTATCCTCATCTACTCTCTCCCAGAGTAAATCAATCCCTTCCTTCTCCTACCTTTTACAGCCCTTGGCTGTGTCTTTCTTCTCCCAGGACATGACACCTCTCAGCCCAATGCCACAGACAACAAACTCTCAGGATCTGATCCTGTCTGATGAGGGTCCCTGCAGCCTTTTGATTTTGGCTGAGCTCCGAGCAGTGTAGCTGGTGCCTTTCTTCAGCTCTCCCCATGCACCTGTGCCCTCGTTCCCTACAGGAAAAGCGCATGTCAAAGGCCACGGAAGTGATGATGCAGTATGTGGAGAATCTGAAGAGAACGTATGAGAAGGACCATGCTGAGCTCATGGAATTTAAGAAACTCGCAAATCAGAATTCCAGTCGCAGCTGTGGGCCCTCTGGTAAGAACCAGGCTCCTGTCCTCTTTGTGAGGTCAGGTCCCCCATGGCTTGGGCCTCAGAGATCAGGACAGCTCAGGGGTTTTATCTGGTTGGTTGAAACCCCTCCACCTCTGCCCAGAGCCACTCATGGGGGCCTTTACAGCCACTGCTCCAGTGAGGATGGGGTCCTGGAATCAGAAACATAAAAGGTACCAAGGGTCTCCCAACTCTTGGTGATTAACCAAGGTGGCAGATGCCAAACATACTCTGTGATTTCCACGCCCCTCGGGAGTCCCCCTTTGGACATCACATGTTAAGAAATTGGGCCTTATTCTAGAAAGCATGAAGGATCCAAGGCTTTCCATCAGGGATGCATGACCATTGAAGTGCCTCACTCTCAGGCGTAGTACATCACTTACATAACTGGAGCAAATCAGCATCCCTAGTCCCAGCAGGCCTCAAACTCATGAGACTGCTTATTTCATTGTGTCCAGCAGAAATGTTTAAGCATTTCAGTCAAAGGATAGTTAATTGTTCCAGTCACCCAAAAGAGCAGAACCAGAGGACATTCTGTATTTGTGAGAATATTGCAACAATCCAGGGCAGGGTTGGAGTCTGAGCAGTGGGGCAGAACAAAGGCCTAAGCTAAGTGAGTGAGCTATTCCTGTGACAAATAGCAGATACGTAGTAAGACACATGCTTCAGTGACTCTTTCCTTAATGTTTTAGAAGTTCTATGCAAATTGGTGTAAGAAGAAAGAGAAGGGCCCACCTGAGTCTGCTCAAGGAAGTCAAGGATGGAGACTTCCAGGGAGGTCATCTCTGCAGGGTTTTAAAGTAAAACAAGGAGGAGGAGGAAGAGGAGGAGGAGGAGGAGGAGGAGGAGGAGAAAACCAGCTTCCAGGTGGAGAAAGCAGTGTGTGTAAAGATCTGAGGGTGGGGGGAGCAGGAGGAAACAACCTATGTGACACAGGTTGCAGTGCTGGGGTGATGTTGAGAGGCTGAACGTAAACCTTGGCAGATCAAGACTACCTTCCAGGCCATACTAGCAACTATGCCTTTGACCTGTAGGAACAGGGAGTCAATGGGAAGCATGACACAGGACATATCCATACTTTATGTTTGTGCTACTCTGACTTCAGCGAGCACCGTGTGTTTGCAGAGTATCAAAGCTGAAGTACGGAAAGATGAGCTCAGAGGCTCTTGCTCAGTCCAGGAGGAAGATGACAGTGCATGGACTGGAATCCCTCCCTGGGTGCTGCCAGGACTGTAAGTCTGGTCCAGGAGGCTGCTAGCTGGAGCAAACAGCTTGTCACATCAGGAACTCCTGCGGAATGCAAACATCCGTGTTACCAAGAACAGGAGGAGGGAAAGTATAACAGACCGAAACCCTTTATAAACAGGAGGTTCCACAAGCTTCCTGGGGATATCAGTGAGACTTGCCAGAGTCCAAAGGCCATGTACACGTGCTCGGGGCTGTCTGCTTAGATCTCGGCAGCCAGGTTCCCCAGCCACAGGGATCTGGGCCCCTAACAAACTGCTCTCTGCTACAAATGGGGAGTGGATTCCAAGAAAATCCTAGCATGTTCGGGTAATTATTTCTGTACAAGGCTCATGTCTCCTGCAAACCAATGTACCTGAATTTTGTGGATGAAGTGATTGTCATCACAGTGGAATCATATAATCCTAACACCTGGGAGGCAAAGACGGGATTACTGTGAGTTTCAGGCCAGCTTGGACCATAGGACAAGAGCCTGTCTAAAACAAAACCCAAAATGTTCTATGGGAGAATCAGTTACTCAGGGGTCTCACTCGTCCATTCTGAGATCCTTTTTTGAGCACTTTTGTTATGCCCCACATGACATAGCCCCAGTCCTAGTGCTACAACAAAAGGAAGGAGACTTCTTGGGCTGGGGAGATGGCTCAGTGGGCAAAGTGCTCGCCATGTAAGCATGAGGCCCTGAATTCAGATCCCTGGCTCCTGTGTGCAAAGCTGGTTACAGCCACACAGATCTGTTCCTGCAGTGCTGAGGAGGAGGAGGTAGGTAGGCCCTGAAGCTTGCTGACTAGCTAGTCTAGAGAATGGTGAACTCCAAGGTCAGTGAGGGCCCTGTCTCAGAAGATACAGTGGAGAGCAATAAAGGGAGGCGCTCTGGCTTCTGTAGGCACATTCTTCCTCACACACACATGCATGTTCATACACCACACCCACCCACAGGAAATACAGCAAGCAGATTCATGGAGTGAGATGGGCTCCGTAGAGTCCCACGATCCAGTCTGGGGGCTGGGAAAGTGCCAGCCAGAGCAAAGGGTGTCAAGAGCCAAGTCTTCTAAAGAATAATGGCTGAAGATATCTGGTCCCACTTTAGTTTTTCCAAGCTCTTCCTCCGCCGTGGCTGCTGCAGAGATGAGCATTGGTGAATCTAGGTCAGCAGGTGTGTCTGTGTGATATGCCATGACCATTCTCTAACAGTGTCTTTTTTTTTCATGTGCATTAGTGTCAAATCCCATGGAACTGGAGTTACAGACAGGTGTTAGATGCCATACGGGTGCTGGGCATTGAAGCTGGCTCCTCTGGAAGAGGAGCCAGTGCTCTTAATCACTAAGATATCTCTCTAGTCCCAAACAGCATATTTTTTTTTTTAAAAAAAGCCTTTACATGACTTCTGGCGGTTTGTCTATGGCTGAGTCTTCAAAGACTGTAGTGAAATAAAATATCCCTGATTAAAAAAAATAAGTTGCTCATAAAGACCACATTTTTGGAACATGCAACATACTGATTATCTGCATTTTGGATTATTTTCCTTGAACAAACTTCTAGAAATATAAATACTAGTAGAAAGAGGGGGGACTATTTGTAGAGGGAAAGGAGACCAGTGAGCAAGAGACAGGAGGGCAGTGAGGTGGGCAGATATGAGCCAGTACAATGACATGCATGTGTGAAATGTTATAATAAAATATATTCTTTAATTTGCTAACTAAAAAGCTAATGAAATTAAAATGTTACTAGATTAGGGAAAGTAAATATTTATAAATAAATTATTTTCAAGTAATTCATTGACATAGTCATTTAGTGGGTTATGCTAGTGGTTGAGATTTGCTATACACTGACCACCAAACTTGTTCTCTCTTCTGAAATATATTTATAATTTTATAAACATAAATTGCTTTATCTCATAGTTTTGATTCACAGTTTGATGTCCTTCCTTGCATTTGTTAGACATTTATACTTCTATTTTATAAATTCTCTGGTTATCCCCAGCTGCAAGATTGGAAATGTATTTGAACTCTTCACACATAGAGAATTTTTTTTCTGGTTCTGCTTTTTGGAGTGACTAGAAGACTTAAAAATCCTTTATCCAAAATGCTTAAACTTCCTGCTGGACAAAATAAAGCAAGGCGTCTGAAAGAACAGCTGAACCCACAAGAAGGGAGTGGAAACAGCCAGAACCAAGAAGAGAACTGAAACCACGACGACCCTGCAGCTTGCTGGAGCCAGAGCCGCCCTGCTTATCCACAACTGTTTGCCTCAGTACTGTGAGAGCAACCTTTGAGCCCTGGTGCCAGCATGGACCATGAGCTCCATGTGCACTAGAAGCTAAGACCGTCTGGGGACTGTGCCTTGAGACAATCTCTGCAAGGAATAAAAAGCCTCCCTCACCAGCCATCAGAGAAGTAAATATGGAAGCTTGCCTCTTTCACCCTGTACCCTGGGAGGAAACAAAATACTTTCTCCTTCCTCATAGAGAAAGTACATGAATGACGGCTGCAGTGGTGTAATCTGGGGAGAATTGGAAAGAACAGCGGGAGGAGGTCTCCAGGAGCACAGTCAGCCACTGTGGAGAGGCACACCCTGCATCAGCACACACAGTGCATATACACAGCGTAACAGTCCACCATGAACACAAATCATTAGGCCCACCAAATATAAGATTGCACCTCCGAACGTCAGATAGTCAAGTAATCAGAATTTTTAAATCAGCAGAAACATGGAAAAGCAGATGGAAAACACAGGATCAAATAATAGTTATGACAGAATTAGAACTCTGCAAAACAAGAAGTCAGGGGTGAGGGAGACTTGGTATGTGTGATAGCCGTGGGAGAGGAGGTTTCTCAGTATTCTGAATTCCTCGCCTCTGTATTATTTTCCATCCCCCAGAGCAGTGGTCCTCTACCTTACTAATGCAGCTTCCTTTCATAGGGTTCCTCATGTCATAGTGACCCCCAACCATAAAATTATTTTCATTGCTATTTTACAACTGTAATTTTCTACTGTTATGAATCAGAACATGAATATCTGATATATAAGATATCTGATATGCAACCCCTTGAAGGTTGGTTGATCCCCAAAGGGGTCTTGACCACGGTTGAGCAAACCTTCCCTAGAAGGTATGGTGGATGGCGTTGTGGATGAGCTAAGTCACATCTGGCCTGAACCCCATAAGAACTAGTGTGCAGGTGACCCTGGTTTTCTTCCTGCTGATCCGATGAGCACCACCCTTCCAGAGTATTAACCTCTTCATCTTGACTGGAAGATTTGAAAGAGTTACCTGAAATGCAGTCGGATGGATACAGTGGTTAAAACATGAAAGAAGGTTTTTGAGACACAGGGTATGGGGGAGAGCCTACAATCCTTTTGCCACATTGTCCATAATGGGGAAATTAGGTACAGAAAACTTTCAAAGAAATAACCTAGCATCTTCCACAGCTGAAGAAAGACACAAATCACTGGATTCAGCAGTGTAGTGAAGTCTATCAGGGAAAAACTACAATCTACACAAAATGCAAATGTCAAAAAAGATAAAATACAGAGTGAAGAGACGGCCTGGTGGGTGCAAACATGGGAACCAGAGTTTGGATCCCCAGCACCTGCACAAAACTCAAGCATGGTGGTGCACACCTGTAACTCCAGCTCTAAGGAATTTGAGGCAGGCAAATCCCAGGACCTCTCTGACCAGCCAGTCTAGCTGAAGGAGCAAGATCCAGCTTCAGTAAGAAGCCTTGTCTCAAAAACTAAGATAGATAGAGAAAAAATGTTGACCTCTGGCCTGTTTAAGCATGAACACACACATATTCACACACATGTTCAGGTGAGTACATCACAGACACAAAGGAAAGGAGAGGAGAGGAGAAGGGAGAAGAGGAGAGAGGAAAGGAAAGGGAAGGAAAGGAAAGGAAAGGAAAAGATAAGTGAAGATCTTAAAAGTAATGAGAAGAACATTTGTAAATAGATGACAATTCTCAAGACCAACAACAGCACCAGAATGCAGTGGTCTGGCCCCTCAAAGAACTGAGAGGAAATAAAGGGTGGTCATATAAGGCTTAGGGCTGGGGATAACTGTAAGAAAGGGGTCTTTTCATAGGCCCCTGCTGAAAGGACAATTAAAAAATATACAAGGGTTGTTGGAGGAATTGGATCTCAGATCGGCAGTATACAAGGTAGAATGGTGATCAAGGATATTCATAAGTATGTGGGTGGAGCCAAACAAGCATCCAGGAAGCAGATTGGATGAATAACACATAACTAGGGATACACAGGGTGACATAAAAATGGTGACTAGCCCTCTAAGGTTAGCGAGAGTTATTGTTTTGAGTTCTATTTAGGAAAAGCCTGGAGATCTTGATTAATTTTAAATGTATTTTTTGGTTGCAAGCCTAGCCTTTAGTAGCAGAGCCCTCTTTCCAGCTCCAATTTTAACTTTAAAGCCAAGTAATATCAGAAGTTAAAGCCATGTTTTAAAGATTAGAACTAGGATGGATAGTTTCTCAACAAATATGTAGAGTGGGAAAGAAATTAGAAAATAATCAAGTACAAGTAGATAAGAATGGATCAATTTGCATTCTTCTACATGCCGACTGCCACTTGAGGCCAGCACCGTTTGTTGAATATGTTGTCTTTTTTCCACTGGATGGTTTTGGCTTCTTTGTCAAAGATCAAGTGACCATAGGTGTGTGGGTTTATTTCTGGATCTGGCTCTGCCAGCATCTGACCATTACAGATGCAGATGCTTGCAGTCAACCAGTGGACTGAGCCTAGGGACTGCAATGGAGGAGTTAGAGGAAGGACTGAAAGAGCTGAAGGGGTTTGCAACCCCATAGGAAGAACAACAGTATCAACTAACCAGAATCCCCCCACCCCACCCCCTGAGGTACTAGGGACTATACCACCAGCCAAAGAGTACACATGGAAGAATACGTGGCTCCAGCTGTATATGTAGCAGAGGATTGCCTTATCTGGCATCAGTGGGAGGGGAGGCCCTTGGTCCTGTGGAGGCTTGATGCTCCAGTGTAGGGAAATACTAGGGCAGTGACACAGGATTAGGTGGGTGAGTGGGGGAGCACCCTCATAGAGGCAGGGGGAGGGAATGGGATAGGGGTTTGTGGAGGAGAAACTGGGAAGGGAAACAATATTTGAAATATAAACAAATAAAATAACCAATAAAAAATTGTAAAAAAAAAAAGTGATGTGGTGAATCTCACACCTATTTTCTTCTGTTGGTGCCTACTATAGATTATTTAATCAAGTAATAAATCAAGGTGAATAAAGTATAGAAAATGAAATGACATAAATAAATACAACTATGTTAATGGTCACAAGAAATATAGACAATGTGAAGCTGTTGGTTGACCAAGATCCTCAGGTTAAAAAAACAAAACAAAACAAAAATATATAGCTATATGCTTTTCAAGGGTCATACTTAAAATATGAGGCTATGGAGGACAGACAGATATACAGGCTCCAGGATGCTGGTGAGACTGAACCAAACCCAACTGACCTTGATGATAATATTGAACAAATCATATTTGAAAATATATTTAAAGGGTCAAGATTTACATTTTTGAAAAATGAGAACACTTTCCGCGTATCCAGTTGTTTTCTGGTCGTGCTCTCATGCAGGTGTTGAACACTGGATATGAATTGTGTCATTTGAGATACCTGATAAAGGAGAAAAAGTTCTCAAAGTGGAAGCCTCTTTTATCCAGAGTCATGGTGTAGGTAACACACTGAAATGACCTCTCTTAGTGAATTTTCACTCTTAACATCACATCCTCCTGTTTATAGTGTCACCAACTGTCCCTCCTTTGAGTGAATACGGAATGAGTTGGAATGCTTCAAGTTTGCAGAGTCCTATTCACATACCATCCTGAGTGATCCCAGAGACACTTCAAATGAAGCCCAGAAACCCAAGATGGGGGATTCTTGTAGTGTCTGGCGGAGTTAGAATAAATGTTTAGTCAAGATGGTTGGTCCCCTTGCTACAGATGATTTTTGTAGAGGGTGAAGCATCAGACAATGAAGGATCCCCAGTGCCTAGATTTCTGAGCCATTCCTACAAGGCCATTTATGACCCATGCATAGCTTAGCTTAATTTCTCCCCGTCTGGTCCTGTTGGTCCCCAACCTGAAACTCACACCAACTTTCTTCTGTTGTTTCCTACTATAGAAGACGGGGTTCCTCGCACGACTCGATCTATGTCCCTCACGATGGGAAAGGTATGCATGGCTGAGAAACTCCAATACTCCCAGAAGAAACATATCAGAAGTTTTCATGGTCACCCAAGTGGTCATTCACTCTTGGACGTATGGGTACCAGCATGGTATTCAGCTTTCACACTTGCTCACATGGCCTCTGACACCCCATCTTTCTTATTCAGGTGTAGTCTTCCCAGCCCTTCATTAACTTAATGTGAAATGATGCATACACTTCAGCTTTGCCATAGACAGTTTCTATACACTATCTAGGATGCTACTCAGAGAATGGAGTCTCAAAATGTAAAATGGGGCTGTGTTGAGAGATCACTCATGACCAACAGAAAACTTGGGTCAGCTTTGATTCACTCTTCCCACACTGATTCCTAACATCATCCTACACCCAAACCAAATTACCTATTGAGTGTTAGAAGTCAACAAGCTTTCCTAATTCCCTCAGAACCAAGACTGTTGTTCTTCTCAAGGCAGGAGGCCTAAACCACTTCTCTTCCCACAGAACATGCCCCGCCGGAGGGTCAGCGTTGCTGTGGTTCCCAAGTTTAATGCCCTGAACCTGCCTGGCCAAGCCCCGAGCTCTTCATCCATGCCCTCCCTCCCAGCTCTGGTGAGTATGGTGTTGCCCGCCCTTTCCACCTTTCCCTCACATGACTACTATGGAGAGGTCGTAGATGGGGACAAGGTCAGCAGGGACAGGACATTTCCAGCATACAATATAGAGAGAGTGCCACAAAGCAGCCCAGTGTAATCTTTCTCACGGTTCTGGGAAGAGATCTCTCTGCTCTCAAGCAAAGCACAGACGGCTTAGGAAGTATAACACATGAGCAGCTACCTCTTTGAACAAAACCGTAATTCTTTAAGGAGGGTATGATTTTTTTTTTTTAAAAGCACCTTCGAGGCATACAGTGGGAGTTTTGTCAGATATAGATGAGGTAAAACTGATTGCAGAGCTGGAGTTCATGAACTGGGTCTTATCCTGTCCTAAATCACTACACCATTGTTTCCAACAATGAAATCCTGAAAGTAGTCCACTGCTTATCAACAGAAAACTGGCAGCAAACTGTAAATATCATCATAAAGAATTTCTGTAGAGTTATCACCCATGATTTATTGAGAGGAAATAGCCATTTCTATATAAAATAAACACACATATTAGAGCATATGTAATATAATTCTGTTTTGTACTTTTTAAAATGTACTTTAAAAAATAGAAGTTCATGAAAGAAAGCATGTGAAATTTAATTTTTATGTTGTAATAAGATATCTTCACAAAGATAAAGTTAGGGAGTAAAGGGTTTATTTGGCTTACAATTTCAGACTATCATCCATCCATAAAGGTATATAAAGGCAGGGACTCAGCCATCAATCACATCCAAAATGGGCTGGGTCTTCTTACTTTAATTAGAAACCCCCCACAAGCCAAGCTAATCTGGACCATTCCTCAATTGAGTCTGTCTTCCCAGGTGACTGTAGGCTGTGGCAAGTTGATAATTAAAAATTAATCATCACAATAATGGTTATTTCTGGACAATGATAAAACAAATCATTTAAATTTTCTTTATTTTTAAATATTTCTACAGGGTATAAAAAGAAAGGCAGAGAAAAATGTCCATTTCATTCTAGATGAAGACAATTTCAATATATAAGAAAATCTTTTCTACACCTAAAGTTTTTGTGAATCTAGTGACTTCTTTCTAAAAATTTTAAACACCAGTGATTTCTCTAATCATTGTGCATTCTAGCACAGCTGTACAGAGAGAGGTTCAGTGTGAAAGAAACTAGTCAAGTCACTTTGAGCTCCATGTACCCATAGCTAGCAACCATGGTTAAATTTCTTTTACCTTATAAGTATTTTGTCTGTGAAATGAACTTAAACTCCCAAATCACCAATAAAAAGAAACTTGAAGGTCCTGCAGAAATGGCTCAGCAGTTAGGAGCACTGGCTACTCTTCCAAAGGACCAAGGGTCAATCCCCAGCACCCACATGGCAGCTCACAACCATCTGTATCTCCAGTCCCAGGGGATCCAGCACCCTAATATGGCCTCCAAGTTCAATGCAAGTTTATGGTACATAGACATGCATTCAGACACATAAAATTTTTTTAAACTAAAAAAAAAAAATTCTTTGAAGAGTCTAAAAAAGGCAACAGATCTTTTCATACATACGTGGTTTCTAAATGTATACCTTTACATGAGGGGTTGACAATGAGACCTACACTTTAAAATCACAAAGTTTGCATTGAAACCACCCTGATCATGGGTCCCACCCCAGAATTCTGGATTGGACCAGTACTGTGTACCCCACTGTGGGTGATTTTTGCATGGGCACAGAGTAGAAAGTCTATGTTTCGACCATACCCACTGCAGCAGACGAGCATGGGGCCCCTTGTAATTTCACAGAAACATTTGCCAGCTTGAGCCGGTTGTGACATTAGGCACCTCCTGAGGTTTATGCTTGGAACCCAGTACCTGTGGGAGCAGTAGTGCCTGTGAGTCTGTCCCAAGGATTCTAAACCCGCACTGGGTGGGAGGCCTTCTGGTCCTCAGGAAATAGGACAGGGGAACACTGCTGGCTCCCTGCTAGGCTGGGTCCTCAGAATGCAGACTGAAAAGCTATGGGGGGAGAGAAGAAGGGAGACTCACAGGCCCTCCCCAGCATCACCTGAGGCCTGGCTGCTTCACTCATCCTCAGTCCTGTTTCCATCCAGTCTGAATCGACCAACGGGAGAAGCAGCATCTCTGTCTCCCCAGCACTGCCTGCACTTTTGGAAAAGTAAGTTTCTCTGTTTTCCACTTAATATTGGGGAATCCTTAAAGAAAACCTCTGACAACAAAAAAATGAAATAGAAAGAAACTTAAGTTCTCGGGGGAAGTGAATAGTTCTCTGAGACCTGCCAAGGTTTCAGATCTCATGTGTAAAAGTCTTGGACCAGGAAGATACTATAGCTGAGGCCAACTACACCCCCCCCCCCAAGAGCCTCTGAGAGGTAGAAAGCCTCCTCATTAGTGGGGGTTCCTTGGGGAATACACACACACACACACACACACACACACACACACACACACACGCCCCAATTCAACAGGTCTTAGATAGAAAGTCCAGGGTGTGCTGCTCCAGTGTGGCAGGGTTCTATCTCTCTGGTTCCTGTGACTCTGGCCACTTCATGGTGATGCCATTATCAGGCTTTTAGTGAATGGCTGCTAGTTTCTGGAATCCTAGATAAGACCATAGGTAGAGGAAGAGGAATACATTCCTTCTATTTGGGAATAGAATCACTATTTGGATTTAAACTATTGTAGAGGGGGCAAAGATCCCCAAAGCACAATAATTTTGGGAAAGTGGGAAGGAAGAAGACACACTAGCTCCCTGAGTCTGGTTTCCCCAGGCCTCCATGCAATTTTCAGGTCATCTCCTGCTAAGCCAGAGCATTAAGGCCGTTCCTCTGTGATGGGGGGAGCTTACAGCTTACATTTTGAACTTTTTTATTTGCTTCTTGGGAAGCATCTAGATTACAGCTTCCACCTCTCAGGGCTTTCTTTAGAGGAGTGTAGACCTTATTTCTTCTTCTTTACCTTGAAGTGGCTTTTGTTTTCTGTTGTTGGTAGAAGGCTTTGTGTTGCCTGGCTGGCTGGGAATGTGAATGCTGGCCTCTGTCAGTTCAGAGAAGCTCGGAAACTCTCTGCCTCAAGACTCAGCCTGTGTTCCTCACTCTCAGGATGTGTGTGACTGCCAAGTTCCCACTAAGGACCCCTCTGGTTGCTGTCAACATTTGCCCAGTATTTACATCCTTTTGGCACCTAGTCCTTTCTTTATATCATGGAGTGTACCCTCTTCTTTCCTCTCGCTTCCTGATCACTCCAGGAAAACTGTCAAGAGAGGACAACAAATGAGTCATGAAACAAAAGTATCTAAGGTTACAAATCTTACCACATAGAGCCACGATGCCTAATTCATGGCCTCTGAACCTACCGAGAAGTGATCACTTATACTCTCTGAAATTCTGTCAGCCTTCACTTTGGGCTTACAAGTCCACTTTAGAGCATTTCCATCAAGGGCCTCTTCCCAACTCTATGCCTACAGACCCAGGCGAAACAGAAGCTCTAGGTCCCTGCTCTCCTTGATAGACTCTCATTCAGGACTAATGTTCAGGCTAGCTGAATATTCATGGCCAAGGCACTGGGAAGTATTAAGCACTTGAGATGTCCTTGGTAGGAGAATCTGCACAACAGTACCAAACCTGCAGAGTAACTGAATGAGGATAAGGGATGGTGCTACCATTCACAGGTTTGGAGTCAGGAGCTAAAAGGCCCAAGTGAGACTCAGAGATGAGCCGGAGGTTCCCAGGAGGCAGTTTGTAACTCCCTCTTAGGCTAACTCGAAATTGCCATTGGCCATGTATACACTGTGCACTCCGCTCCTGGAAATATATCCAGCTGCAAAGAGGGCGGGGAGGTCTAATGGAAGAGAGACTCCAGAGACTCCAAATAATAGCAGCTCCTCCCTATGGACTTAGAAAAGATGCTAACTTGCTTTTTTCTCCAAATGCTTAGGACTGGAAGCATCATAGATTCCCCCAAACAGCCAATCATGAAACAATTTGCAAGTGAATATGAATTAATGTCTCCTTTTCTTATATGCAGATGCCACCTACTCTAGTTTGCCTAGTCATGTTGAAGAGAAATAATGTGCCATGATTTAACAGACATTCACAGTTGCATTGAGCTTCACGTTAAATGATTCCCCATTTCCTAAGTATTCCAGATAAGGGAGTAAACTGGCTAGGCACGTGATAGGACGGTTGAGTAGCCTGTGGCCAGTCCACAGTACAGAGCAGCTGACATACTGTCTATTTCATATGAGCTTAGAGCGTTGAGTTTTGCTCTTGCAGGCCATCTCATAACAAACCATCTTCATCTTGTCAAACGTCTAGAGATATGTACATATGGCTAGAGAGAGGTTTTTAGTTACCCTTAAAGAGGCACAGAGGAGGAGCTGCATGTCTGTGGTCTTTTATTCTTTCATTCTTTTGACAAGTGCTCTCGAGTCAGCCTCGTGGAATCTTCTCAAGGAATACCAGTCTAGTGGGAAAGTCGGACGGGAAGCAGCCTATTATTCCATGGTGTGATGAATGTTGTCATAAGGAAGTGTGGTTGCTAAGGGACCAACACATGAGAAAATGTGCCCCTAACCCTGTGTGGGTGTAAGAAGGGTCATGGCTCAGAAAATATTTCCCCCTAAGAATCCACTTTTAAAGTTAAACCTGAAGGATAAGTCATTAACTAGGTGAATAGGAGATGAGTAGCATTTCGAGGTAGCAGTGAATTCAATGAACGATGTTGGTGATGGTGATGACAAGTCATGCTATCAGCTATAACTCAGTATCTGTATGCCAGACACCTTTTGTCCTAATTCCTGTTCATTTCTTGTTAACCCGGCCAAGGATCTTGTCTTAGTTAGGGTTTTACTGCTGTGACAGACACCATGACCAAGGCAAGTCTTATAAAGGACAACATTTAATTGGGGATGGCTTACAGGTTCAGAGGTTCAGTCCATTTTCATCAAGGTGGAAGCATGGTAGCCTCTAGGCAGGCATGGTGCAGGCAGGACGGCAGGACTGAGAGTTCTACATCTTCATCTGAAGGCTCCTAGCAGAATATTGGCTTCTAGGAAGCTAGGACAAAGCCCACATCCACAGTGACACACCTACTCCAACAAGGCTGCACCTACTCCAACAGGGCCATACCCTCTAATAGTGCCACTACAAACCATCACAAACCTCATGAGGTGGATACATTATCAACCTTATCTGTCTTATCGATGAGAAAGATGATGCCCAGTGATACACTCCCTGACCATGGCTCATGCTCTTAACCTCCTAATAGAAAAACAGAACATCATTGTGACTACATAGGAAAGGGTGAAAAAGAGAAGTCTTTGGGGGAGAACCAGTAAGTAGGTGGGTATGGAGCATAGGACAGAGCAGGAGATGAGAGGGTGTATGTAGGAGCACTCACCAAGGGACAGTAAAACTGGGATGTGGGAGTGTTAGCAGATTAGTCTCATGAACAGGCCACAATGCTAGCATGTCACAGTGCTGTGTTAGCTATGGTTTTTAAAAACCAT
The DNA here is from genome assembly GCF_008632895.1 of Mastomys coucha. Classification (NCBI taxonomy): domain Eukaryota; kingdom Metazoa; phylum Chordata; class Mammalia; order Rodentia; family Muridae; genus Mastomys; species Mastomys coucha. The sequence continues at coordinate 99,700,090 of NW_022196904.1, read as the reverse complement.
TGTCGTCTGTGCTTTTGAAGCAACAAGGTCAGTAAATCTGTAGAGCAAACAATCTATCCCCTTATTGTTTATATTCTGGAGAAAAGTATACCCCAGGATAATTATTACCCAAGAATCTGGGGTTGGGTGTGAGGGAGTAAAGAACGGCCCCATGACTCAGGTCTTCTGACTTGGGTTCATCAAAGGAAGCCACTGAACTGAGATGGTTTAGCAGCACTTCTGAGCCCAAGAGGCAAGACCTGCATTTTATAAAGGCTTGAATACTGTTCACCAGTAAATGGACACAATTGGCTTGGCTCACGATTTACTTTGAACAAACAGACCTCAAGGTGACTGAGAACTGAGCACAGTGATAAAAAACAGCCACAGTTTAATGAACACCCCAGAAAGAAGGCACAGGGTGAGGATGAATGCTAAAGTCCACCCAGTGATCTCTGGGGAGGGCACAGCTTGTGCTCAACTCTCATTTACAGAGCTCAGTATGGATTCTCTTAGCCCTAGCCAAGTTCTAGGTTCTATGGAAGTCCTCACTTACAGATAGGATCTGTCTTCTTACTAACCTCATATGCAAGGATCGGGCACATCATTGAGGGGTTGGAGGAACAAAAGAACTTCAGTCTGCACCAGACACCTTTCAAACATAGGCCACTCCATTGACCAAAGCCTCAGGGAGGGGACAGGCTGGTGTGAAAACATTCTCCTTTTGTTTGGGAAGTATGGTGACAGACCCAGTTTAGCCACCTGGTCCGGGAGACAGTAGAACATCAGCAAAGGTCCCACAGTGAAGGAGGATTTGAGCAGAGTCTTTTTATTTTATTTTTGGTTTTTGAGACAGGGTTTCCCTACTTAGCCCTGGCTGTCCTGGAACTCACTCTGTAGACCAGGCTGGCCTCGAACTCAGAAATCCACCTGCTTCTGCCTCCCAAGGACTGGGATACAAGGCATGTGCCACCACCACCCGGCTTGAGCCTAGTCTTAAAGATACACCAGGAAAAACTTCCAGGTAGTCAGAGAAGACACTTAGGAAACTCCAAGCTTGGTCTAAAAATCAGAAAGTAACATTTGCATTATCACCGTATTTGTCCCAGCTTCCTGCTTGGTGTGAAACCAAGGCTTTCCCAGCCTCTTGTACTTGAAGCAGTCTGTGGAGGAAGGAACATTGCTGGCTATGGGAATGTGGTGGGAACGGCTTCATTCAGCAGATGCCTTGGACCTTACACAGCAGGCAGAGCCCCAGAAGAGAAGTGACAGAGGGTCAAGGAAGAATGCTCCTCTTGACAGGAAGTTAGCGGACCCAAGAGAACAGCTCAACCAACATCAGTAGTGTGAGTGTAGGCAACTATGGAATTGTTTCTTATCCACCAGGAAGGAATTCCTCACAAGGACAGTGACTACAACAGTTGAAGCATGGGTCAGCATCAACCTGCAGCAGGGCTAGATTTAAGTCTTCCCACACACAAATTGTTACTAGAGTTAAGGTCTGTGCCCTGGCAGCCCTAACAAGTCAGGCTCAACCACCTACCCTCAACCAGCCAACTAAAAGGGCCAAATTAATAGTAGAAAGCAAAAAAAAGGATTTATTCAGTACAGCTATATTGGGAATTGAAACAGAGATCCAGTGACCCTCAACCCAGTATATATTCAGGGTCCTGACAGAATTGGGTTTAAGTAGAGGCCCAGAGGTCCACATAACTCAACAGTTCTGGTCAAGGTGTGCTTCCTCCCATCATTGGCCTACCAGTCTCAGCTCCACTTGGTGACCCCGCAAATTGCCTGCCTTTTTTCAGGAGACAAATTTTGCCTCTGGCTGGCCTAGGCTTCTAATCTTTTCTTCTGCTAGCATGCGATTCCAGAGGAGATTTTTACTTTCTTGGGGAATATTGTTTCAATAGTCTGATAGCCAAGGGGAAGATACGGGCATTTTCTATTAGAATATCCTCATTCCTGCCAGGCAAGTGGGGCTACAATCTTGTACAACCCAGGCTGGTTAGTTAGAGTCTCTAAACCTGGAGTTTAATCTAGGTCTGTCTCCGGCAAGTTCTCTTCATACCCGTCTAGCTTTAAGGACTGTAACATGGGCAGCTATAGAGAAAAGAAGCTAAAGGTGTGAAGGCCGAATTTCACTTCTAACATAGGAATCTACTTCGGAAATAGCAACCGTCCCTGCCCTTGACTCTAACTGTGTTTTTCTTCACTTGCTCCAGTCAGTGGACAGATCGGAAACTGCACGTCAGCAAAGGTCTCAGGAAAGGGAGCGGAGAGTACAATTTGCAGGAGGAGAAATGTTATGCATAGCTGGTATTTTTAGAGCATTATCTTCCTTGTTCATGATGGGTTTTGGTTTCCAGCCTAATGAAACATATGTTTTCAAGGTCTGAAGGAAAGCTAAGAGATAGGAAGCTGAGGCCAAGAGCAGGAAGGGCGCTGAAGGCTCGGACCCTGCCTAAGAAAAAGCAGTGTCCCTTAGCTCCCTGCTGGGAAGCTCAGCTTACAGAGTTTGCCTTCTTTCTGGGCTCCTCCATGATTAGGGGCACCAAGATGGCTGCAGAGTGCATCTGTAGGGAAGGTGTGTCTCTTAGGCTGCTTCCTCTGAACGTTCATTCCCATTCATTCATTAGACAGGTTCCCAGCATGCCCAACCGTCCTGAGAGGATTGGCTAGTGTGCTTATTTTCCTACTATTCTACATGGTGCTTGTACTTCCTGCTGTTTCTCGGCCCTCTCAGATCCCTGTCCTCTCACGCTCTGAAGAAGACCTGGCATTGCCCTTACAAACAACATATCAGCTTTGTCACCAGGTTGGAGGAGATCATGTTTGTCAGGTCTCCACCCCACTGTCCTCGCTTCTACTTTTTGTCCCAATTAAGGAGAGGTTTCTCTTACTTTTCTTTTCTTTTTTTGTTTTTGTTTTTTTGAGACAGAGTTTCTCTATGTAGCCCTGGCTGTCCTGGAACTCACTCTGTAGACCAGGCTAGCCTCGAACTCAGAAATCTGCCTGCCTCTGCCTCCCAAGTGCCACCACTGTCCCGCTTCTCTTACTTTCCTAAGGTCTCAATTGCTTTAGTTAAAGGCAGTGTCCCCTTGGCCACCTTCTCTCATCCCCTCTGCTGGACCCTTTCTCCCTGTGCTTGAATTTGCCTGCACCCTAGAGCCACTTATTCAGCTGAGCAGCTCAGCCAGTCACTCCCTGCTCCCCTCCCCTCTGTACTCAAACTGTGGCTGTGCATTTCTTACTTCCCTTTCTTCATTGAGCCCGTTCATCCATTGTCTCAAGGCTCCTTGTGAGTCCTGCATATCATACTCCCCAGGGACACAGAGTTTCAGAAGACACAGTGGACACAGTGAGCCCTCTCCCTGACCCCTAAGCCTCCCCACTCTTCTTGCTTGCACCCATCTCTCTACCTGCTACTTCTGTCCTTTCATCTTGCTCCTCTCTCCTGATGCTCTCCCTTAAGCCACTATCTGTTCTTTATGTTCCTACAACTATGAAACGACTATCTCTAGCCAAGAACTCATCTCTGCCTCACTTGGGCATCTCCAACTATCCACCCAACATCTGTTCTTGGACATCTCATATGCATGGCAATTGATTCTGCTCCAAACTTAGCTTCTGCCATATTGACCGTTCTCAGCAACTAGGGTCTCCCAGCATCCCTTGCACCTCAAAGTCTATTTACCTTCCATTTCTTGCCTCAGATGATCTCTGCATACATATTTCATCTCTGAGGCTTCAATTTCAGCACCTCCAAGAACTCTTTTATGACCATCCACTCTTTGTGACCATCTTCTCCTTGTCATTTTCTGTCACTGAATAGTTTCTTTCATAAATATTATAATTCATAATTAATATCACTACCTTTTCCTTTTGCAAAACTCTACATTAGAAAAAAGGATGTTTCTCCCTTCCTTCTTACAATCCATATCATCTTGTACCTGTAATGTTCTCATACCCAATGCATAGTTGATAGAATAAGTGAAAGTCATGCGATACAGGACAGCCTATGCTGTCTCTGTCTATATCCTTATGGCAGTGCTCTGTTGCCTGTGACACTTGCCTGTGACGCTTGCCTGTCCACTCACAGCACTTCCTCAAATAAGCATAAAGTTGGATTTGGTGACATAAGGCTAAAGAAGCCGATGTAGGGTCTGCCTCCTCAGTGGTCTGGGGAAGATTCATGGACGTGCTTTTATGAAATCTTGTCTCAGGGTAGATGTTTTAAAACCCAAAAGCCAGTGAAAGAGCCTAAATTTCCTCTTTGAATCAGGAACCAGGCCAAAGATATGGTTCTGTCTGCAGATGTGCAGTCTCTCCTTGCAATGATGTCCTGCTCTTCCCTCCTCTCACAGTGGAAAGACAAATGCAGAGGCTAACTGTGAAGTGTGTGCCCCTGTGCCACTCCCGAGCTGCCTGGAGGAGACGAGCCAGGAGGCCAAGGCCAGGGCTGAGGAAGAAGTCTACAACAAAGGGTGAGTCAGTGAGTCAGACCTCGCCACCCCGGGGCACCTGGCACAGCGAACTTCCCACACCCTGGCTGGCTTCTGAGGAGTTTTTGGGAAGCAGTCAATGGGCCCAAAGCCTCTCCTTCAGTGGAGAGGGCCTACCAAGGGAAGCCGGACACAGGATGTACTTAGACACTGACTAGATTTGAATAGACTCCTCTCTTTCAGGCCTGCTGCTGCTGCTTAGAAACGTCTAAACAACAAGGGCCTGGGCTAGATTATTCTTGGTGCTGCCTGAGGCTTCCTGACACATGTGTAGATCTGCCATGCTATTGCCAACAGTGCCCAGGGGCACCTTCAACTGAGCTTCCTAGAATTGCCCTGGTCTTCTGTATAAATTAGGGGTCCCACTTCCTGTCCTTGTCCCACCACTTCCACCCTGGCCTATCTGTAAACGAGAGCCAGCTATCAGGCACTGGAAGAGAGCACTGAGCAGGGTGAAAGGCCCAGGACTCATAGAAACTCACCTTTAACCTAGCATGGTGCCCCATGGACTCCTGAGGGAGATTCAGCTTACATGGGCACAGAGCCCCATGGTACCTGTGTGTAGTCACTCAGTTGTCGGTGGAATTGTTGCAATTAAACCAATGAAGTTAGACACCAGGCTGCCTGACAAGTGAGCATATTGTATTCATGGAAATATGTGATCCCAAGAATCCCAAGGGGCCTTTAAGGAAAGTCTCCCCCAAAACAGGAGAGCAAAATCTCTCCATTGGTTCTGCCAATATTTTCTGGGTACCTCACTATGTCAAGCCCTGGCATGTCTATGAAATACCCCAGTATCTTGAGATGAGGTGCCCCCTAAAGTTGAAGCTCCTAGGTTCCACAGGAAAAATGTAATCTTATCTCCGGGGAATGTTTTATAGAATAACAACCAGCAGCAGACCCTGTCCCACAATTTTTCCCAGTCAGTTTGTCACACTGTCACATAAACAGGAAGGATGGCTGAGAAGTGAGGGGAAATGTTACTGACATGAGTCGTGTTGCAGTTCAGCGGCACTTCCCAGCTTTTTCCTGTTGTATGGAGCCACAGGACGTGCGCAATGACTTGGGGTTCTTGAGTCCCCTCCCCCAGAGCCTCAGGCAAGAATGTCCTGTGTCTGGCCCTCCCAGACTCAATTGTTCCTATTTGGCCCTCCAGATCCCAGGAAGGGGTAAAGAAGACTGAAGATCTTCAAGACCTGAAGGAGGAAGAGGAAGAAGAACAGAAGACAGAGAGTCCTGAGGAGCCAGAAGAGGTAGAAGAAACCCAGGAGGATGAGAAGGACCAGAGAAGCAGGTTGGAAGCCTACATTTGATCCCAAATGTGTTGCAAGTCATTTAACTGCACAAAATGGATGGAAACTCCAGTGCTCAATGGCAGTAGGTCTGGGGCCCAAATTATTGGCCAACAGAACTCAAATTCTTGGCTAGCAGAACTTAAGAAAGCAATAACTACAGAAAGTAGAGAAAATCAAGTTATCAGTGGCATATTTGCAAGTGCTGAGGGGTCAGAGTTCCTAGGAGCTGAGAAACGGAGAGGGACTCTTAGTGGACTCCCAGCCAAGCTCTGGGTCAGCCCATTCCACAGCCTGCACCATAGATCAGAGGAGCTGGCCTGAATTCCTAGAGAAGGGTTTCGACAAAAACAAGAGCAGTGGAGGGAAGCAGAGGGAACAGCAAAGCAGGGAACAAATTTAGGTCAGCAGCAAAGTTCAGTCTCTACCAGGATCCTGCTGTGTTGACCAAACACTTGGTCATTTGCATGGTGTCTTCACTTTAGATTGGGAATGAAATATTTTCTGTTTCAAAATATCTCCTCTAACCAGTAGAAACAGAGATGGAACACACACACACACACACAAGAGAGAGAGAGAGAGAGAGAGAGAGAGAGAGAGAGAGAGAGAGAGAGAATCTATAGGTATAGGACTTACTATACCTTGCACAACAGTATATTAAAAACAAAACAAGACAAAACTGCCATCAGTGACTAAACCCAGGACCTCACACACAGTAGCCAAGTGCTCTTCTACTGAGGTATATCCCCAGACCAAGAACAGTAGAAATAGCCTTGTCTAGTTGTAGGATATTCCACGTAATGAAATTATAACCCTACTAGGCCAGGACTGTCCCACATAGGAATGTGTTTAAGAAAAGAATAAACTGTCTCTAAGGAGAAACATACACTGCTCTAAAGATCATATCAATACCCCAGATTTTCAGAAAAGCCCTAATTTCACATATTCTGCCCAACTGTCTTTATTAGTACACGAAGATCTTGGTTTTGCTTTGTTTTTGTTTTTTTTCTCAAGTATAGTTATAGCAATGTTGGAACACTTCACTGATATCTTCTTTTCGACCCCCTTGGCTCTGTCCAGAACTTCTGCAGACAAAACCATTAACTGTACGATCATCTCCCACTGACCTCAGACACAGTGTCTGCTATCTGAACCTCCTGCTGGGCAAGCCCCAGAACCTCTTACACATAGTGAATAAGGTAGTAAGTAAAGACTGGAAAGACGATAATTGTATTTCAAAGCCTGTAGATAACATCGACAGAGCCCAGTGGCCCAAGATGCAACCAGCCTGAGGGGGCTTAGCCTGCCTGGGTTAGCCCCATTGCCAAGGGAAGAGCTTTATCAGAGTACCAGGGAAAAGGCTTCCTCATGGTAAACATGCCTGTGCTAGGAACACCACCTTCTATGGTGAAAGAGCCTCAAGTTGAACCATGGAAGCACAACCCTGACTCCATGCAACTGCATCAACTGCGTCTGGGTGCTCCTCCCTCTTGGGCGTCACCTGCATTTATTTTGCAGACCACCAGGCTGCCTTTGTCAAGCCCAAGCTTGGACGCAGCCAATTCATCTAAGACAGGCTAGAATTTCCAGCGCTTCCACACACAGAACAAAAGAGAAACAAGCAGAGCGGGCGGGCACATGACTATAAACAGTCTGGCTTATAAAGCACAGGCCTTATCTAGCTAACTCGATCGCAGGCAAGTAGCAGCCCTCTCCTGTCTCATGAAAGCCTAGGGAAGCAAGGTTTTGCCGGGTTCCCTTTCTGCCCAACTTGTGAGCAACAGTGGACAGTAGTCATCTGCAGCACTTGGTCCTATAGAGGCCTCATTCAGACTCCCATCCTAATGCCTGATTAGAGTTTTTAACTTTTGAGGAGATAACTGATGCAAGACCAGAGCAAGGGCCTTCAAAGGACCTTAGCCTTCAGCATGGGAGTACAGCATCACTTCTTCAGACTCATCCCAGCTTACGTTTATCATATAAACTGCACACCCGCTGTCATAGAGCACCTCTCTCACCCATAACCCAAGCCACACTGGTCCCAAAAGCTGTCATGCTTAATGCCAGACGATGCTCAGTCCATTGTGGAATCCCTTAGAACCAGAGCCGCCTACAGGAGCCTTCACTTGAGCGTGGGATCTCTGTGAGATGTACAGCACTAGCAAGCAGAAGCTACCAAAAGTTCCATGTGGACTGGAAAATGTTTCAGTTATTAAGAACACTTGGTGCACAACCATGAGGACTGGAGTTTGCACCCCAGCACTCACATAGCAAGCCAGACATCCTGTACACACCTTGTTACTCCAACTCCAACAGTGGCAGAGACAAGCAGATCACTGCAGCTTGCTGAGTTCTAGCCTACCTAAGCAAACATGAACCCCGGGTTCAAGCAGAGACCATTCCTCAAAAGGATAGGGGAGGATAGAGAGAAACATCCTATGCCCTCTTCTGACCTTTATGTGCATCCGTAGGTGTATGCACACGCATACACACATGCTCTCTCTTCCTCATGAACACATGCACACACACATATACACAGGAGTTTTTATGTTCTGTTTTATACATTCTAAGAAATGTTGTGGCTGGAGAGATGGCCTAGTGGTTTAGAGTACTTGTTGCTCTTTCAGAGAACCCAAATTTAGTTCCCAGCATACATATCATGGCTCATAACTGTCCTAACTCCATGTCCAGAGTAACCGATACCTTCTTCTGACTCTCATGAGAACCAGGTGTGCATATAGTGCACATACATATGTGTAGGCAAAACATTCATACACATGCCGGGCAGTGGCAGCACACGCCTTTAATCCCAGCACTTGGGAGGCAGAGGCAGGCAGATTTTTGAGTTTGAGGCCAGCCTGGTCTACAGAGTGAGTTCCAGGACAGCCAGGACTATACGGAGAAACCCTGTCTTGAAAACAAACAAACAAAAAAACCCATTCATACACATAATTCATACATTCATACATACAAATATACACATTTGCATGTAATTCATACAAATTAAATAAGTTTTAAAAATATAGAAATAAATAAAAACCACTGAACTCAGTAAGCCTAGCAGCTAGCCCCTTATTTAAAGGCTTTGGCATTAACTGTTCTATGGAGTTGAAATGAAAGTTAAGCAGGTGCCTTTACTTTTCCAATAATACTCAGGAAACAGAAGCTTTACCAATCCCAAAGGATTTCTATTTCTGGCCTAATTTTATTTCCAGTTTCTCTTATGGGTGACCAATTAAGGATCACACACCAGATCTTGACCTGCTCCTTTGTAGACTCAGGATGGATTTAGGGGCTGGAAAGACTTAGGGGCTTGGCGGTTAAGAACACATCCTGCTCTTGTAGAGGATCTGAATTTACAACCTCCTGTAAATCCAGTTCCAGGAGATCTGATGCCTTCTGGCTCCACAGGCACCTGCACTCCAGTGTGCACACTCCCCCTCTGGACATATAATTAAAAAAAATAAGTCTTTAAACATGGATTTAGAGTGGGCTTCTCACCACACCAGCAGCCTGTTGTGGATCACAAAAATAGAACTTGAACAATGCCTCCATTTTGGATTCCAGCTGTGTCCCACTAGGATCCCAAGATAAATAGGGCTGGAAGGAAGGAAGCTTGTAATTCCTGTCTCTCCCTTTCCAATAGTTGCATAAGTCACCAATGATTTTTCTCAGAAGCAAATATACAAAGCTGTCATGTAATGGCTTGTACAGCTGAGACTGGTCCACTTCCAGTAATGACTTTTACAGCTAGAATGGCTTGATGGGGTCCCCACATGAACAAGGGACCAACTGCTGTCCCATGTGGCCCTGGCATCCAAGGCAAGAATTCTAAGGACCTGGCCCCTTTCTTGGGAGAGCATTTGCTGAATATTTTGACTCTTGGCAAGCCTTCTGTTTCCTACCAGCTCTCTGTTCAAGCTTCAAGCTTGCTAGGCAGTTGGTGTGAGCACTCCAGTGTCTGTGTTGTAACTCAGGGTGACCCTCGGTCACTCTCTTCACCTCTTTGGTTTGGTAACCTTCAATTATCTTGCTTTGCAAATCATAGGATTGGACTTAGACACAGGAGAAAAATATAGCTTGTTTAAAGTGTGCAGGACATCTCTGGAAAGCTCTAGGATGGGACTCTGATCAATGTCTTTTTACTTAGCTAAAAAGAGAGAGGGTGGGCTGGTAGAAAGTTGGAAACTAAGCAAGGGGGATATGGTAATTGAGGAGAGAGATACAAGGGAAAGACAGACAAATGGAGAGAACAGGGTTTGGAGAGTAGGAGAAGAAAAGGATGAAGATAAAGAGTTGACAAACATCTCTGCATGAGCCTCCCACAGTTTGGACCAGTGGCACCAAAATCACCCAGGGATTCTTAGATGTTAACTGTGGGATTCTCATTCAAAAGATATTTTGAATAATATCTGCCATGTGTTTCTCTGAATTTAAGAACTGAATTTAAGAACCACTGCTTTAGACATCATAGAAGGTATCCCCAGGCAGGGAACTATGGGTCTGGACATTAGATATGTGTCCCAGTATACTAATCTCTCTATCTATATTTTATTGACAGCAAACTTGAAGAACTGGTCCACTTCTTACAAGTCATGTATCCTAAACTGTGTCAACACTGGCAAGTGATCTGGATGATGGCTGCAGTGATGCTGGTCTTGAGTATTGTGTTTGGGCTCTACAGTTCCTATAACTCCTGCACAGAGCAAGCTGATGGGCCCCCTGGGAGATCCACCTGCTCCGCAGCCCAGCGGGACTCCTGGTGGAGCTCTGGACTTCAGCAAGAGCTGCCAGCAGAGCAGTAGGACATTGGACTCCTCAGCCATGCCCTGCTCTAGTGCATTCACCCCAACACCTTGCCCCTAAGGACAGTGTGTCAGACCTGGTTTGCACATGTGGCCACCCATCCCATTGGGGAACAAGGAGGCTCTCTCCTGTCACTCATGGAAGCTACTCACAACAACCTGATGCTTTGAAGGGATCAACAAAAGATCAAATCATGCTCTGGGAAAGTGTCTGATTGACAAAGAAGCTACCTTCATTAAGGACTCTAGCCCAAGGGAAGAGTTCTGCCCCTGGCTTAGATGGATTGGGAGAACTGAAACCCCTTCCTTCAGGGGAAACTGAGAAGCAAGCTTGCTTTCCCCCTTTTCCTCCCTGTTTCATGGTCAGTAAGAATTGTGCCTAGCGGCCAGGACTGCCCATAAGGCTCAGACTTGGAGTCACAACACAGATATTGTCCAACTTCCCACTTCATGTATCACAACCATTCTTTCGCTTTCTCTCTCCCTTTCAGAATCACCATATCTTTTCAGAGAGTGGGAAAGCTTTCTCATAAAAATACACAGGCTAAAAGTAGCCCAGTGCTAGAAAGGAAACAGGAAGATGTGAATCAATATGTAACAAATCTGTATACATATGGACAATTTACACATTTGTGCACAAAGACACTCACTCTCTGGAAGTGTGCTCTGCTCAGTGGCACCCATGTCATGCCAACCAACTGGTTTTCACTAGGTATAGAGTAGTGGTCACCAGGCACCAACACTGTGAGCCCTCCACACACTCCGAAAATGTTTGAATCCCCTGAGAAATCATGTCTTTGTTCCACTTTAGAGGCCAGGTTGGAGCTGCTGTTTGGCACAGTCTGTTCCCTGGTTGCTTGCTCCATTTGAAAGTGGTCCTACACAGCTAACCCACCTCTTCGGTAAGAAAAGGTGTGCCTTCCACTTCTGACTCTCACTCTACCTAGCACCTCAGGACTACAGTGTTCATGATATTTCCAACCCCAATGTGTCCTTCCAAGGATCTGTTCAGCATCAAACTGAAGGCAGTGCATCCTTCTCCAGTATGGCGGCTCTCCACACTGGTTGGTGATTTCCTTCATTCAGCTCACTTCAGTTGGAGATGGGGCTTCTCTTGTGGTTGCTTTACTGTTTTGTTGCTGTCATTCATGTAGAACGTATTGTGAGCCAAAAACTATCTGTATTATATAGGCAGTAATTCATCAAGAAAAGCAAAATTTGAAAGTTATCACTCTTTCCATGTTCAAATAAGGAAACAGAAGCATAAATGATACAAGAGTGCACACACACACACACACACACACACACACACGTGAGTGCACACAGTGCATATGCACACATACAATGATTCAACTTGTCAAGCATATATAGCTAGTAAGTCATTCAAACTATAGTGGTCTGTCTCCAGGGACTGCACTCCTGACCCTTCACCTGTGGGTGCCTTCTCCAGTTGGGGGCCTTCCAGTCTGATCCACACCCTCCGCTGGCCCATCAGCTGCTCCTAGCCAGCCATGGTTCACAAATGACATTGTGTCTCCCATTGTCCTCTAACTAGGAAGCATCTTTGCTGCCTTTGTTCTCTTTCTCGCCGCTCTTGAGGACCAAGCATAAACAGTATCCCTTGGTACACGCCTCCCTGAACTCCTTCCACACTCTTACATACCCAACCTAGTGGGCGGCACCCTGCTTAGTGCTTCTGGCACTTGTTAAATTTTAATCATTGAACTGTATCTACTGTCTAACTTATTTATTTATCTGTCTCCCTGGATGTTTTCCCTCAAGGACTATCCACTTCTTGTCTAGGTACCTAGCATGGCAAACCCATGGGAGAGAGTCATTTAATGTTGGTTAAAAGAACAAGTAAACATTCAAGGTGGAGAGCAGCCCAGAACACATGATGTTTTGAGGTGGCCCAGTTCCATCACCTTCATGATGATTTCTATTACCATGAGAAAGCTGTCATGACTGATTCATGGTCTCATCTTATTTTTATCTTTCTTGTAGAGAGCAAGAATGAAGTCAGACTATAGCAATACCATTTTCAAATCCAAGAACCTGACTCCATGCAATCAGTCCCTTCAGAGAGACATGTACCCCCCCTCAAAACTAGGCCTCACTTTAAAATACTGTTTTTGAAGAAACACCTTTACAGTGGCTAGAAAATGGCAGAGAGAGAGAAGCCCAAGTATGTGCCATTGAAGGTAATGAGGTTGAAAGCCAGGCAGAGGGATTTTTGCAGGCAGGGGTATGGCTTACCTGGAAGCTTTCGTGGTATTAGGTACAGCTGAAGGAGATTTAACTGCATAAACACCTCCAAGACAAAGCCAGGGTTTACAGGGAATGAATAGAGAGCAGCTGTTAGGCAGGACTTTGTGGAGGAGGGTGTCCAGTCTCAGCCCACCCCCACAGCAAAAAAGAAGATCCAGCCCCAGTGAGCCCATTGTCCACTTGGCAGCAAGTTTCCCACCCCTGTTCTGGGTGAGACAGAGTTGAGGAGAACATGAGTGAACTGTTTCAGCATCACCACTGGCCTCCAAAGCCTGCAGGCACAGACCAGCAACTATGCTGTTCCAGCTGTAAGGACAGCTGAGGAAAGGGACCTCTCCAGAGGGCAGAGCCATATTTGGAATGGCATGGCTGAAAACACACTGTTGGTCTACCCTTTCGGGAAGTCGAGGGACAACTTGGAGCAGCCACAGCTGCTGCCACACATGGCCAGTGACATGGAAGCCAGTCTTGTGTTTCCAGACGTAACTGTGAAATGGAATAGAAGTTTCCATTCGAGATGCTCCTGAAAGCTGACATTTCTGCTTAAGCCCGAGAGTCTGGTAGCCAGCCTTCTATCGCCAAGGATGTGTTTGCATCACCACTGACGTCACTTCCTAAAAGGACCTTCACGTTCTAGCCATGAAGTCATATAGGCTGTTTCTTTTGTGCAGCCTGGAAGAGGGTATGGCAAGGGTAACACTGGACATACATGTCACCAGCTGTCAGTCCCTAATGCTGTTAAACCTCACACAGGTAGGTGTGGCAGTGTTGAACTGTAGAGTGTCACATAGCTGAGTTTGAAAATAAATGCACATTTCCAAACCATTGGCAGAAGTCAAAAGCCTCTTTGTTATGTGGAGCCAAACCCTAATCTTTCTCCGACACTGAATTAGATCCACAGAGTACTATATAGACTTGAATTTCTTCCAGAAAACACAATCAGGATCTAATCTAGAATATGTAGCATTTCTAAAATGTGTCTCCAGAGAGGTCTGTTACTTTTACTGATGCTAAAATACCCTGGCAAACCTGACCTAGTGGGGAAGGGTTTATTTTGGCTCTTGATTCAGTGGTACAGCTTGCAGTGGGGAATCCTGGCAGCAGGAGCTAGAGGCAGCTGGCCTCAGTGCAGCTGTAGTCAGAAAGCAGAGTGAATGTCCTCAGCCCACTTTCTGCTTGTCATACAGTCCAGGATCTCATCCCAAGCAATGGTACAATCCACAGTGGGCAGGTCTTCCCACCTCAATTAACCTAATCTAGACAATCCACTAAAGGCGTGCCAGAGGCTCATCTCTTAGAGTTCAGGACCTAGATGATTCTAGATTTTATCAATTTGACAATGGCCATTCTCCAGATCCTAGAGCTTCTGACTATGAGATACAACTCTTGCTGATGTGTTACATTGTATGGGACTGTTAGCCTTAAGATAGAGTATCCAGTTCTTTTCTTGTGAGAGCCAGTTCTTTCCTTATGCCCTCTAGGCCCTGGGGATTGATCTCAGTTTTAAAACTCAGCGAGAAAGCACTTTTACCTACTGATTCACCTCAACAGTCCCCTAGGCCTTGTTTGTTTGTTTATTTGTTTTATTTGGAGACACATTCTCACTTTTTAGTCCAGACTGACCTTGAACTCATGATCCTCCTGCCTCTACCCTGTGAGTAAAGGAATTACAAGCGTGCATGACCACATTCAGTTTAAGAAGAGATTCATTTGGTTCAGTGCTGAAGATTCAAGGTCATGGTGCCATTGTCAGTTTGGTTCTGACAAGGAATTCCTAGTAAAGGGCAAATGGTAGTGACAGGAGTGTGTGTTGGAGCAAGCAGTCATGTGTCAAAGCTAAAAGCAGAGAGAAAGGGGGTGACCAGACTAGGCTTGTTCCTTATAGAACAACCCTCTCACAAGAACTCCCAAAGGAACTGCACAAGAAAAAAAAAATCCCCACTAGACCTCTCTTCCTAACATGATACCATCCTGGAGACCCAGCATTTAACCACATTAAATAACATGCAAACTGCATCCAGCCACAGCAATGATCTTCATTATGCCATTTCTCTGGCATTACTGGACCACGTAAGCCTGGCAATTGCTGTTCTTTCTATCCTTGCCCTTGATGACTGGAAACTTTCATTAAGATCATCCCGATCCTGCCTCACCGGTATATACGAGGAGTGTTATACAACCTTTTAAAGCCATAGGCTACAAATTGCCACAGCTGTACTTAGTGGACTGAATGAGAATGGCCTCCATAGGCTCATCTATTTGAATACTTGGTCACCAGTTTGGTGGAACTGTTTGGGAAGGATTAGAAGGTGTGGTCTCATTGAAGAAGGTATATCAATAGGGTCAAGCTTTGAGGTTTCAAAAGGCCCATAGCATTCCAGTTAGCCGTCTCTGCCTCATGCCTATGGATCAGGATGCAGACTCTCAGCTACTACTCCAGCTCCATGCTCCCTGCCATGATGGTCATGGACTCACCATCTGAAACTGTAAGCTCCCATTAGATGTTTTCTTTTATAAATTGCCTTGGTCATGGCTTATCATAGAAAATGAAAAATAAGATGGAGGATAACTCAGAGATCATGGACTCTGTGCAGCTTAGGACCTTGAGTGGCCTCCCTTGAGAAATTATTGTGTTCTACAAGAGGGAGAAATAGTGAGCTGAATATGGAGTCACTCAAGCACAGATCATTCCATATTCACCAACTCATTTCCCTTTTTTCCTCTTGGAGTACATAACTGGATTAAAACTCCTTAATCAGGTTAGATGGGAACATATGACTAAGTTCTGATTGCTCAACTATAAACAGGCATGACACATCCCAGGCTTGACCTTGAAAGTGTTCTTCAGCACCATTATCGGCACTCTGGTTGTTGGTCACTGTGAAGATCCAGAAAGATAACTCTAGAGATACTAGAAGACAAGTTGAAGCAGCCTCTCTCTCTCTGAGTAAACAGTGTTATGGAGTCCTCAGTATTACCACCTACTATTCCCACCATCACCTCCTGTCAGCCATTGGGATACCACATAGACTTTTCAAGTGAACCATTGAATTCTGGGGTTGTTGGTTACAGCAGTCAGACTACAGTGAGTAATACATTTGTGATGATTCATTCTTTCTATCATGATACGAAGCATAAAGGATGATTTTTAAAGGACATGATTCCTACCTCTTTTTCTGGAACTACAGTGCTAGAGTCACATGTGCTTATGTGGTCCGCAGGGCTTGTGTACAAACAAGCAACAAGTTGACATTGGTGATATTCAGGGGCTTTTCCCTGGCTTACCTAGAAGCTCTCAGTGTTTGTGATGAATAGTTTCATTATTGGCATTTTCTGCACATATATCTAAATCTGTACCAGTACAATTAAGTAGAGCTAGTTATCCATGTGATTCAGATGTTGAATTAAACAGGCAACACTGGACTGATGGCTTAGTATTTAAAACTAAGTTCTGTTCTTGCAGAGGACCTGAGTTCAGTTCCCAGCACCCATGTTAGGCAGCTCATAACTATGTATAACTCCAACTCTTTAGGGTCTGACACCCTCTTTTGGCCTCCCTGGATATTTGCACTCATGTACACATAGCCACATATGGACACACACACATTACCACTCCCATAAAGGATACTTACTTTTGAAGAAAACTGACAACCCTTTGCTCAAGGCATTACTTCAAAGCTCCAACCCTAATTATCGAAGAAGAACCACTGAAAATCCCATTTAGAGATACAGAGTGCATTCTGCTTTAACACAGTGTGGCTGTCTCTCATATGTGTCAGATGAAGACGTTGGAGTCTGAGTTGAATTCCACCAGCATCTAGTGAAAAGTAACTACAGGAACCATGACACAATAATCCCTGTGGTGATCACTGTTATACAAATCAAAACTCCTTTTGTGAAGTGCAAAGTGTCTAATTTTTAAAAATAAATGGTTTGTTACTTATATTTTATAACTGTGAATTTTAAAAACGATTTATGCATGCTTGTGAGTGGGTATGTGCAATGAGTGTGGGTGTTTGCAGAAATTAGAAGATAGTATAAATCCCCTGGGGTTGGACTTACAGATGATTATGAGCAGCCCAGTGTGGGTTCTGGGATTCAAACTCAGATCCTCTGGAAGAGCAGCTTACTCTCTTAACTGTTAAGCCACTGTTTCAGTCCTAGGTACGAAATTTTATGAGTCTCGTTTCTCTGAAAAACGAATCTCCTAACAATGTTCAGTGTATGTAAAATGTTCCAAAGGAAGGAGTGGTGTTTCTATGAGCATTCACTATCCCAAGCCTCACTATTATTTCCTTACACATTACAAGGTAATGCATCTGAGAAGTGGTGGGCACTGACTGTAGGAAAGAAACACAATCCATCTTCAATCTCTGTTAGAGGCAGAGACAGTCATGTGAGTATATGAATGAATGGGCTCCGCAAAGCATCATACTGGAGAGTGTGGGAACTGAGCCCACAGGGGAATGTGGGAACTGGGGAAGTCTTCAGCAGCTGACACAGTGCTATCTGCTTTCCTCACTTGTGTGCTTTCTGAGTCAGCATTAGCTAAATGTTCCAGAAAGCCATCCACAAAGTACAGCCTGGGCGTTCAAGGGATGTCACTCATTTCCTCTAGTGATTTTGACAAATCAGAAGCTTGAAAGCAGGGAAATCCTCAATCTATTTCCAGAATACTCCATCCAGCTTGGCGATTGAGCATCTGTCTCCCTTCTGCCGGCTGGTCAGCCACAGTGCTCCGGAGGGATCTGCACAATGCTCAAGCACATTAGCCTGCTGTTACTCCTCACCTCTATTTGGACCACTAGGCACCCAGTCCAAGGTGCCATCCAAGTGAAAGGTAGGTGTCTAAACTGAGGCTACAGAGGGTCTTGGGAAGTGTCCTAGGTTCCCCCTGCTCTTGATCATTGACTTGGGAATGGGGGAGACTCGTGGGGTCAACAGATTGAATGGGGCTTGTTGCTTACCCAGAGAGGTTTGATTGCATTGCAGACTCTCCAAATGGCTCACATTCACCTTTACATCACTTAGAATTTTATTTTGGGTTATGGAAAGTTTTTAATGATATTAGTTTGAAAATTTTTTTTAAAAATATGAGAAGTCATTTGTTTTTAAAGGATTTCATTCAAGGAGCAAGCTAAGGTTATGAACATTGAAGGCAGTCATCAAGTTGGAGGAAAAATGGGTAACTTTTATTAAATCCTGACCGCTTTATTCTACTCTGTTAGTGTAATTGTTTTAATTGCAAGGAATTTAAATTTAATATGCAGTAAATTTAATATGCAGGGAATTAACTGACAATTTGGGTTTAAAAGTTTACCATCAGCAGCTGGGAAGGGAGGGACTCCAGTTGCTTCTGTGTTTTGAGCTGCATTCATGGAAACCTCATTTGGCATAGTAGGAAAAATGTTGAGGCCACAAGCCACATATTACTGTCCTGTGCAAGTGAAGTAACAGGTTTATTAAAAAGAACTCATTTTTCTGCTGAAGATGCCCTGAAACAGGAGACATGTCAGAATCAGATGTTCATAGTTGATTTATGTATTTCCAGATTTGACTTTTATGAGAGATTAGAGTAGATGATTATATCACCTTCTCCCACCTAATACCAGAACTATCCCTTTAAAATAAACCTGGTCCTCTTAGAAATGCCATCAGGAGGCCAGGCAGTGGTGGTATATGCCTTCAATCCTAGCACTTGGGAGGCAGAGGCAGGCGGATTTCTGAGTTCAAGGCCAGCCTGGTCTACAGAGTGAGTTCCAGGACAACCAGGACTATACAGAGAAACCCTGTCTCAAAAAACAACAACAACAACAAAAAATGCCATAAGGAGGTTCATACACCCCCCCCCCACACACACACACCCCACAATACTATAATCACACCAGTTACTTTGGAAGGTTTTTTTTTTTAAGGGGGGGTTGGTTTGTTTTGTTCTTTTGTTTGTTTGTTTTGTTTTGTTTTGTTTGGGGGGGGGCTCTTGTAGCCCAGCTCACCACAAATCACTATGTAGCTGAAAATGATCTTGAGTTCCTGATCCCTTCTGCCTTCACATAGTAGATGTAGGAATTACAGGTGTGTAATGTTCAGTCTTATGCTGTAACACAGCGGGAACTGCGGGCTTTGTGCATGTTAGGCAAGCACTCCAAACTGAGCCACATCCCTAGCTCTTTAGATCCCTACCACACTATTTGCTCCATCCTCAATAATGGCAATTTTCCCCCTAAGGAAATTAAATTCTTGGAAAGAGTAGAAAGTTACCATCATTTTGCTGGCCTCAGTGGTGCTGAGCTAAGGAGTGGGTGCAGACAGGAACTTCTTAAAAGGCTTGTTACCGAGAGATTCAGAACTGAGCGTATGTAGAGTCTCACTGACTCCACTGTCAGAAAACATTTCCTACATGGAAATAAACAGTCCCAGTGTATCTAAGGGCTTTGTCTAATGCCTCACAGGTAGTGGAGCCTAACCCTTGGCACGGACTCTGACCTATCAGATTCCCAAGGACACACTGTCCCTGTGATCTGTGACACTTTCTAAGTCTTATAGAAGGTTTGGCTGGAGTGTAACCTTGGATTCCAGCTTGATATTAGAATTTCTAAATGAAATAGGAAGGCATGAAATGTGTGTGTTTGACTGTTTTCCATGGATTGGAGCCCTGCTAGGTACAAGTTACCTAATTTAATTCTGACTTCAAGGCCTGACAAAGTATAATTTCACAGGTAAAAGCCCTAACCTGCCCCCAAACTCCCAACAGCCAATTAACAGCAGCAGAGGCGTGGAGCGTTTCTCACAGGCTTGGGAATTTGAAATGAATTTTCATAGATGAAGCTCAACAGATGAGAGAAAGGGAGGGGGAATGATAGAATCTCACAAGAAAATTTCACAATGTTTTAAGTAACTTTACAATTTTGGACCATTAAGACTATCTTAGAGTTCATGTGGTCCATTGGCCAAAGGCTGGGAATCCCTGCCAGAGTCTTTCATAGCCACTATTTACAAGGCTAAAATGCATTTTTATGGGTTTTCATAGATAAAGCCCAGTGGGAGTAAAGTAATATAAGGGATATAATACAACATGGTAATTTTACATAGGTCCATAAGTTCCAGAGAAGTATGTCAAAAGAGCTCCCAAATCCACTAGATTTTGAAAAATATTCTGACAAGTGCCCACCGCCTCAGTCTTCCCAAGAAGATCAATCTTTGGTAGATAACATCAGAATGCTTTGAAGCCCAAATGACACTATTATCCATTAGTACCTAGTTTATGGCAGATGCTAAGTCCTGTTAGAACTCATTGGTGTGACTCCCACTACCCTCTGTCCAGTAGATCATTACTCTCTGTATTCCAAATAAGGAAATGGGCTAAAAAAGATAAAGTAACAAATATAAGGCCTCAGAGTCACAGAGAGCAGGTGACAGCCAAGCCCGTCCTGACTCTGAAACTCAACTTCCTTTATTTAGTTTCCCTGCCCTGCAAGGTTTCCTGCTGGCTCCTCCAGGAATTTCTGAGTAAGCCTGTCCTCCAATGGCCAGAAAGGACCTGAAATGGAGAACTCACATTCTCTTCTAGCAAGTATATGGACAGCCTCTTTCAAAACAGGGACACATTACTTTGGAGTATTGCTAGTGATTATGCTGTTAACCAGAGCTCTGAGTTCTTTCTTTAAACTCTCAGAGGCTTCTTTACATAGGCTTAAAAAAAAAGTTTGCACCATCTAAATCACCTGGACCCCCATGTGGGAGCCAATTGATAGCTAAAGCCTAGTGTAATTGGCAGCTTCCTTAGTGCAGAGTGCTCAGTGGGCTCGGGATCTGGAGATTTACAGCCTTGATCAGATAGCATAAGCATCTAACCCAGCGAGCAGTCCTTATGGGATACTGTTGGCTTGTATCATAACTATGTTCAACACCAGATCAGGGTCAAGATCATGATTCTCTGAGAGGAAGGAGAGCCTGAGAGCTGGGAACAAGGCCAGAAGCAAACTGAGGACTTTACGGTTTCTTTCCAGACCTTTCCATCCCTACATGCAGAATCATGGGTGTCGCCCTTGTGGGCAGAAACGTAAACCCACAGATGAATTTCACAGAAGCTGAGGAGGCCTGTAAGATGCTGGGACTGACTCTGGCCAGCAGGGACCAGGTGGAATCAGCGCTGCAATCTGGCTTTGAGACTTGTAGGTAAGAAAGAGCTTCACTAAAGCCACTGTTCCTGCATAGCAGTAGCCATGGCGCCTTCTAACCTCTGTCCATTCAACCAATGTGTATCCTCCTACAGCTACGGATGGGTTGGAGAGCGATTCAGTGTCATCCCTCGGATTTTCCCAAACCCCAAGTGTGGGAGGAATGGCAAAGGTGTCCTGATTTGGAAGGTTTCCCCCAGCCAAAAGTTCAAAGCCTATTGCCACAACTCATCAGGTGAGTCAGACCCCAAGCCACTTCATGTGCCACTTTCTCTGGGTGTCTCAAGATCTGGGACCTGTCTAGGATGAGCAACCTCGAGCAGCAGCAGGAGCAGTCATGGGTTATCTAAATAACCCACATTGCTGTGGGAACAATGTGCCCCTCAGAGGAAAATATTAGGGAAAATAGGACTGAGTGTAAGAACAGGGGATTTCCAGAGGCTTGGCTATTACCTCCACTGCCCGGGTTTCCTATAATATAAACAGGAAATGGGAAATAAACAGATGTCTATATGGATGCGTGCATCCCTCTGGACAAAGCAGTTGAGAAGTTAGTTATCTCACAGAACTTTAAAGTTCCCCTTAAAACCTTATCATCCCATTTACAAACAAGGACATGCAGCCATGGGAACTTTAATCCACTTGTCTTATGTATCTGTGTTGGATATTCTCCATTACTGTGATGAAAAACCTGCAGCTGAGTGATTAAGAAAGGAAGATCAGCTCCTGGAGAATCAAGGTCATGGCATAACAGCAACTTGACCTTGGGGAGGATTTCATGACATCACAAGGGGAGGAATGTGTGGGAGAAGAGGTAAGTGTGCTGAGATTGGAAGCTAGAGAGGGATGCAGGAGTATAGTGGATCCCAGCACCAACCAGAGTCCCTGGAGAATCCACAGACTCCCTCAGTACCCTTCATGACCTCCTGCTAGGCTCCACCCCTTAGAGGTCCTACCACCTCTTGGCATTGCCACATTGGATTCTAACACACAAACATTGGAGGATACACTTGAGCCGGGTTTGGGTCTAACTCTGACACCACATCCTTTCCACTCTCCTACATAACTCACATGTTGCACCTGACATTTTGAGAACAAGGAACAATCTCCCTCTTTTGAAGGAAGACATTGAAACCTAGACAGCAGGACTAATTTGCAGGCATCTTGGTGGGCTTGCCTATAGGCCTTGGTCACCCTAATCTCATGGCTTTTCTACGCCATCTCTCTATAACTACTACCCAGTTAGTTGTTCTCTGTGTGGTAAGAAGGCTGCTTGACTCATTTCTTGTCACATATACTCATATGTCTGACTTCCTGAAGTTTAGCTGGGAGTGGTCATATATACACAAGAGAGACTTCAATATAATTTATAAGATCTAAGAGATTATGTTCGCCCACCAACATCAGCAAAACTGGACCCAGGAATTCCAAGTAAATTCTCTGAAGCAGAGAGCTTTGACATAAGCAATCTTAGAGATGCCTGTCCTGCTTCCTTCCTTCACTAACAGCTCAGAGTGCATGTTTTGGGCGCAGGGAGTTAGCAGCATAGTCAAGACTTGCACCCTGATGGCGTGTCTCCATCTTTCCTGTCTTCCAGCCTGCCTTAGCTAAAGAGCTAGTTGTCTGTGCTTGCCTCTCTCATCACCCCATTCCTGAGCTGGTCCTGCCTCACTTCCCTGCCTGCTGGGGCACAGTGCTATGGTACCCATCTCTCTGACTAAACAGAAGAGAGGAAAGGGCCTCATACTCATCTGTTTCCTCCTGCTTTTGTTTATGGTGCACTCTCAGCCCATGTTACTTCCTACACCTGAAAGGTCAAGAGACTTCTTCAACTTGCAGTCAATGTGTGAGGCACGCTGTAAGGAGTGTTGTGTAGTAGGGACTAACAAACAGCACCAAATGGCAACAGTTCTTATTACTGACTGTTTTACTTTAATTATTTGATCAAGATGGGGACTAACAGATTGAAAATGAAGTGAGAAGGATATGCTTTCTCATTTGTAGTTAGTAGGTAACCTTACATATGATATTTTAGTACCATGCAAATATCCTCACCCCAGACTAGTCCTTGCTGGAAATAGTTATTATATAGGGGACTGCAGAATAGTTATTATATAGGGGACTGCAGAGTAATGATTTTTCTAAATCAGCCCTCCCTTATGTATTTATTAGCTAGTCTCTCTCTCTCTCTCTCTCTCTCTCTCTCTCTCTCTCTCACTCACTCACACACACACACACTTCCTCCACCTTATGCTACCACAGGCATGTGATGTTTTATTTATTCAATGTGTCAGGCACATTATAATACATTTCATGCTTATTATTCTTTTCAGTCCTGTGCATGTTCTGAGTCTGGCACATGGGAGTCTTAGGTGACTACCACTTCCTAGCAATGAGACAGACCCAGGCTCACTCTGTAACCTTTGTTCCTGGTGGAGAGAGAATGGCTCAGTTCTCTATGGGCCTCTGGTTCTCCTGGGTGCAAAATGCTAACCAAAAACCAAGATCCACATGCAAATTATTCACATTGCTAGTCTCAGCAAGAAGAGAGAGAGAGAACACAGATGTGTACACGCATGTATGCGAACTGTGCATTTATATTGATGTTTCCAACTCAAATTTAATAATTTACTTTCCCTGACTTTGCCTTATCTATCTTCTCCTGCAGCTAGAATCTTAGTTCTTAGTAAATAATACATCTTTTTGTGCTACAGAAGTTTCAAAATAGCAAAGCCAATATCTTTGGGAAACAAATCTATTGAGTAAAACTGAGGATTGCTTCGCCCCTCCCCCATTCCAAAAGAAAGTTCTGCAAGGGCAAGTGATCAGGGAACTCCCTGTAAAAGTGACTGGACAAACCCACCTCCATTGTGCTTAGAATCTCATTTGAGAAGAATAGAAGAGGTTTATTTGATTTTGTTTGTGGTTTGTTATAGGGCTTAACTTTTATTATTTCAATTTTCTCAAATACATAAAGCATCAACAGGCTGCTATTCAAAAACAATCAGGGAGGCCCGACTCCTAGTCCTTCCATCTTTATGCATTTCTTGTCTGTGCCTCTCTGTTTTGCACATAAAGGAATGTATATGTGCATAGCTTTTCCACTTGTAGCCTTGAAGCTACTCTGGATCGACTCACGGAGATGTCTCTAATTCTTACTGGCTATGTTTTTTAATGTGCTCGAGTGGCTATCTGTATAGTCATTTATTCAGTCTGCCTTCTATTGGTGGAATTTTGGGCCCTTCCTAATCTTTCTAAGTTTTAGGAACCAGACATTTCTAGATTTTCTTATTTCTGTGCTGTTTGCAAGAACTCTCCTTCTCTGTTTCTGGATGTCCTTTCTCCCTCTGCATCTCTCCCCTTCCCTACCCCTCCTCCACTGGTAACAGTTACTCTCCTGTTTGCCCCACAGCCTTGGATGACTTCTCATATAATGCAGTATGTAGCATGTGGTATCTTTTGCATATAAAAGTAGAATGCATACAAAAACCTGTGAATGTGGTTAAAAGGGTTGTGGACCCCAGTAAAAAAAAGCCCTCTCCTACAGAGTAAATTCCAAGCTGTCTTGCTATCCTGGCCAGGTCTATCTTTCCAGCCTTGCCCCCGCTTGCAGGCTTTCTCCTGCCAGACACACTCAAACTGTTCTCTAGAGCCTGCTCCTGCTCATTTTCCTGACCTGGCTGCACTTGTCCACTTCTCCATTCTTGGATCATGCACATCCTGCTGACCAGGATATCCTGTTCTCTCCCTACAAATGAGCCCTGCTCTGTTTCAGCCACACTGGGTTTCTTGTTCATCGAATGGGCTCAGCACAGATGCGTTCCTGCTCTTGCACTTTTTGTTTTCTTCCAGTGTCTGCCCTAAATCTCTAGTGACTGGCCACTTTTGACCACTAGGTCTCAGGTTAAGTACTGTTTCCCCAGGAGACTTCTTCTTGTCACCCTAAGAAATGATGCAGCCTTCATGTCCACCCTTCTACCGGTTTAATCGACACATTGTTTAAGTTTTATTTCACTATTTATAATATTCCAAAACCTGTGACTTATTTATCTTTTATCATCTCTGTTCTTCCAATGGTTCAGAAGCCTCTTAAGAACAGGTACTATGTCTCTGGCATCTAGAGCACAGGCCTGGCATGGAGATGGTACTCCATGCCAGTATCTGTTGAATAAGCGCCATTGGCTTTCCACACTCCACCCTAATTCATGCGAGGAGCAGGAACTGTATGTACTTTATCTGCCTGTGTGTTTTAGAACCCAGTAGTGTCTATTGAGTTCTCTGTGTTTTCTTCCCTTGCTTTGAAATGTTGATTCTCTGAGGGAAGAACTTAGCAAAGACCAAAGAATGGGAAACAGGACTAAAGGTTCAAGACGACAAAGATCGACGACAATGTTTATTTGAACAAGGCTGTTTTCAAAGTATCCCAAATAGAATAAAATACTGACTTGATGCAAGTGTGGTCAAACATTTTATTGGCAGTATTCCATAGACTCATAACTGATGAGTCATTTAATTTTTAAAGGCAAATCAACTTAACGAAACTACTTCTTTCATAGCTACAATTCTGGCTAGTGGCATCCACTGCTATAAATAATCAGGGCTTTAAAATAGATATAAATTTGTATTGTAAGATACTGTGCAGCTCTCTCATTTCCTAACTGTGGTTGAGCAAGAGAACTTGATGTCTATGAACTTCAGCATCTTCCTGTGTAAATGAAGCCTTGATAAATGCTAAGCACCTGGTATCATGGCTGACCCAGAGTAAAAAAGACAACAGATGTGTTTCCTAGCAACTCTCTCCAACAGATTGGAAAACACTACGTACCTCCCTCCCCAATCCCTCCCTGAGCACAGAGAGATTTTATTTTAGATCTGGACCTAAAGTGGTATCTTATTGTACACCCCCAGTTACTCCTTCCTCTCTTTCATTTTTCCTTTATTTTTTCCCATTTCTTCTTTATCAAATATTCACTGAGCATATACTATATGCCAGGCACAGAGGAAGGCCCATGATCACATATCAGACTAGTTTCCTGATGCAGGCAGTTCACAGTCAGTCCAGAGGGGGACAAAATGATGAGAACAAGATGACAAGATCAGGCATTAACAAGAATGTACAATCAGAGACCCAGTCTAGAGAAGTCTGGCAAGGCATGGTAAACCTGACAGCTGGGGAGAATTGGTTAAGTAAAGAGCAGACAGGAGTTGTAAGGGTGGGAAAGGCATCCCAGAGAAATCCAGGGTGATTAAGAAAGTGTAGCAAGAGCTGAGGGGCTGGTGCGATAGCAAGGCTGTGGAGAGGAAGCCTGAGCTTTTGAGTCTTCTAGTCTCATGATGTTGACAGGGTGGGCTCACAGAGGGCCTTGTGGACTTTCAGTGGAAGCTGATGCTGCAGGATTCGAAGGAAGGGAATTGAGATTAGATTTGAATCTTGGTGAGACCTGAGTTCTCACTGCAGTGAGAGGCCTGGTGAGGTCCTAATGCCAAGCTTCTTCTCCCTTCCCTTGTCTTTCTCTGGACAGACACCTGGGTTAACTCCTGCATTCCAGAAATCATTACCACATTCTACCCTGTGCCTGACACTCAAACAACCGAAACAGAGTTTTCTATCAGCAGCAATGCCTACTTGGCTTCATCCCCAGACTCCACAACACCTGCTTCTGCCACTACCCGGGCTCCACCTTTGACCTCCATGGCACGGAAGACAAAAAAGATTTGTATCACAGAAGTTTATACAGAACCTATCACCATGGATACAGAAACAGAAGCATCTATTGAAAGTGGAGCAGCATTCAGGAATGAAGCAGCTGGGTTTGGAGGTGAATGTCTTCTGGGTCTGCATGGGGATGAGCAACTGTATTCAACAAACAATGCACATCACCCAGCTTATCCCCAGACAGAGCACTCAGCACCCACCAGGAGCAAATAAAAGCTTAATGAAAAACTCAGCTCCCATAGACTCATAGAGCTAGCTTTGTAAATAGCTTCAAGGGTCAGGCTACACATCATGAGCATAAGAGAGCTTCCCTGCTGAAAACTTGCATTTTCACAAAATAAATAATTATCCTTTACTATATAGATACAAAAATATATATCTTCATGGCATGTGACTTTAACCCAAATGCCAGTTTCTCACATGGACCTGTGAGATTGAACTCAGGGCTTCAAGAAACAATTCACCCCACTCTTCACATTGCAATGATAAAGGAGACATAAAGACCCACTCCCCCACACTGCAAATAGAGGGCTGGTGAGGTGGCTGGGTGGGCGAAGGCACTTGCTGCCAATGTCTAACAACATAAGTTCAACCGCCAGAACCCACATGATGGAAGGATAGAACTGATTCCCACAAGTTGTCCTCTGGCATCCACAATTAGACCTTGTCTCTTTAGAAGTTGCACCCACCTACCTACCTACACGCACACACACACACACACACACACACACAATGCAAAAAAATAAAATTTTGTGTGTGTGTGTGTGTGTGTGTGTGTGTGTATGACTAAAATAGTCACAAAGAAGGGTCTTCTGTGCTATTTCTTATCTATATCCCATGTAAAAAATGAGTCATTGCATACAAAGATGCACACATGCAAGCAAAGGACAATGGTGCCTGTCTTCCCTCCAGGTGTCCCCACAGCCCTGCTGGTGCTGGCTCTCCTCTTCTTTGGTGCTGCCACTGTGCTGGCTGTTTGCTACGTGAAAAGGTGAGGTTGCAGGCACGTCTCTAGTCTTGTCACTTTTGCTGTGCCACTAGTGTGCACTCTTCCATAGTTATTATTGGCATTTGGTCAAGATGGAGATGACACCCCTTTCAGACATCACTACTACCTGACCTTTGCACAAGTATGTCATCTAGACAGTAGATATTGGCCAGTGGTTGTCAAACTCAAGAAATGAAAATGGAGAGGGTCAACATTTAGGGAAAATCTTAGGCTATATTTCAGTTGAGGTTTTGGGAGGATCATGAGGACACCCAAAGTCCAGCCTATGGGTACTGTTCAATATGAATGAATCCACTAAAATGCGGGAGTGATATATTTGAGTATACCTGTATTAGCATCACTTTGAAGTAAGGGTGCTTAGGGGACAGTGCCAGACTGTCCCATGGTAGACAAAGTCCTATTTGTTGTTATGTGTGCCACCTGAAGTCTCTCCTTGTGATATATGTGTGCTTCTACAGGTATGTGAAGGCCTTCCCTTTCACAAACAAGAATCAACAGAAGGAAATGATTGAAACCAAGGTTGTAAAGGAAGAGAAGGCTGATGACATCAATGCTAATGAAGAATCAAAGAAAACCATTAAAAACCCAGAGGGACCCAAGAGTCCATCCCAAACCAAGGTGCGATGCTTAGAAGCTGAAGTTTAGATGCAAGAGAGTGGAGAAGGTACACCCGGGGCAAGTTTCATGTCCTGGAACCAAAGAAGCAAGCCACTGTTGGTTCCTGCTGAGAAAGACTGCAAAGTTCACCAGAAGGAGCCCTCTCCTTACTGCAGTCTTCTCCAGACTCTACTTTCTGGCCTCCAACCTTCCCACAGCCTCCCTAGCCCATCTGTGGCTCACAGCAGACCAGAGAGTGGAAGGAGCTTTCAAAGCACCAGGCCCTAAAACAGCTCCTAAGCTCATACTCAGACACAGGCATCCAGGTTGCCTGACCCCAGATGAAGGCCAGAGTCCCTGAGACATGGCCAGCCCCATAGTTCAAAATCTTCCCACAGGGAAACGTAACGTACCACCTGGCCATGTTCTTTGGAACCAGGCACATGTAAAATAAGGAAAGAGAAACAGAAGGTCACAGAGAGCCTGGTAACTTGAGACTTAATCTCTGGAAAGCCAAAATAAACAGAGCAGGAGCTAGGAGCTGGGAGCACAGATAGCAGCCTTGTTGGCTGAGGCTGTAAATCCACTGGGAACCCTCTCAGTTAATTGATCTGCACCACTTTCTAGAACATAGACACATTTTCTTTTCTTTTTACTGTTGCTTATGTTCTCTAGAGACAAAAACACGTTTATAAGAAACTTAAAAACGGGAGAGGCCTGGAGCTGGCTCAGTGGTAAAGCACTTGCCCTGGCATGTATAAACAAAGCTTCCAGTCCAATCCCCAGAATCCACCCAGCCCACATCCACACAAAGAAACAAACAAAAGTATGCATTTCCATCTTTACTTGAATTGCAGGACCCATTGCTGAGAAAAACAACAATGTTAAAAAGTAAAAAAAAAAAAGAAAAGAAAAGTACACAAAAAAATGTCAGATAATCTACTATAAACTGAGAACACTTTACCTGAAATGCTTGGTACTAACAGTATTACAAATTTCAGATTATGTTTAAAGTCTGGAATACTTGCACATACATAATGATATTTTAGAGAGGTTCAGTCTAAATATGTTTACTTATATTTTATGCATACCTTAGACACTTAGCCTGACAGTAATTTCAGACAAAATTTTGAAAATAACTTCCCACATGAGATAAAGTTTTACAATGTGACATTTTCCCCCTGGGGGCAGCCTGCTGACATACAATTTCAAGCTTGGTAAAAGTTTGGTTTTCAGATTTTTGAATTAAAGCTGTGAGAAGCTATGTAAGACATGACATTCCATAACTAAGATTACTCAACACATACTCATGTATAGTGAAGTGTGGCCTGAAGCTAATATTTTTTCCAGCTTTGATATCCCTAGCTTATCTACTTCCAAACTAATTTTTTGTTGCTGAGACTAATCCATTCATTTTCTCTAATACAGCAACTACTTCAACCTTAATTTATTATTAATGTATTTGAAAGTGTATTATTACCTCTACATACCAACATATATACTTTGTGTGCCTTTAACAAATGCATTACCAGCTCTCATTTTTTCCAGCAAGAAGAACCTGAGAGGAGAAAAAAATATTTGTGCCCCAAACAAATAAACATTTAGAAACTCATTTGCTCCTTTATTTCCATAGAAACATTGTTTGTGAAAAATTTTAAAGGATACATCATAATCTTTACTAAGCAAAAGTAAAATGGACACAGAAATACATATATCACCCTATGGGCTGTTTTTGCTTCAAATGATCTCACTTAAGTTGGCCAGTGTCATGGTTTTAACGTATAACATCTCTCACAACCTTGTGTGATTGAACACTTAGTCCCCGCCGCCCCAATTCTGCTCCTCTGGGAGGTTTTGGACCCTTTAGGATCTAGGCTTTACATAGAGGAAACAAGTTTGAGGTGGGGCTTTAAGGTTTATAGCCCAGACGAACTTCCCACCCCTTCTTTGCATCCTGGTCCATGGAGACATGAGCCAGCAGCCTGATGCTCCTGTTGTCACAGGCTCCAGCTGCTCCCACTACCACGCCTTCCCTCTGTAATGAGCTGTACCTTCAAGCTGTGAACCAGAACAAATATTTTCCCTCTTCTTTGCTGTTTGGTCACAGCCATGAGACAATGGCTACACAGTCAGGATCATACACTGTAGCCTGTTATTTGGGGTTCAGGTCCTACATCATGTGATAGGCAGCAAGGGAGGAGCCAGAGAGCAAGAGTGAGAGTGAGAGCAGTCAATCATCTTTTAGCCTTAATCTTGGAAGTGGTAACAATAATAAATAAGTCAGAAGTAAGCGTCTATGTTTAGTGCACTCATAGAAAGAGAGGCATATGCATACCAAGAAGTGGGGAGCTTGGAGAGCCACTTTAGATGATTGTCTCCTACTACAGTAATGAATTCTTCTTGCTCCCTTGTGCAGTTTGATTATGTTGCCATGCTAGCATATGTCACCTTGCGTTGTTATAATTGCATACATAGTCTTTCCTTTCATTCTTAACATCTGTGGAGATACATAGAGATACCACATATGTAAGTTCTCAAAGGGATGGAGGGATGGCTCAGTGTTAAGAGCATTGACTGCTCTTGAAAAAGACCTACGTTCTGTTCCCAGAACCCACATGGCAGCTCACAACCATCACCAATCCAGTTTCAGGGGTTCCAGCACTAGACATGCATGTGGTGGTCTACAGACATACATGCAGATAGAACTGCATACATATTAATAAAAATAAATACATTGCTGTAAAAATAAACAAGATAGGCTTTCAGTAAATGCTGAATGAGTGAATGTGTGTGTGGAAACTTTGAGACCAGTATTGAGTGCTAAAAATATTTTCTATACAACCAATTGTTCCTGCTGACCTAAATTTTGTCTTGATGGCTTTCCCTTGGTGCAGAATGCAGCTGTCAACTAACCAAAACGAGAAATTAAGACTATTAAACATGACCTTTTCTCTCTGGGTTGACATTGACTTACCTCTGTAATCAAGAACAATCATGGGCAAAATTTTGTTGTTTTTTGTGGGGGGGTTACATTTATGTATACGGAACTGGTAGGCATTAGAGATAAAGTCAGAGACAAGAGTCGAACCTGATCCTAACTTACATGGAAGTAAGACTTTGTCTGCCCTGCATGGGGATTTCCAGTGCAGATAAACCAAAACACAATGATGCTCACTCAGAATGACAAGAGTTCAGTATTAAGCTGAGGTTTGGATCTGTGTGGAGGAAGAATCTCATTTTGAGTCAATCAGAACTGACTAATGAGGTTTGATAAATGGATCTTTAACTCCCATTGTATACTTCTCATTATGAATCCTGCTTAAGTCACCAGCTATGTGAACAGAATAGCTTCATTGGAGACCCTGGAACAGGGTGGGTGGGTGGGTGGGTTGTAACTGGCTGATTTAACACAACATGGAGGAGAAGAGGAAATTATCCTGTTGAAATGGCTAGACTTCCTTTATTTTCCTCTCCCCAGACTATGGTGTTAGAGGCAATGCTATAGTCTTCTTTCTCCTGGATCTGTTAAAGCAGATGCCCAACCCTTCTGGTTTATCTAAAGTCAGAAGGGTGTTCCTGGAGCAATGTACCAACACTCCAGACTATCCACAAGCATATTACTCAACATGCTCATGAGCCAATGTGGTTCATCCATGTAGTATTGAGTTTTCCCCATTGTCCTTGGCCTAATTTGGCTCTGCTCAATTCTGTGCCTTCCACAGAGCCCACCAACTATCTCTGCTGGTTTTTCTATTTCTCACTAAGCACTATGACTATTTCCTCTAGTTGCCAGTTCCACTGACTCCACTGAACACAGCTCCTACATCCTCCTGGCACTGCCCACTGACCTTGCCAGACTCCACACTGCTTCCCTGTCACCATCCTAGAGATCACAGTGCTTACTCTCAGATGACACCTTTCTCCTGGAGACTGATGTCACTTCTCCCCACCACCACAGAGTCCTCTGGGCACAGCCATCTCTTCAGTTGGTATTGCTGACGTCAGCACTGACACTTGGATCCTGAAACCACTTTGGTGTGAAAATCGTTGACTTCTGGTGCCATCGCTTACAGTTTGTTCATGCCTATAGGAGCTCCCCTCTGTTAATATGGCAATGCAGGGTTGGATTGCCAATGAAACATAAAAGTTGGCAATACATAAAAGAAAGCTAAGAATGCATGAGTTCCCAAAGGGTTTGAGAGTAAGATCTGAGGGCGAAGGGAAGACCAGAGTGCCCATAGTGATTTACATGAGAGTGTAGAAGCAGACAAAAGAAAGGATGGACTGGGATATAGAAACACCAAGAGCAGCATTCTAGAAGATGACAGAGATTTGATGGTTTGGTATTTTGTTGTTGTTTTCCCCCCACGACAGGGTTCTTCTGGATAGCTCTGGCTGCCCTGGAACTCACTATGAACACCAGTCTAGCCTTCAACTCAGAGACCCTCCTGTCTTTGCTAGGATTAAAGAAGTTGCCACCACTGTCCAGCCAGAGATTTGATCTTAACCACAAATAACTAGTTTTTCCTGTGTTTGAAGAATTGAAGGTGATACTATATACTGTGAAGGGAAATACAGTGTGGTAGCCTGGGATCTCTGGAAGCTAACCCACTTTCATCCACTTGCTCTGTAGTTCTTGGGTGCATCAAGTCTTACCCCTGGATCTCTGTTTCCTCATCTATAAGGAATGTTAGAGCAGATGATTGTTAGTCAGCACTGTCAAATTCGAAGTTTCATCAATTATATACAGGAAGTTGATAGTGCTTGCCACTCACAGTCTTCCACAGTGTTCCCACAGTCCTGACACAGATGTTCAGTGACCTTACAAACTGATAGGAGTCCTAGGACATACCTTCCTAAAAAAATATACATTTCAAAAGGCAAATGCTTCTGAGTATCACTAAGGGACTGCATTCACTGTGAGTACATTCAATCCTCATATTATCACTGAGTGGAAAATTTCTAAACTGTGAAGCTCTGAATACTCATGACAAATTACATTGTTTATTGAAGAAAAAAAGTCTTTCATATAGGAAGATGAACTTGGAGACTTCCATAATCCTTATGATCCATCTATCTATCTATCTATCTATCTATCTATCTATCTATCTATCTACTTTCTTATAAACATTTCAACACTTTTGTTATATGTAAGAAAAACATATTCTTGTCCTGCTACAGAATAACTTTATGACAGAGGATGGTTACTCATTTATACTTTGTGGTTGATTTGGATAAGAATGGCCCCCACAGGCGCTTATATTTGAATGCTTAGTCATCAGGGAGCGGCACTATTTGAAAGGATTAGAAGGACTAGGAGGTGTAGCCTTGACAGAGGGAATGTGTCACTGGTTTGAAGTTTGAAGCTTTGAAACCCAGGCCCAGTGTTTCTCTGTCAACCTGTGGGTCAGGATGTAGCTGTCAGCTACTTCTTCAGTGTCATGCATGCCCTCTTGCTCCTTGCCATGATGATCATGGACTGAACCTCAGAAACTGTAAGCCAGCCCCCGGTTAAATACTTTCTTTCATAAGAGCTGCCATGGTCATGGTGTCTCTTCACAGCAATAGAATGTGACTAAGACATATGTTTAGAGTAACACTTATTAATAAAATCGTGATCTTATTTTGTTTACCTTCTAGGTTCTTCATTATGTTCATGAAAACTTAAAAAGAACTTGTTATGCTAAACAGCAGCTGCCTAAACTGGTCAACATAACTATCTCCTTATATGATCTTGGTTTTGTAATCTCTCCTTTATTTCAGTCTTTGTAGTGCTAACTATAAAAAGAAATACAGGCCCCACTTCATAAAACTGTACTTTATAGAGACTGATTTTCCTGACTGGGCTCAGATTAGACAGAACTATTAGTCTTTAAAAAATGAAGACTATCTTTCCCCCATAACTTTTTGGGAATGTAGTTGGCATATGGCAAACTATATATGAATAAGGTGAACAATTTGAGAAGTTTTGATATTACATTCATGTCTGTGGAGTCATGCTCTAAGACAGTGAACATAGCTAACACCCTAAAATGTTCCTTCTTACTCTTTGAAGGTTTGGAGGACTGGTGTTTGAGTCTGAGCCAAGGCTTAAGAATGTTAGACAAGTGTTTTACTGTTGAGTCAGCCACCTCTAGTCTCCATTTCCTACCTGACACCATCGGCTAAGCAACCACTGATTGGACTTTGTCACTTAAGACTCCTGGGGGCGGGGCCATTCTAGAATTTTTTTTTTGGAAGGTCCATCTTCTTTCAGCCTAAGTATTTCAGATTCATCCACATTGTTAAGTGTGTCAATCATGTATCCTTTATTATTGCTGAGTAATATTCCATTACTTTACTTCAGTTATTTTCCATTCGCCTGTTGATATGTGTCATCGTGTTCCTATTGCTGTGAAGAGACACTATGACCACAGAAACTCTTACCAAAGAAAACAATTAATTGGAGCTGGCTTAGAGTTCAGTGGTTTAGTCCATAATAGTCATGGCGAGAAGCATGGCAGCACACAGGCAGACATGATGCTGGGGAGGTAGGTGGGTGGGAGTTCCACATCTGGATCAGCATGCAGCAGAAAGAGGAGAGCGACACTGGGCCTGGCCTAAGCACTGAAACCTCAAAGCCCACCCCCAGTGACATATTTTCTCCAACAAAGCCTTATCTATTCCAACAAGGCCACACTTCCTAATGGTGCCATTCCCTGTGGGCCTATGGGGACCATGTTCATTCAAAGCTCAGCAGGTATCTGATGCTGGTGTACTAGTCTTCATATGGATGTATTCTAGAAACAGAATGACAGGATTATGTGGTTGTATTGTTTGTGCTTAGGTTATAAAGAAATGGCCACAATCTCTTTCCACAATGATTGTATTGTTTTACATCCCCAACAGGAATCTATAATTCTAGTTGTTCATCATCTTTATCAATATTTAATATAGTTCTTTTCATTGTAGCCACTGTGGTATTGTATTGATAATTAATTTTCCTTCTCATTTGTATAATGACCTCAGACATTATTTCATGTGCTTATTTGCTATCCATAAATCTAGAAGACTCATCTAGTCTTTGGCCACTTAAAAAAATTGTGGGTTTTTTTTTTTTTTTTTTTTGAGGGTTAAGAATTGTGTATTCTCTCCATAATGAGATCTGACGCCCTCTTCTGGTGTGTCTGAACGACAGCTACAGTGAATTATGCCGGAGCGAGAAGGGCCGGCAGAGGTCCTGAGTTCAATTCCCAGCAGCCACACACATGATGGCTCACGGCCATTAGTAGCTACAGTGTTACTAATACACATAAAATAAATAAAATAAATCTTAAAAAAAATTGTGTATTCTAATTAAAAGTCCTTTGTTAAATATATTTTGCTTTTCCGAAGTCTGTGACTTGCCTCTTCATTTTTTGTCCTTTTTTACAAAATTATTTTATTTTATTGACTTTTATGTATGTGAGTATTTTGCCTGCATGCGCGTGTCAGCAGCCTTGAGCCACAGAAGCCTCTCAAGGCAGCAGGGGGGTGGAACTCCGTCTCCAGGAAACGCGCGAGGGCGTGGCCTTACGTCACTGAGGTGCGACTGACTTGCGGGCCGCGCCGCTGCCGCCTAGCGGGTTTTGCTTAGCAGCAACCGAGGCGCTGGGCGAGCGATGCCTTGAACAGGGTGAGCCTTGCAGCGCCGCCCCCTTGCTGTGTCCCTTCCCAGCCGGAACCGGTCCTGGAGCAGGGAGTGGAGGCCCGGGCATCACCAGGGTGTGGAACCAGGCTTCAGGGGAGCTAGGGCCTCGGCTGCGGACTTTGGGCACCGATTCCAGGGCGGGTGGATTCTCTGGGTCCGCCTTCGCGGTGGTGCTGAGGAAAGGTTTCAGGGACCAGCTCGAGCTGTTTTGAATCTTGGCGCTGGTGCACTGAGCAGTTTAGCTGTTGGTTAGCAGAGCAGGTGCGCCAAGGAGGGGCCGGGGGCCGGGGCGGGAGGGTGACCACAGGACGAGGCTTCTGAGGGGAAAGCCTGGGCCTGTGGTGTCGGCCAACCCTCCTACTAAACCCGCCCTTACGGTGCACCTGGGCCTTTGCTTATCAAGCTAATTGCTACCTTGAGAACCGACATTTAAAAAAAAAAGTTTCCTTGCTAATCATAATTGTAGGGTAAGTTGCCTTCTGTGTGCAGTTTCGTTACAAAAATGGGGGTTACTATTGTTGCAATTTGTCTCCAGCCTAACTATTTAATAATGTCAGTGTGCCTTCATATTCTGACCAAGCCCCATTTTCTGGTGCCCAGCATTTCATGTCCTTCTACTGGCGTACATGTAGCTCCAGTAACACTCCAGTTGCTTTTAATCTGTATTTCTCAAACTATGATTATCTTTTCCACATCCCCCCTTACCATGCTTGCTATAGAATGCTGTTCATCCTTCAGAATTTTACCTAGGCTGTGAACTGCCACCGGACTAATGGTCCTGATAGTTGTCTTTGAAAAATAATGCCTTCTGAATTCAGAACCCTCAGGAGTTGCATGGATTTTGTTTTACCTCTTTGTGCTGGCTGGTTTCAGTTTCTGTTTTCCTCCTTAATGTGATTGTGTTTTTCAAGACTGTTGTTTTTGTCATTTGGCATAAGGGAACTATATATATAAGGGACATATATGATATATATTCTTTGAATGTATCTAAATTCTCTTAACTAGAGAAAGTTGATTTCTTTTTCTAAAAAGGAGAGAAGGTGCGAAGAGAATATATTTTTTCTAAGTCAGAAGTGTACTTACTAAACACACTGGTGGTATTAGAACTCCAGCAATTATTCAGTACTCTGTTTATAGATTTTTCAGGTTTGTTTTGGTTTTTGAGATTTCTTTAGTTTTATTTTTCCTCCTTAATACCTTTGACCCCTGGACAGGCATTCTAGATTGTATACCGACTCTGACCAGCCTACTCATTAGGTATCTGTGTAAATTTAGAGTTTGTGTAAATAGTGAATAATAAGGTAAATAGTGTCCTTCCAGTCCCAGCTGTAGAACTTAGTATTACTAACATGGAAGATGTTACAAAACTTAATAAATTTCAAAGGTGCCTTTGATACCGTGACACCAGAAGTCAGCCTTGGGTCCAGATAGACTATACCTAGTGGCCAGCAAGTCCCAGGGATCCTCCTGTCTCTGCCCTCCTGGCACTAAGATCATGAGTGTGCTACTGTGATGTCTTTTCACGTGGGGTCAGGGATAGAACTGAAAGCCTGGTGCTTCCTGGAAGCGCTTTCCCAGCTGACCTCTTCAGCCTTCACTCAGTCGCCTTGCACTTTGATGGTCACAGTTTCCCTCTATGTCATTTCTGAATGGCTTATGTTTCACATTTTCAGGGAGTTCCTTGTGTGAGAATTATTAGTGTTGCAGTTGTTACATTCTTATAAGAAGTACTTGAATTACAACAACTCATTTGTTAGAAAAAGAAGTGATTAACTGTACGTGCCACCCACTGAAGAATGTGGCATATTCTTGGAATCCTTAATGTTCCTGTGAGTTTCAGAATAACAGCTCTTACTTAGAAAACCCTCAGGCTGCTGTTGAGAACCATATCTCTTTCTCACTAGAAGAGGTCACTCTTTAAGGAATCTTCACCACAGACATGTATGTATGTATTATCTCAGGGAAAAGTTTTCACAACTTTATCCATAAATATAATTTTAACTTCTATGTCATATTAGTATGGATGATTGAGCTAATAAAAGAATACTAGATGAATGATAAAAAAGTATTTCTATACTGACTAGAGAAATACTATATACTTATCTATTACCCAAGAGTACAGGTATGTGTCCTGAAGAGCTCATGGGGGAAGTAAGTAAAGTGACTTCATTGAATAGTACATGCTGTTCATATATAGATCTTCAAAGAGCAAAAAGGCAGGGGGTTGAAGGGTGGTTTCAGCAGATTGCTTTTGTGGACACTCATCTCAGTGGCTCCATACTACACATAGTAATCTTCATATTTTTACACAGGTGATGAAATTGGTTAGTATTGCTTAAATGCAGCATCTTCCCCCCAGCCAGTGTGAACACCCTCATTCTGTGCCCTCAGGTAGGCATGAGTCACTGAATCAGTTTTCTGTATATTAAATGCAATTATAGGAAAACAGTATGCTGCCTTACACTATAAGCCTTACCATTCAAGGTAGGGTACTAGGACACAATGCAACATTTTCTAATTTGAGAAGCAACAAAGGCTTCTTTTCACATGGATTTTGATGAGCAGTGTAGGGTATTAAAATAAGGCATTTGAGCATGAGAAGTCTTGTAAGGTACAAATACTTTTTGAAGCAGCAGCAGTCATGCAAAAGTACCTGCCTTTTACCGGGAGAAAGGAAGATATCTTACAGTCAAAGAGAAATCAGCACAAACTTTCCTGAGTAACTCGTTCCTTGATACTTTCCCACAGTTGAGCCCTACCCCCAACTCTATTGTCTTGTCATCTTTTCACAATTTACTCATCCTTGTCCAGTGAGTATCTGTGCTCTGGGTCCTAGTTAGAGCCTTATTTTCCTTGTGAAGACTTCCCCATACAGCATAGATGGTTTTCTCCTGTTTATTTCAGTTATTCTTGGGAACAGCTGGAGATCCAAAAGTAAAGGAAAGGACTGCTACCTCCCTACAAAGTCTAATTCAGTTGTCATGAGTTCCATTAAGTCTGGAGACCATTTCAGAAGTTTAGTTTACTTTGTTAGGTACTGTGTATGGATTGGAAGTTTCAGGCTGGCTGATTACAGCCTGTTTAGTAAGCTGATACAGCAAAGCTTGAGGAAGTAAAACTTCATTTGGAGAGCAGTGTTTCTCAACTTTGCTAATGCTGTGACCCTTAGATACAGTTCCTTATGTTATGATGACCCCAACCATAAAATTATATTTGCTACCTTATAACTGTTTTTGACACCATTACAATCATGGAAATATCTGTGTTTTATGATGTTCTTTTGGGATTGAGAATCGCTGGGTTAGACATTAATGCCTCCAGTTTGCACCTGGATAATTCTCTATGCCGTTCATTAGATAAACTCCCAATCTTTAAACATTTTCATAATATGTCATTGAAAAGTTCACATATATTACAGCAGCCATTGCTGGGTGGTAGGGCATTCTTACAATAAGTTTGGACTCTCTTACTTATCGACTAATCTGCTCTTTATACACATGTAAAAATCTCACTTCCTCTTCCATGTGACAGCTCATCAAATATTTGAACAGGCTATTGTGGTGCTCCCATCTTTACCTTGTTGTACTCTGCCACAGAGTTGCCTTGTTTCTGTTTCTAGACCCAAGACTTGAAAATGTTCTACTCTTTTAAAGGTGTGACTGCCTTGAGCTAAAAAATCAATCAATCAACCAAACTAAACTAAACAAACAAACAGATGCCCTCCTGTTTAACACAGTAGAGTGGGAGGCTCCTTGCTGTAGACATCTGCTTCTAGCAGGAGTTTAGAATTATTTTGACATCTTTGCTAGACCTATTAAAATGTTATTTTAATCTAAAACCTCAGGACTTCAGTTTTTGTTCTGCTTTAAAGCACACCTTACCTTGGTGCTTTTGTGCAGTGAGCTTTTCAGAACACATTCAAGAGTTAGTATCTTGCTATATTTATAGACTTAGCAAGTCTCTTTATTCAGTAGATATGGTTCATTCATTCTAGTTTCAGTCAGCCAGATTGGCAAGCATACCTAATCTTTAATTCCAGTGATCTGAGAAAAATCTTAAATATCCATCTTGACTTTGTGTTTTGTTTTGATGTCAATTTCTCCCTTCTCCGCGTAGCTCCAGTGTGTTTTATTCCCTCAGAAGTACTACAATCTACCTATCTCAGATTCTTTTGGAGACCTCTGCCTAAAATGTCCTCCCCATGCCCTGACTCTTACAAATCCACACTCAAGTGGTGCCCAGAATTTCTTTTCTAACTCAAGACCAGTGCCCTTGACTCTCTTCCAGGCTTTGAAGACACCCTGCACTTGTGTGGTTTAGTGCTTCTCATTGTGTAATTATATACTTATTTGTATGACTATTGCCCTTGCCTCACCTGTGCTGGTGCCCTGTGGTGCCAAGAACCCTGTCTTTTCAAGTTTGCTCTCCATCTTGTCCCTAAGACATAAGCACCACACGCAGTACTTTTTAAATATATTTTTATTTAGTAGTTAGTTTTAGTTTTCAAGACAAAGTTGCTTTGTGTAGTCATAGCTGTCCTGAACTCAATCTGTAGACCAGGCTGGCCTCTAACTCAAAGCCATCACCTGCCTCTGCCTCCCAGGTGCTGGGATCAAAGGTGTACACCACCACCACCACCACCACCAAAATAAACATAATTTTCAGAAAGACCATGTATGACAGTTGTTTTCAGCTGGCCTGTAGACATTTACTCATGATATTTCCACACATATGAGTCAGAACATGAAGAGTAAAGCTAGCATGCCATTTAAATATCTATATTCCTTAAATGTGAAGTTACTGCTTTTCTTGATAGAGTTTTCTTCCCATACCCTATTTTTCACTTTATAAGTTGTATTTTTATTTTTTTCTTAGGTTTTAGGAATTTGGGAATTTTTGTTTGGAAACTGTTCTTGCTTAGAATAAAATGGAGTTCAACACTATTGTATTTAGAAATGTCACTAGTTTGTGCCACCCATGAACCACTAAGATGAATTCCCTGGATACCTTCTCTAAGCTGGAAATCTTAATGGATATACTTGGTACGAATCTGTTATATTTGCACATATTTAAAATGTAATCTTTTGCCTTCAAAATTAGGTTTTAGTAGTCTGGGTTTCCTTCTTTTTCATTATCCCTCTAGTACAGTATTTATTGCTACCATATATGTTCAGATCCAAAATAGTAATGGAGTAATTTTGTTTTTAGTATAATTATACTTTTACTATATTTAAAGTAACTTTTAAATAACCCTCAGGCAGTACATTAAATTTTAATACTGAAAGTGATACATATTTATGGTCATATACTTTTAAATGTTTGTTTTTCTTGTGTGTGTCTATGTCTCTAGGACTGCACATGCTACAGTGCATATGTGGAGGTCAGAGTACAACTTTCAAGAGTTGGCTCTCTCTTTCCATCTTGTGAGTCCTGGGGATGGAACTCAAGTTGTCAACCTTGGCAGCAAGTGCCTTTGCCACCTTGCCAACCCTGTATTTATATTTAAAGCTGTAATGTCATTTTTATTAAGGGATAAATCAAGTTTTTTGCTGAAATTCTTTTGTATGTAATTGTTACTATTTGCTTTATGTGGTAAAGGTGTTAATTTGAGTAAAAGTAAAAGATTTTTTTAATGGTAAATGAAATGTTAATGGTAAATGAAATGGAGTTTCTTGAGGTGGGAGTTCAAAGTTCACATCTGTCTCATACCATGGACTTAACCATTTCTTTACTTATAGAATAAGGATATAGAAATACATCTACCCTATAGAATGCTGTGAATAATAAATGATGTCATGTCTGGAGAGCATTTAGTTTGGAGTATGACATATAGTAGACAGCCTGGAAGTGTTCTTAGAAAAATGCAGTCACTTGACTGCCTCCTTCCGTGTGTGTGTGTTTGTGTGTCTGTCTGTGTCTGTGTCTGTGTGTGTTTAATGACTTCTGGTTTGGTAGTTAGAGACCCATCCTTTTTCCAGTATCTTAGTCATTTAGCTGTATGATTCTGAAAATTTATCATAAATCTTCACTTTAAAGACTATGGTTAAATACATTGCATGTCAGATTCATTTGAGTTGACTGAATCCCCCTTTAAGGTGCTTGTAGTTTTTCTTTGCTTTTTGAAGGATGGGTGTACTGGATATTATTATGTCAACTTTA
This sequence comes from Mastomys coucha, assembly GCF_008632895.1. Taxonomy (NCBI): domain Eukaryota; kingdom Metazoa; phylum Chordata; class Mammalia; order Rodentia; family Muridae; genus Mastomys; species Mastomys coucha. The sequence continues at coordinate 99,657,911 of NW_022196904.1, read as the reverse complement.
TCTAAACTAAAGTCATATGAGAAGAGGACCCTCATCTGAGAAAGATGGGGCTGTAGGCAAGCTTGTAGGTCATCTTCTTAATTGGTGGTCAATGGGGGAGGGCCCAGTCCACTGTGAGTGGTGTCACCCTGGGCTGGTGATCCTGTGTTCTTTGAGAAAGCAGAGTGAGCAAGTCACACGGAGCAGGCCAGTAAACAGCATCCCTCCATGGCCTCTGCATCAGTTCCTGCCTCCAGGTTCCTGCCCTGTTTGAGTGGCTGTCCTGGCTTTCTTCCGTGATTAACAATGATAAAGAAATGTAAGCCAAATAAACTCTTTGCTCCCATGTTGCTTTTGGTCATGGTGTTTCATCACAGCAATAGTAACCCTAACTAGGACAAAGAGTATATTGGTGTTTTCTATACTTATTTAAAATAACTTTTGCATTGTGTTTAACAGAAACTATGTGAAGCAAAACTCTTTCTGAATTCTGAAAGACATCATTTCACCATGGGACAGCAAATTTCGGATCAGACACAGTTGGTTATTAACAAGTTACCAGAAAAAGTAGCAAAGCACGTCACCTTGGTTCGAGAAAGTGGCTCCTTAACTTATGAAGAATTTCTTGGGAGAGTAGCTGAACTCAATGATGTGTAAGGCTTGCTCGTCTTCATTCTATTTTCCCTTATATGCCCCTCTTTGTCATGACTGTAGGAGGTAACCACATGCACTGCTGGTGAGAATGAGCTTTTTTAGCATAAGTTAGAAAGAACTACATTGACTGACTGCTCTAAGTAGACTTTGGTGTAGTTATTTTAAAATGTAGAAAGGGAACAGAGGGATGGAGGAACTTAAAATGGTATTTAGAATACAGGCAACAGGTATAGGAAAGCAATTCTAAAATGTACTGCAGCTCGGCCTTTGTGTAACAAGAGACTAGTTGGCTTTTGTGTAAAAGTACTTGCACTTAAAGGAGCACATAAACAGAAGAGAATTTGCCACTGTCACTAAAGGAAGCATCCCAGTGTACCAGTGTGTGTCAGTGTGTGTACAGTGTGCAGTCTGTTGTTCACTAACTGCACATACAGTGAGGGGTCACTTTAAGTCTTTTCACCTCTCCTGAGTGACTCACTGTCTAGGATAGAGTGCCAGTTTCTCCACCTTGAACTTAGTCTTTATAGATTTCACCTCCGTTTTTGTGCTGATCGATGTAGAAGCTTTTAAAATTCAAAGGGCCCTTTGCCCTTGAATGGCCTCGTCCCCTATGCTTTCTCAGTATTGCTGGTTTGCTCCTGCTGTGGCAGATGGGTGGGTGACACTTTTTCCTCTGGTAGCACCTATGTCTACTTTTCTTTATTCTGTATCAGTCTTCTGTCTCTTTGGGAGTTTAATTAAAACTTCCCTAAAATATTTTAAATAATATCTTTAAAAATATTTGTATTTTATTTTATGTGTATGAGTTTTTGCCTGCATATGTTTGTGCACCACATGCATGCCTGGTGCCTGTAGAAGCCAGAAAAGGGCACCAGATGTGGGTGCTGGAAATTGAACCGAGGTCACCTGGAGGAGTAGTCAGTGCTTTTAACCTCCAAGCCATCTTTTCAGCCCCCTTAAGTAATATCTTAAAGGTTCTCTCTAGTCTCTTCTATCTAACTAGTTATCACTGAGCACATAATATACACCAAGCACTGTGCCAAGGGTTTAAGCATTTTAATTAGTTAACCATTTTAATTGATTACTCAAATATTAATGACACTTCGAACCATTTCTGAATTGGAATTTTCTTCCATTATCTTCCATTACTTCTTATTCAACCACCTCAAAGCCCAGGACCACTATATACAAATTTGTAGTAGTATAGTCACTATTAATAGCATGCAGTGATATGTATGCACTGGTTCCAGAGGCATTTATGACTAACGATATGAAACATGTTAGGTAAGAAGATCATACTTTCTTTATGAACATAGCTGTATTATTTTCAGCCAGTTATGAAGGCTAAAGGACAGTCTTAAGGTTTTATCAAGAATTGCTTTCTTTTAAGAATGCTGGATTTTACTTATTTAAAAAAGAAAAATAGCTTGTTTCTGAGGTCATATTTGTAAGGAGTAAAACAGGACCTAGAATTTAGTAGTATCAGAAGAAATGAATACCTTATTTTCTTGTTCCAGCTTATTTTTAAAATATACATTTATTTATTTATTTATTTATGGGGGCAGTGCACATGTAGAGGTCAGAAAATAACTTGCTGGGTAATTTGTTCTATCCTACCATGAGCGTCCCAGGTATTGAACTTAGGTGGTCAGGCTTGATGGCAAGGGCCTTACCAAGCACTGGGCCATTTCTCCAGTACTTTGTTCCAACTCCTAGGAGTTTAATAACATTTGCCATCTTTTAGTCCTTAAATTTATATATTTAAACTCAGATTATTTGATGAAACTTTGCTTACTGATCTAAAGATTCTAGGAAAAAAACTGTGCCCTGTTATATCACCTGTGTGCTTAAATTATTGGGTAATGGTATAAAAATACATTCCTTTTACTTATTTGGCACATGATATTTGAGTGGGTTTGAGGGGTTTGGTTTTGTTTATTTTGATGGGTTTCTTTTGTTGTTGTTCTAATAGTGTTGCGAAACAAGCCTAAGCTCTTGCCAGTGTCTGTATACTAAGCAATGCCAGCACTGTAGCTGGAAACTCATTTCCATGGGCTACAGTTGAACATTTCATAGGTGCAGTGCTTCCCACTGCCCTCCAGTCATGAAGTCAGTCCTACAGAGGTGTGGCTTGGTATCCAGGAAACAACTAGAAGCTGGCACAGCTGAGCTGTTTCCCTTGGCCAGTTGCTTTACTTAGCTGGAAGGCACTTACTGTTTGCAACTGTCCTGCTAGTGTTCAGAGAACAATCGGAAATAATAAAGGGAGCTGCAGTCTTGGGTCTTCAGATTGATCATAGTTGGTGTTGATAGCAAGATACTGAAAGTCTCTGTGCTAGCATGGCTTGTAACTACTTCATGAGGAAAGGGCAGTAAAACTATACTTAGTTCTATAAACTATTTGTTTTACCTGGCCAAATCCAAAATTACTATAAATTAAAAGTTTTCCAAAAGGTATGTTAATATGTTTATGTAACTGGATTCAAGCAAGAATATGGTATTCTTCAGGACTGTGTGCTTTTGGCCAGCATTTGTGTACACTAAGCCAGTAAACTTTTACTTAAAAAGTTCCAGGTTTCTTGGGCTATATTTGTCAGTGTTGTTCTTGCTTGTTTTCTTTTAAGCAGGCCTAGGCTGGCCTCAAGCTCTCCTTGAACTCCTGATCCTCCATCCCTCTATCTGCCAAGTGCTGAGCTCACAGGCTGGTGTCACCATGCCCAGCCTTGGAGTAATTTTTTTTCTAAACATCTTTTTTAGACACTCAAAGACCATTGAAATATAGATATGGAGATGAGTATTCCACAGAGCTTTTGACTTTAAAAATGTTAGAAACTGTGTGTTCAGAATATTCTCTGTTCCTGTGCTATAGGAGTATATTTATTATAATCACTTCTGCTGTTTCTGTATTCTTATTTCCTTCCCTGTTGGAAAGGGTTTCTTGAGTCTGGTTTTAAAGCTCTATTACCTTTTCATAAAAAGAACAATTATGCTTGCCTCTTTCAGAACTGCTAAGATAGCTGCTGGCCAGGAAAAGCATCTTCTCTTTGAGGTACAACCTGGGTCTGATTCCTCTGCCTTTTGGAAAGTAGTCGTACGGGTAGTCTGTACCAAGGTAAGATTGCTAGACTCTTCTGTTTTAGAGCTTATACTGTTCTGATAGTTAGGGGCACATTTAATAATTAATAGATTTTATAAATACATATCATTGATTTGTAGTCTTATAAAGCTTGGGGGGTGTCGGGGGTGTATGTGTGGTCTATATATGCATGTGTACATCATGGTCAAGGCCAGAGGTTGACATCTGGTGTCTGCCTCTCTGTCACTCTTCACCTTTCTTTTTTGAGGCAGGTTCTTTCACAGAACTTGAAGCTCACTTGCTGTTCTGTCTAGACTGGCAGTCCATGTACCCCACCCCTTGCCCAGGATCTGCTCTTCTCTGCTCCCCCAGCACTGGGCTTACATACACATGCCATTGTACCCAGATTTTATGTTGTTACTGAGTCACCGAGCTTGGGTCTTCATTGCTGTGTGGCTGGCTGGCACTTTACTGACTGAGTCACCTCACAGCATCATTTGATAATGTCGTTGCCTTCAAGCTGCTTGACTCTCACTGTTGTTTAATTGCCAAGTCACAGAGATGATTGCGATCAGAGGAAGTGGCAATCAGATCATGCCCACCGTCCAACAGTCTTCTGAAGCTTTGGCTGTGGAGCCCTCAAAGGACACCGTAGTTAGGTCTGAGATGAGACCTTAGAAGTTGGTTGTCTCAGGAAACCCCTTCTTTCGAGAACATTGGATTATATTCATGTAAGAACAATCTATAAGAGAGGTTGTAGTGATTTTGAGTTGTGGAGTGAACCTTTTATGAGGGACATACTATCTTGTAGTTTAGTTTTTTTTATTGTAGATAACTGCCAAAAATATCATGGAAGCTATTGCAGAAAGAAAGCTTCCTGCTCCCAGTAAGTTAATTAGAAGAGCAATTCTTAGCCACAGGCCTTCGAGAGGAAATGAGTTTTACTAGCTCTCCTTCAGTCTCAACCCTCTTCTAAAAGATTAGACAAGCCATACAAGCCACAATTTACACAGTTGTGAATGCCTGGAAGTCCACTCCTAACCAGTCAGACTCTGCTCAGATGAGTCACTAACAGTCTGAAATACATTACAGAGATGATGGTACTCTGTTTATGGACATGGATGGAGCCTACTGTTGTTAAGCAAATCTTAAAGGATAAAAGGTAGTCTGAAGAGTTAGAGTTATCTCAGAAGATGATTTAAGAACACTGGATTTCATTTATTACAGAAAGGAAAAAACTTTTTATGATATAATTTTATGATATAATACATATGATAATGTGTGTGTCTGTGTGTACATTACTAGAATGAATGGGATGATATACTGAAAGTAAATGTTAATGAGTCACAGACCCTAGAGATTACCTTGATAGTCTGTCTTATTCCCCTGGTGGGTTATCAGTTTTACCTCTGCGTGTTTTACTTCTGGTTGATTCAAGCAAATATGTGAGCAATTACACCAGGAACCCAGAATACAGGCAGGTGCCATGTCCTTAAGGAAACTGGTCACAGTTCAGGCCCCTGTCCCTTCTACCATAGACTCTGCTAATCTCCACACCACCAAACCCTCCATATTCCAGTTTATATAGCTGTGAAATGCCTTTTCTGAAGCACAGCTCTCCTCAGCTCACCAACCTGCTTAACACACTGCAGTCCTCACTGCCTGCAAAGCTCCCTTGCTCCTGTATGTGGCATTCATGGCTCCTAGCATATGACTCCAGACTTCTTTTCTGCTTTATTCACTATTCTTTCTTACACTCTATGCCCACCAATGTTGAATTGGAAGTGTTAACTTTTAGAATGCACATCCTCTGTTCACTGAGTTTTCTCAACTAGGATGTCTGTTCTTTCCGTTGCTTGTGAGGGTCATCAGCTATAAGTCACATCACTCTTTTTAAACTAGTTTAAACAAAAGCTATGTATTTTTTCATGCATCTGCAAATTCTGATATACTTGTTTCAGAGCTGGTCACAGGGCCAGGAGATCTCCATAGCCCATTGGTCAATATTCACTTATACCCATCCCTCTCTTATTTGTAGAAAGAATTGATTGGTTTAGATCAGACCAACTAGTATTGACTCCTCAGACATTTTAGGGAGTGGGGAATGCCTGAATAAAAGCAGGCATGCAGGGCGGTGGTGGCGCATGCCTTTAATCCCAGCACTTGGGAGGCAGAGGCAGGCGGATTTCTGAGTTCAAGGCCAGCCTGGTCTACAGAGTGAGTTCCAAGACAGCCAGGGCTATACAGAGAAACACTGTCTCGGAAAAAAAAAAAAATGTTCAAACTCTGAATACTGATCTTACTCTGAAGGAGTCAAGTGGCACCCTCATCCTTCTCTGGATGTTTTGGGCTGGCGAGATAGCTCAGCGGTTAAGAGCACTGACTGCTCTTCCAAAGGTCCTGAGTTCAAATGCCAGCAACCACATGGTGGCTCACAACCACCCATAATGAGATCTGATGCCCTCTTCTGGTGTGTCAGAAGAAAGCTACAGTGTACTTATGTATAATAATAAATAAATCTTAAAAAAAAAAAAAAAAAGCTGGCATGCCAGCAACTAAAGTGGAAAAGCAGTCACTCTTGCATGTTCAAACTTGATCTCGACAGGCCCATCTCAGATACCATTTTATCTGTAGTCTCCCTTCACAGGAATTCTCTTGCCTCTTCTAGTTCTTAAATGTTTCTTTTACCTTAGAACCTTTCTTACCCCTCAGCATCCTCTCTCCATGCCTTATCTGATTTCCATGCACCCTAGTTTGTGCTCTGTTTTTCTCCCTATCATGAAACCTGCATGTAGCAGGGGGTTCTGTGTTATGCACACTATGTCTCTAATTTCTAGCGCATTGTATATCATAACTATAATACTTGCATTGTGGACACTCGGTGAATACAGGAATTCTGTTATTAGAACAGTTATTGAATGACCCATTTCACTAAATACAGTTAGATCCTTATATGAATGACCTCATACTTTATTTCTTCTGTATTGTGCAGTTTCAAAAGAACACTGGCCCACTTCCCTCAGCTCTGAAGGCTTATTCTAGAAGCTTCTGTAAATCTCCTGTCATGTTTCATTTGTTCTTTGTACCTGGTCTTAACTGCTTTGAGGGTTCTTCTTTTTCCCACCCTTTATTGTCACACCCATCTCCCAGTTTCACCCCCTAACACTAGATAGAGAAATAAGAATAGAAGAAGAGGGAGAGAGGGAAGGTAGGAAAATCTCTGAATCTAATTTCTTTCATTTTGTTTCTTCTTTGACCATGGCTACTAACAAACTGCAGCCAACCTCCCTAAATGACCAAAAACCCACCTTGCCTTTCTGGGCTCTAGCATCTGTGTGCCCTCTGGAAAGTTCATGGAATTCCAAACATCACATCATCACAGAAACATCTGCAGCTGGCAAAACCATGCCTATGCTAGAGCACGAGGCAAATCACAGTCAGCTGCTGCAGACAATCTGTGGCAGCCCCACGACCCCACACCTGGGATTAAAGTGAAAACACTTCTTAGAATATTTCTGTGTTTTTAAAGAAATCAAGTCACTACAGCCCTTTGCTCTTTGTATGCCTTTTTATTACAAAGAACCTTGTATGTTTGAATCTCCACATAGATATTAGTTTCTCAAAATTTAATCAGATATTTGATTATTAGATACAATCCCACATTTTCATGTTATGAAATCTGGCCCATTCTTGTGTCTCAATTTTTTTCTACCTTCTCAGAGAGTAAAAAAATTAATAAATGAAAAGTTATAACCTTCATTTTCATCCAAACACTGCTGTGATAAATATGTACGTCTGTCTTCTCATATTTCATTTCCATGATCACATTTCACAGTCTTAAGGCTTGCTGTCACTTCCTCTGTTCTTTGTCTCTTTGAAACAGCCTTACTGTGATCCAGCCTCCTGGGTCCTGGGCTTGTTTGAGTGTACACTACCACACACAGCCAGTCCATCTCACTACATCGTTTCTAACCTTGTATTTTCATTTATTTTGATGCACAGGTAAGATTTCTCAACTTCTGTCTCTACAGTCTTTGGATATTGTTGTTACTTTTTGTTATTTGTTTGATTTTGAAACAGGGTCTCATTACATAGCCCAGGCTGGCCTGCAACTCATTCTGTATCACAGGCTGGCCTTAAACATGAAGCTGTCCTCCTGCTTTAACCTCTTGTATGCTGGGATTATAGGAATGTACCACCATTCTTAGCTTCGTATAGACCTCTCTACCACCTCGTCTGCTAAGAAGAAGTCTTTCCTACCTGTAATCAATCTGATTATCCCACGCTCTTTAAGACTTTAAGATAATACCCTCATTTGACCGACTTAGTTTTTTCACATAGTATACATGTCCCACTCTGATTTTCTGAAGTCTTCTGAAAGTGCTCAAAGATACAATCTCTGGAAGATCTCCAGGCCACTTGTTCTACTTCATTTGTGAAACTGCAAAATTAAATTGCTTTCTGTAGTTTAATGTAGCATCCTGGTTTTAGTTTAAAAGTAGAAAATAGAGCATATAAATATATACAAGAAAGGGGCTGAAGAAATAACTCAGTTAGTAGAGTGTATTGCATTTGATCCCCAGAACCCATGTTTTTGTTTTTGTTTTGTTTTGTTTTGTTTTGCCAAGCATTGCAGGACTGAGGAGGCAGAGTCAGGTAGATAGATCCCCGAGGCCTACTGGTCTGTAAGTCTGATAGAATCAGTAAGTTCCAGCCAAATAAGAGAACTTCAGACAGACAGACAATTCAGACAGACATTACAGTGTCCTGAGGAGTGATACCCAAGGTTAACCTCTGGCCTTTACAAACTCATGCACACACAAAAAAGAGGAGGAGAAAGAAGAAGTAGTTATTATCATCCTTACAGTTGTCACAGAAAAGCATAAATAAATCCTTTATTGAAAATTAACTTGTACTGCAGGAGCTGGATCTAGACCCACTGTACATTTGTAGTAAATGTGCAGCTTGGTCTTCATGTGAGTCCCCTAACAAATGGAGCCAGGCTATCTTGGTCTCTATTCTCTGCCATTGGATCTCCTCCTACCTGGACTGCCTGGTTGAGCCTCAGTGGGAGAGGATATGCCTAGTCCTGCTGGGACTAGATGTCTCAGGGTAGGTTAGTACCCAAGGGGAGGAGGAATAGAGGAAGAATTTGGAAGAGAGGAAGGAGGGGGGTCTGTGATCCAGATGTAAAGTGATTAAAAAAAAAAGAAAAAGAAAAAATTATTAGTTTATAATGATAGTACATGCCTGTAATGCTAACACTCAGGAGGCTGAGGAAGGGGATCTCTAGTTCTAGGCCAGCCTGAGTGGCATAGCAAGCTCATGTCTCAAAAAAGAATTAATTAAAACACCATAGTGAAAAAAATGAATAATCTCTAAACTTAATTTCTCAACTCCAGGAAAGTCACCTGATGTTTTCAACTGGAGATAGGTCAGTACTTGATCAGCCTTGCAAGGGAATTTTGGATGTCAGATGGGAAAATTTAGTAAGTTCTCTGATGAACCACACAACTGAAGAAAATGTGTATGTTCTTTTATTTAGACTCTTATTTTCCTAGGTATATTGCGCACTGTAAAGTTCTATTTCCCAGGATATTTGACTGACTGCTATGTGTCTATGTTCCCCCTCCCTTTGTGTTTCTAGATTAACAAAAGTAGTGGCATTGTGGAAGCATCGCGGATCATGAATTTATACCAGTTTATTCAGCTATATAAAGACATCACAAGTCAAGCTGCTGGAGTGTTGGCTCAGAGCTCCACTTCTGAAGAGCCTGATGGGAACCCATCCTCTGTCACATCTTGCCAGGCTAGTCTGTGGATGGGCAGGTGTGTGAGCCACAGTACAGTGAATAGGCAAATGCTAAGATCACAGTACATTCTCTGTAGCGCTCTGTGACACCCTCAGTTCTGTTCTGATGTCTCAACCTGTCATAGGCAGGTCAGTTTTAGGTTAGTCTGTCCTTCCTTTATTTCAGTCCCAGATTAAGGCGGCTCACAGCAGGGAATGTTTGTCAGCTCACTGTCCAGGAATCCACTTTCTGTCTCTTAACATTTGGACAGGAAATACTGATGCCTCTCTTTAACAGATTTTTAAACAGTCAAAGCCCTATATAAAATTAGGTCCAAGAATCTGGCAAAATCATAGCAGAAGTTATTTAGTTGGAAGTTAAGTTTTGAAACGTTGTCTTCAGGCCTTGGTGTCTACTCAGGGAAGAAAAGCGGTGCACATTTGGACGCTGCACAATAGGAGGAAGTGACATCAGCAGCGGTTTGCCGTGATGGTGCTTGTTCACTCGGGCCTCATATACTGCTGTCCTTTCTGAGCTCTCCTCCCATGCTTTTGGTGTGTGAAAGCGCCTACCTGTTGCTGCTTGATGTGACATAATTAAATTTGTAAATACCTCATTGGAAAAGGCCTCTGTAGTTCCAGGCATGTTAACATTCTGTCTTACTGTGACACTGGGTGGCAAGATGCAGAATCTGCATCAACTGTGCCCTCCTTAGGTGTAGCAGTGTATCTGACGGGAGCTTTACTCTATTGCTCCAGTTATAGTTGCATTTCCCTTCACTCATAGTCAGCGGGTTTCCTCGCCCTGTGCTGTTGTAGTTGACTTGTACTTTCCACTTGGACCTCCTTGTTAGGTGTACTAGTGGGCCGTGTTACCAGGCCACTGTGTGAGTGTCACGGTGCTGTAGCAGTGTTAAGTAAGGCCTGTCAGAGGTCTGATTTTCTGCTCTTTTCTTGTCTGACATCAGGGTGGTGATCTTTTTCTAAGTGTTTTGAAAGCTGAGAGTGGTTTTTTACTTGCCTCTGTAGCCACACCACAGCAAGTAAAAAGTTCCTGTTGCGGTCATCTTCAGGAAGGTGGTGAAAGTGTGACTCAAAGACTGGGAACTCAGTGCCAGCTGGTTGGGTGAGCCAGCAATTGGTTTTGTGTGTGAGCCTCCAGTGGTACCCTGGGACCCAGGTCATAGAAAAAGAAGGAGAGTCTGGGGGCCTTCTGCAGTTTTGCTTCATGTTGGATATGCAGTTCCATTAATGACTAGTGTTTGTGCAGTACTTGCAGTTCATTAAATCCTAACAGTAACTCCACAGGAATACGGTTGATCAGATGAGGAAGCAGGTTTAGAAGAGTAAGTGCATGACTAAATGCTGACATAGCTGAGGCTCACGTTTAGCCCATTGCAGCTCAGTGGTTTGGAGGAGGGGCTGGAGATTGGCCAGCTCTGTGGTGCTCCCATGCCAGTGATCCCAGGAGCTGCTCTTTCTGTGCTCTGCACTATGATGTCTGAGCCATAGTTCACCAAATGGAAGCCAGCTTGTACTTACGAGTTACATTACTACTAGCTCCCACAGCTCTGTGAGACTCACTGCCTCAAAGAAGCCATCTTCTTCTCTCCCAGGTAGCTTTACTAGTGTGAAAGTTTTCCTTTTCCCTTGTGCCTCAGAGGAGTCTGGCCCTCTGAGGGCAGCACAGCAATGGCCTGTGCTCGAGCTTTCACTCTTGTCTCTCATCAGTTCCTCACCTTTTAAAGAGGATGAGGGTGATGGCATGTGCCCCAGAGCACTGTCAGGCAGTTAAGTGAGTTAATAGATGGGACACACAGAAGGTACCCAGCACGTAAAGGTATGTGTGAGTGAGTTGTCCGTTACCATTATTAGTAAATCATTAGCGCGCCCTTGAGTGCAGAGGCTATGCCCTCTGGAATCCACCAAACAAATCTGATCTCTTCCACCCTTCAAATGTTTGAAAACTACTCAAATTCCTATTAAGCCTTGCTCTCCAGAGTAAGTGTCTCCAGCCTTTGTTCACGTGGTTCTCCATACCCTAGAGGCTGTCCTGTCACTGTACTGCTGGAAAGGTACAGACAGTGTGGGCATGGAGTAGCTTCCTCCAGCAATCTCTGTCTCATTCTTCTCGGGCTACAGTGCTGTTATTTATAGCTGTCTATTCCTAACTCTGCAACTTTCCTGTCAGAACACCCTGCCACTCTTTAGGGAGTCTGTTGTATTCTCTGTTGCTGACACCCTCAGGTGAAGATTTGAAGCCCATTAGCAGAAATACCAAGTCAGTGGATCTGAAAAGGCATTAAAATATCAGATATGTATATAGATATTAATATGTCTATTTATATGTGGTTGATGTATTGTGTATAGGTGTGTATACACAAATGTATATGTGAGCACACATATCAGAATCATATACATGTAGGTTTTCATCCATTTCACTATTTCACTTCAATGGGCATGCTTTTCTCTATGACCTAAACAAACATTAATCTGTTACCTCCCCTTAACGGTATGTCTGTTGTAATGCTCCTTAAACCAGCCCCAGCTATCTCTCAAGAGCACTAAGACAAGGTTCTACCTGGTTTCCCTCTCTGTAGTCTACCCTTGCTCTCCACTCAGTTAACTTTCCTGAAGTCCTGTATCAGCAGGAGCTCATGCTGCTTCTAGTTTACTGTTAGAGCAAATTCAGAGTTAGTATTTTGACATTAAAGAATCAGATTGCCTTTGCTATATAATCAGCCTTTTCCTCTTGGTTTAACTCCTGAGCATCATGCAGCTTTACACACACACACACACACACACACACAGGTTTCATGTTTTCTTTTATGCCTCCATGGCTTACTCTATGCTCCTGGTTCTCTGTCAAAGTCCTGTGATTTTTTTTTCCTCTCACATTTCCAAAAGTATTTAATTTACTTGGCACATACTATTTGTGCTGTGCATTTGACATTTATTTATATTATGTTCAGGTCAACAAATTCCAGTGTTATTGCCAACTTTCATGCTGTGCTATGAATACAGCAGGGAATGGAAATGATATCAGACACAGCTCTGTCCCTTAAGGAGAGTGGGACTATACTTTAAACAACAGGAAAGCACGAAGAATTGAAAATCATTTAGGCAACATTAACTAATCTATGGAGTGACTAACCATGGAACAGCTGTATGCAGTTCTTAACTCATTTAATTGAGGCAGAAGTTGGTTTTGAAAGCAGAAGGAAATGGATATTTTAAGCTGAGCTACTGGAGTTGGAATTGACTAAACTGCATTGCAAAAGAGCAGGGCATCTCCCGCATCTCCCTAAGTCTGAGCTGTGCTCCAGCCCATTTGTGTTTTCTCCGGAATCTGATACTGAGGATGCTGCTGCCACTTCTCCGATACTGCAGTGCCACTGTAAGGCCCTAATGAGGAGGCATCTGTGTGTCCTTTATGGCAAATAAATTATATACTGGTTGATTTCCTGTATGTAAATTCAGTATGCCTAAAATAGGCTGAGTTATTTCAGAAAGACTTGAATATGCAGTTTTTGTTCAGATTTAGTTTTCTTTAACCTGCACAGGATTTATCTTTTATAGTCTTTAGAAACTTAATATTAGTGTTTCTTCCCTAATATTCTTGCTATGTCCAAAAGATGGTAATTTTGTTCTGACCTTCGCTCTGCATATCAGTCGTGCTGTGATGTATACACAGCATGTGGGTGTTGGCTAGTGCTTTTTAAGGCAGTGAGACAAAGTAGGAAGCATCTGCACAGAGACTGCCATTGTCCAGCTCAGTTGTCACACTCAGGGTGAAGCAGCTGACGGATGAGGAGGAGTGTTGCATCTGCATGGACGGGCGAGCTGACCTCATCCTGCCCTGTGCTCACAGCTTCTGTCAGAAGTGTATTGATAAATGGTAAGTTATCCACTGCCCTTGGGGATAGCAGAGGTCAGCTGGGAATGTGAATAAACAGTTGGGAACACAGATACTTGAGTGCTAACCATGAGAGCTTTGCTCTGAGTCCTCTGAGTAGTCCTCTGTGGTATGCTGCCCCCAGTTCATTGTTTTTATATCTAGTGCATGTTAAGTGTAGAAGCACAGCATGGCTTTGACACATTTACTTTAAGAGTCTTGATGCCTGATTTGGATCTGGAATCAGTTTTCTTTTTTACATCCCCCAGCCCCATAATTCTCTATATGTGTGTAGAGGAACCAAACCCTCAACTGTGGGATCTGGAGAGATAGTAGGTCAGCTAATTAAAGTAATTTTCTTACAAGATGATAGGACATTTAGGATTTATAATGACTTCCAGTAAGCTACATGTATCTAAATATAAATGCTTTCATTTATGTGCACACACATGAAAGCTGTCACAACATGAAGAGCAAACTCATCACTCCCAGAATCACCTGAAGCCTGATTCTTAGGCAGCTGTTAATTGCTTTTATTTGCCAACAATACTTTGAATTTGCTAGATTTTTTAAAGTAGCACCATACTAAGTGTTCTCTCTGTTGTCTAGCATTGTTCACTCATGTAATCAGCTCAAGATTTAACCATGTTGTAAGTAGATAATTGGCAGATAAAGGCTTCTCTATCTGTGGACAAGTAATTTTATGGACATCTATTTTGACTTTTTCTTGGGTGGCTACCTCAGGTGGCCAGGTCATATAGCAGGTGTTTCTCAAGAAATTGCCATCTCACTCCCAAAAGAAGTCACACTTTTTAAAAAAGTGGTTTGTTTGTTGAGACAAGATCTAGCAGTGTAGAGACCAAAAAGGTCTCAACTGGAATTTGTGGCAATTCTCCTGCCCCAGCCTCTCAAATTTGGGATTATAGATGTGTGCCACCATGCTTGGCTCCTTCTCATCTTTTTTTGTGCCCTCCCAATACCACATAGGAGTTCCACTGCCTTTGCCTGTGCCAGCCTAAATTGTAATCAGGCATGGGCAGTGTCTGTGGCTCTCCCTTACATCCCCTACCGGCTGCCGAGTTAGCATCTGTGCATCTTAAGTGATGGTCTAGTCAAGGCTCTGCCCCTTTCATTATTAGAATTATTATCATAGGACTGTTCAGGTTTTCTCTCCTTCTATGGTTTGTCTTCTTTCTCTCAAGAATGTCTTTGAAGGGGAAATTTTTGTTTCAGTGAGGCTAAATGTCAGTTTGTGACAGTGACTCTTTCTGTACAATCTTTCCTGCTCCAAGAGCACAGAAGTTATTAATCTTCTACAATTTAGGGTTTCACATTTAAGCCTCTACTCTAGTTTTATACAATTTGCTGAAAGAGTTCTGTACTCTTCTTCTATCCTCTGATATAAGTCACTCCAATCTCATGCTGTCCTGGTCCCTGCTGCCTTACAAGTCTCCCTGTCTAGAGGCATGTGCACCAATCTGTATGTTTTAATAAGGAGTTTAGAATTAGTGTATCAGGCTTCACAAAGGAGCCTGGAGAGACATTGATTGATACTGTATTGACTATATCAGTTTGGGACAGTTGGTTTCTTAATGTTAAGCCTCTGATTTCTGCAGGCAGTTTTCTAGTTTTCAGTGTTACATATCTCCAGTGGAGGTGGTTTTGAATATTTTATAGTTTTGTGCTGTTCTAAATAGTTTTTGTTTGTTGCTAGTACATAAGAAGACAAATAGTTTTATATCCATCTTATATCCTGAAGTCTTACGAAATCCACTTATTTTTTGGTAGCCTTCTGCAGATTCAATTGAAAATCTTGATGATTCTATTAAACATCTGAACATTGTTTTCCAAAGATACTTTTTCTGTTACAAAATTCTAGGCCGAGAGTTTTTCCTCCCAGGCTTCAGTGTTGGACTCCACTCCACTCCTCTTTTGTATTGTAGGAGCCACTGTCTCCATATCCTCCTCTGGGGCAGTGTGCCATCTTGTCTCTTGTGGTTATTGTAAGGTCTTTATCTTTCTACTGCTTTTAGGCAATCTGAGTAGGAGACGCCTTGTCACCACCCATCCACCCAGGTTTCTTGTGCTTAGAGTTTGTTGATATAGTACGGTGATGGTACTGTTGCTATTGGAAGTTTTTCAGCCATTGTTTCCTCCAATCTTGTCTGTCTGCTTTTCTCTACTTCTTTCCTTGGCCCCCATTACTATGTATTGACCCTGAACTTGTCCTCTGTCTCAGCCATTGCTCTGTGGTCACACTCATCAGTATCTTGGTGTTTGCTTACCTCATGTTTTAGCCTCCGTTTCTGTGTTCAGTGGGTATGGAGACTCTAGTACAGTGACTGTACTTACTTTATTTATCTGCTAGTTCTAACGTCTGGTCAGTTTTTCATTGCTCTTATTGCTTTCCTCTTCATCATGTCTTACATCATGTTTTTCTGCTGCTTATCTGCCTTCCAGATAGGACTTTTACCTATCTAGATAGTAAATATTTTTTTAATACTGTAAATAATCAAGCTTTGTTTTGAAATATGGTTTTCTTACTTAGAAGGACTTTGACCATTTGGGGTCCTTTTACAGTTTGTGACGAACAAAGTTTAGTTTCCTGTTACTCATTTCCCACGGATGAGACAAACTCCTTCAAAGTGCTGTACTTCATGCTCCTAGAGTTGGAAGCACACTGATGCCCTCTGTGGCCTTCACATGCATCTCTCAGAGCTTCAGTCTCCTGGCATTTGCCCACACTGGCTGGCTGTAGTGGTCCGTGAAGGGCCTGCTGTCTCTTGGCACTTCTCTCTGTGGCTCTCTGCTATGCAGTGTTCTGCCCTGTGAACTCTAGCCACCTTGGCCTCAACTGTTTCTTCAACAGCCAGCCAGGCCTCCGAGGTCCCCTGCTTCTTTTTCTGAGTCCTGGAAACTCACAGGACAGCAGACTTGCAACCACAGGCTCACTTTGCTTCTCACCTGTGGGAGTAACTCCTGTTTGATGTCCAGTGCTTTATATCAAACCCCATCTAACACCATTCTTCTGGATATGTGTGTTAGCTGTTTTTAGTGAGAAGATAAATCTGCAGAATTTGACTGCTTTTAAATTGTGATGTTTTATGTACAGAAAAGCCTATCTTGTAAACAATCCCTGGGGAACCCAAAATCAACCAAATAATGTATGCCAACTCTGAATTTCACATCTAGTTTTTGGAATAAGTTTCTCAGTTTTTGTACAAAAGCCAAAGCACAGTTGCTAAACTGGTTGTTTTGGCCCTAGATTTCACTGAGAGATGAGGAAAAAAACAAAACAAAACATCGCCTTTTCCTTTTGTAATCTATTTCTAGCTCAAACATGGTATTTAAGTTTCTGAAATAGTATCTGATAAGAGAAATCCCTTTACAAAACTTACTCTTAACTAATCATGTATGTGTTCTGTGTCAGAAATTGCTCTGCATTTGGGTGTCACCTCCAGTCTTAAACTCAAATGTTCCATCCTATACAATTTCCTTAAGTCTTCTTGATTTTAAACCAAAGGACATTTTATCAAATTTTTTTTTAAGTTTTATTGCTTTATGGTGACAAAAGTTACATGATTTCAATTTATCTGAATTTGTTAACATTTAAAAACATATTTTAAGTAAATAGAATTAAATCACATTCTTGTTTTCCTTTTGTACCCCAACTCCTCCCAGAGACCCCACCTTCAATACCTACAATATCTTTTTTTGTCATATCCTTTAAAATTTATAAAATATTATAACAATAAAAATGAGTATTACAAAAGTTCTTTGATATAAAACAATAATCAATTTAACAGTCTTATGTAGATGCTTGTCTACAGCAATACCGAAAATATGTTTTTCTCAATATACATTTTAAATAACTCCAAATGTATTAACTGTATATTTCAAAATAATACATCACTACTAATATATTCTTAAATGAACATAAATATATAAAGTGGTTTTGCTTGTTTGTTTGTTTTGTATTTAGTAGAGCTTAAAATCTTGACTCTTACTGTGGTAACTTGATACAAGAGTTACAAATGTCAAGCAAAGCATTCAGTCTCACTCTGTTCTCTTACAAGCCCCCTCCTAATTTAATTGTCTACATTTCTTTTAGGTATATAAATACTTTTAAAATATGTAAGCTGTTCTGAAAACCATAGTATAATGTAAAAACATAAAATAAACAATACTACTAATAGAGGCTGAGATAGGAGAAGCAAGATCTCAAGATCATTGTGTTGTACACAGCAAGACACTGTCATGAACAAACAAGCTGAAAGTATATATGGATTGTGTAATATTGGACCTATTTCTCCAATTACCAAATTAGACCATTGGATGATAGTCAATAAATTTCTAATTCCTCATATTTTTGGATTTCAATTGATTGGGATATGTTGGTAATATTAATTTTCATATTAAGATATTAAGAAAAAGTAATTGTTACTTCCTGTTGTTTTTGTTGTAAGAGGTGGAATTAGGTTTGTATGGATTTGTTGAAAGATTACTTTCTTTCTTCTTCTAGGGTGTAGTTTTGCTCCGTATATTGATGTTTTCCATTTATTATCCTTTGGAGGACTGGATTTGTGGAAAGATATTGTAGAAATTTTGTTTTGTCATGGAATATGTTGTTTTCTCCATCTATGATAATTGAGAGTTTTGCTGGGTATAGTAGCCTGGGCTGGCACTTGTGTTCTTGTAGGGTCTGTATGACATCTGCCCAGGATCTTCCAGCTTTCATAGTCTCTGGTGAGAAGTCTGGTGTAATTCTGATAGGCCTGTCTTTATATGTTACTTGACCTTTTTCCCTTACTGCTTTTAAAATTTTTTCTTTGTTAAGTGTTTTTATTATTATGTGACAGGAGGAATTTCTTTTCTGGTCCAGTCTATTTGGAGTTCTATAGGTT
>NW_022196904.1:99627670-99639123 GCF_008632895.1 Mastomys coucha | reverse complement strand
TACCTGTGTTCTCCTGTATTTCTTTGAGGGTGCTATTTATGTATTTCTTAAGGTCCTGTATCATCATCCTGATAAGGGATTTTAGATCTGAATCTTGCTTTTCTGGTGTGATGGTGTGTCCAGGACTTGCTATGGTGGGAGTCATTGGGTTCTGATGATGGCAAGTGACCTTGGTTTGTGTTGTTTGTATTTTTATGCTTGCCCTGCATCATCTAGTTATCTCTAGTGCTACCTGCCCTTGCTAAATCTGACTGGAGCCTGTCCTTCCTGTGAGCCTGGTTGTGTCAGAACTCCTCAGAGTCAAGCTGTCTCTGTGATTCTGGGATCCTGTGACCCTGGGTTTGTTAGAGCACCTGGGAGTAGAGTTTCCTTTGGATGTTGTGGGTCTGGCTGCACCCAAGGTCTGCTCAGGGCAACAGTCGGCCCAGACAGACCAGAAGGAACCTGAGCCACTGGGCTGGTGGAGTTCCTGTGTGCCTGGTCCTGCTGGTCCCAGTTACTCCTGGTGTTGGGACAGATGTTAGGTCCTCCTTACCTCTGATCCTGGGCATGTTAGAGCGCCTGGCTTTATCAGACTTTTAATTGTAATAACGTGTCAAAAATCTTTTCTTTTGCTGCATGTGGTGGTGCACACCTTTAATCCCAGCACTTGAAGAGGCAGAGTCAGACAGAGCTCTGTGAGTTCAAAGCCAGCCTGGTCTATATAGCAAGTTCTGTGTCAACCAGGGCTACTTAAGAGACCCTATCTTTTTTTTTTTAAATGACCTTAATTACTCAGAATAATAATTAGTAATACCCTTTCTGCTAAGTGTGCCTACCACTAGCCAAACATGTGTCCCAAAGTGCAGTGGTTTCCACTTAAATTAAAAACAAATATTTTTAATATGTTTAATTTGCATTAACATGTTTAATATGTTTATTTTAAACTTTACACATTTTACACTAACTCTCCCATTAGTAAGAGGGACTTCCCCTTAGGACACATAAGGAATTCTTATTAAGGAAACTCATTTGGGTACAGAAGTAAGAATTGAAGATTTTAGCTGGTTGTAGCAAACAAGATGATGGAACTAGGTATCTTTGTACTGGAGATGAGTAGACACTCTGCAGCTTCCATACAATGCATATCTCTAACAGAGTAAACTCAAGTCAGGTGTGTGGGAACATGCCGCAGGCTGGAGCAGGAGGTTGGCAAGCCACCAAGGCTTCTCAGGAGAGAAGAAAGACTATGATAACATACACTGGTACACAGTGGTTTATAAAATGTGGGTATAAGGTCAGCAAGAACGTACATACTTGCTCATTTCTCACACATTGACAATTTCAGTCTTCCCTGGTGAAATACATAGGCAACTAGTTGACCCTAGGAAAGAGAATTAAAGGTTGGGGTAAAGAGAAAGATTTATTCTTCACTGTACACTTTTATGTTGTTTGCATTTTTAAAGTCATGTACTTTTCAAACAAACCTGTTTTTTTAGAAAAAGAAAAAAAGAAAAACTTGTTTTGCTTGGACTTCCCTGACAGGAGTGATCGACACAGGAACTGCCCCATTTGTCGCCTACAGATGACTGGAGCCAATGAATCATGGGTGGTGTCAGATGCACCCACTGAAGATGACATGGCTAACTATATTCTTAATATGGCTGATGAGGCAGGCCAGCCTCACAGGCCGTGACCTGGGGGGAGACTTTCTGTTGTCATTCTGAACTACAAATACACTGTTGTCATAGAGGACGAGGGGAGGGACATTGTGGCACACACAGAAATATCAATTTTCCCACCCTCTTATTTTTGCTATTCTGATAATGTCCCATTCTTAAATAAATTCCTGTGTCTTCCATGTATGGTGGGCTACAGTTTGCTACTGTTTAGCCATATTTCCCACAGCCCACCTACTCTGTTGCTCTTGAGCCCGTTGCTACAGATAGCAGCAATACTTGACACTACTGCTTTTCAGGGAGTGTTGACAGTTGTAGCCATCTGAGATAAATGACTGAAAGTAATGTCTCAGCTGGAACCTGAGGTGCGCGTGCTCTGCCCCCTTGTGGTTCATTCTGGATCCTTCAGTACTGTGGACTAATTGCTTCCTGATTTTATATATATCACTTTCAGCCTTGGGTTCGGAACTCCTTAACTCTTTATGCTGCCATGATGCGGCACATGGATTAGGACTGTCTGGTTGGGACTTTGTCTCGAAAATGGACTGTACTGGAGGGATCTTCATGGCTGTTTTAGAAATGCATCTCTGGACCTGGATAGGTGTCCATTGGATTTTTTCATAATGCCCTTGTAGCTTGAGTTTTTCAGAAGGAAATTTTTTCTTTAAGTCCCCTTGAAGAAATTTTAGTATTCCACAGAAATCTTCTCACTGATTTTTGGCAAGTTGCAAATGTTCCTGTTATCCTAAGTATAGACATACATAATTAAAGGTACTGCTTATTGATTTTTGATTCAGATTCTAGTGAATATTCAAATAAAATCCCTTTCAGAAAAAAAGGTCTGACTTGATTCTGCCCCCAAATACTGAAGACGTAAGTAGTCCACTCACTGTAATGACAGGACAGTGACATACCAAATGGCTAACTAGTCCTGTTGGGCATGTGGGCAAGCACAGTGCTGTTGTCTGTCATACCTTAGCTGTGCTGGTTTCCTGACCTTGAGAACGTCTTACTCTGTTGTAGGTTCCTATTGAGAAACTGAGATTGTATTTGTGGTTTTCAAACATTAGCATTTCAAGTAAATTTTGAGAGCCTATTCTCACTGAGTACATACACACATGCTACCCCATTATAGAGAAGCTACATTTTATTAATACAGGTTTCCTTATATAAACCTTACACAGTGTGATCGCTTTTAAGTCAGTATATGAAAATGTGAAAATGTATTGGTGATACAGTTTCATTAGAATTTGTGAATGAAAAACTTCTGTTTTTTAAAAATAATCAGGGCTAGAGGTGTAGCTCAGTTGGTAGAGTGCTTGCCTAGTGTATATAAAGCCTGGATCCACCCCAGCATAAAACAGTGCTGCTGGTACACCCCTACTACCCCAGCAGCTCCAGGTCATGCTCCACCACATAGTGAGTTCAAGGATAGCCTACACTGATATACTGCTTCAAAAGAAAAACATTGAGGTGGTCAGACTAAAGAGATAACTCAGTGGTTAAGAGCACTTACTATTCTTGCAGAAGACCAGGGTTTAATTCCTAGCACCCACATTAGTGGTTCACAGCCACCTGTATCTCCAGCTCCAAGGGACCCAACACCCTATTCTGACCTTCTAGGGTACCTACATGCATGTTACACACCACACAGAGAGACACACACTAACAAAAATATCTTTAAAACATTTTAAAATTAATATTTGCAGATGACTCAAGCTCCTCTGTTGGTTCTCAAGTGCTCCATAGAACATATTCTTTAAGCCTTGGAATGAGTGATCTTCAGAGGTATTTTCTAGCCCTAAAATGTCATTTTGGATTTAGACTTGCTGGGTTTAATTCAAATTGTCTTAAGTGTTTCTGAAATGAGTAACATAGCTTTAGGGGTTGGGAATACTTCCAGCAGTAGCCAATACTTCTATTCCCCAGAGTCCTTCACTTTTGAAAGAATTGAAAGAGAGTCCAATGACTTGATATTGTCCACTGCCCTTTACTTAAAGTATGAGCTCCGAGATACTAACTGGTCTCCTGTGCAGTGTCAGTGTCTCTAACTGCCTTATCAAGTAGTGAGCAGAGTTCTCTATGCATTCCATTGAACTGGGTGGTGACTCTTCAGATGGCAATAGGAGGTAGGGTTCGCCATAGGTTCTAATCATAAAAGTTGTAAATTCGTCTCTTGAGTAAAATGTATACTTTTTCTATTATGTACAGCTTTGTCTTTTTAAAATAGGAACTACATAAATACATTTACCATGGTAGGAAATTGCGTGCCTTCAGAGATGTGCAAACTGCCTCCTGCTTTGGAGAATTGTTGTAAATTGTATGGTAGTGCTGTGTTCACTCAGCAATAGCAGGTTGACTCAAATGCTGTAGACATTGGGTTTCAGAATGAGTTTGACTGTGTACTGATGTAAAGGCTGAGAACAACAAAGCCTGTTTTATTCTTAGGAAAAACTGATACAATGTGCAATAAGTAAACTTTGCAAGTGAACGTTAGCTAACCAAGACTTTTGCTTATGTGATTTCACATTCTTATATACTAAATATTTATATTAGATGACTGTTTTATATTGTGCTCTGGGGCCCGTAATGTTTGTGTGCTGTTTTGAGGTGATTTTCTTGTATTAATTTATAACTGCGTAATAAGGCTCTTGGAAACCTTTTGGACCCCTGACTTTTTAACACTGGGAAGTTGGTTCATTAAAAGACAGTCTGAATAACTTGCATTCGTAGTGTTGGGAGTTTCCTTGCTTAGGAGGAGAGGGTTCTCAGCTGGAGCGTGCTTTGCCTGTCAGCTCATCACCTACATTTATGAGGGGCAACACAACCGCAGTGTAGGCAGCTGCTGCGACTTTGTGCTTTTCTATCCGAGTACCCATTAGACAGAAGGAAGGCCACACTGTGCTCTGGCACTTCTGTGCTTCCCATGTAAAAGGATGTCACTAGAGAGTCATCTCCGAGTCTTAGTGCGGAAGAGGGAAAGCAGGATGAGGTGGCAGCTTCGAGTCGTTTGCTGGTGCCTGTCAGCCATACTGTGGAGAAAACACATTACTATCAAAAGCACAAGAGTTCCTCAAATACACTTTGCTAAATTACCACACTGTAGTCTTGGCTCTTCATCATCTTCTGTTTTACGGAATGCGCCTTATAGATGAGAGCACAGGAGCTGGAGGCTGCTCGTCTGTGGTGTGTGCCCTTTTCCCTGGTGCTCAAGAGCCGGAGGCTTCATGTCTGTGGTGCGTGCTCCCATTCCTGGTGTTACAGTTACTCTGACATGGTGCAGACACAACATTTAGGTGCATCCTAACCAATCAGTCTCATCTGGGTTTAAGAACCAGAAAAAGATGAGTATTGTGTCATGAGCCCATCCCTCAGCAAGCAGCAGCTACCAAGAGAGCCCGCCAGGCACGCTCTCAGACCTGCTTTCATTCAAGACAAAAGTGTGGATTTACCACGTGGGGAGATGGTGCTGACTTTCAACAGTACAGGTTAAGTAAGATATAAGATCCACCCTTAGGAATGTCTGGAAACCTAAGCACATATAGCTTCTAACTGTAAAACACACACACATACAAAGAGGGTCAGTGAGCACAAAGATCTAATAAAACAAAGTGATAAACACGTGTCTGAGAAGCTTTCAGGACAAGAAAAACCCAACACACACTGGTGAACAGACAGAGACATCATCTGAGACGAGGAACTCCAGATATGGCTTTGCTGCTGCTCTCTGGGCCGGGCAGAAGCTAGGCTGAGGTGCTAGATATGACCACAAGGTCGCCTGGGCTTTGGCTTGCAAATTGTGGGTTTCCCGTGTCAGTGCTCTCCACTGCTCCAGCTTTCATGTGCTCCATCTCAAAAGTAAAGAAACATTTGCTCTATTGGGTCACAGTCCTAACAGACTTTATTTGTAGTCTTTAAAAAAAGTATTTGATACAATGAAAAACTGTACAGTACTTGCTATGTTTGGGCAAATGTATACAAATGGAGGCTTTTCAAAAATAATCCCTTACAATGACAGGTTTCATCCAGTTTCATAATCAACTATGTAAGATAGTATGTGTATTTGCCTAGTAAAAGGATGGCATGGTTCCATATACTACATGACCACTGGAAGGATGACACAGTCACAGGACAGAATAATTAGTTAAATGGGCATCTTCCAGGTACAGGTACATCTAACTATGGTGCAGGACTTCCTGCCTTGTGAGTAGTTAGGAAGGTCTTTGAACACTGTTGAGTATTCTGCACATACAGATGCCAAAAGAGAAAGTCATTCAATTATTCCATATGTATTTATTGAGCACCTACTATGTTCTAGGCACTAGTAACAAAGATGAGTAATCTGATAAAGCTAAAGTCCATGTTAAACTTAAAAACTACCTGGTTCCTGGGACCATGATAGCTTCTGAAGAAATCTGCTTTAAAATAAAATCCAATGTGTTAGTGATTCTTTTTCAAAAATTTAAAATATGTGAAGCCTAAAACAGTAGGGGGAGACGGGAGTTGGGGGCGGGGTGTGACTGGATCAGGAACTTAGCTCTAGTCCTGTGGGTCCTGAAGCACATTTCACTCCCTGAGGAGTCCCTGGTCCAACTCCTGGGGTAGGTGGTGACAGCTACAGTCCTAGGCTATTAGAGCCAGAAGGAGCAGAGGTCCTGTGCTTTTCAAAGGCCTTCATTTAAAAAAAGAAAAAAAGTGAGAACCACCCCATAACCTTGCCCTGTATCTTCCCCAGCCCAGGAGTGGCCCATGAGATGGATTCACAGAACATGGTTTGAGATGACTCGTTGAGTCCTAGATGAGGAAAATAACAGAAGTGATGACCTCAGAGGGTGCACTGGGCTTCCTAACCAGACAGGAAGGAGGGGTGCTAACGGACAAAGAAACTCATTGTTAAAAACACACAAGTTGTCAACAGGGGAGCTTTGTGTTTCCTCTCAAGGTATCCCCTTTATGAAAGGGAGCTTTGGTGGGGGTTAAGGCAGGCAGCCAGCCAGATGCCAAAATGAGAACTACTACTATACAGGGCCTGCTGAGAGGAATGTGGCAGACACCACCCAGGCCTTGTGTCCCTTGGCATTCAGCCTTGCAAAGTCCCAGCCCCAACCATATAAGCACTGGCAATCACAGGAGACATGGACAATCAGGGACAGGTGTACACAGTGCCAGCTCCCAGATCCCCATGGGAGGGAGCCAGCCTCTGGCTCAGAAATGCTAACAAAGTGTGCATGTTCATAAAGTGCAACCAAAATCAGGAGCTTGAGATTTCTTCAGAGGTGTTCTCATCTCAGACGGAAGCCCCAGTTTGAGATCTTGGCCACCGTTAGCCCCAGCAGACCTGGCGTTAAACCAAACAGTGCAAGTGTGTGTGGACCGCTGGACCTATTTGGTCAAGGCTGTGATCTCTTCCGACTTCATGGCATCGGACAGAAAGCTGAGCTCATTACACAGGGTCTCGTAGCGGAATGCCATCCGGATCTGTGCGACATTTGTCTTTCGGATATCATTGCCCTCCGGTCCTTCCTTGTAATAATTCTGACCCAAAAATTTCTGCTTTTCCTATGGGCCAAGAGAAAAACAAGCGAAGCCAGATTAATCTCTAGATCTGCACAGGCAGCTTTGATATGAGCCCCAGCACACAGTCTAGCGTCCCTAAAGCTGATCCCCAATGGGACATCTTCCTCCCATGGGACTCTAAATGTCTCTGGACCTCCATGTTGTGACCCTGACCACTCAGTCATTCTCTCCATTGTTGTGGAAGAGAAGTGCGAAATTGATGGGCCTATGTTGGGTGAGGTAACGGACTAAGACCAGGAATCCATCCTGAGAGGTGACATGGCAGGCAGTCATGTTCCTGGAGAGGCCGGATCCCAGAATGACTCACAGCACTTAGGTCTTTAACTGTCATCTTCCCCAAGACCATGTAAGGATGTCTCTTCTTATTAAATGACAGATGCCCAGGTTCTCAGTGTTGATTCCACATCTGATTCTTAAAGAAGCCATAGAAAGGGGCTGAGTCTCATGTGTGCACTCTGCCTGCTCCGTGCCAGCACTATTTTAGGGCCTGGGAATGCAGTGAATGAGCTGCTGCACTTAGCTTCCTTTCAAAAGGGAAACTGTACAACGCATAAGGAATGCATGGCACAGTGTCTGCAGTGATGTATACTGTGAGAAAAATAGATTAAGGAGAAAGAGGGCAGCCAGGGAAGGCCTCTCTGGGGGCAGGTCTAAGATAGATGAGAGGCAGCCATGGTGACCTCACAAGGTTTCCCATGGAGCCTGAGTGCCAGTGCTCCTGAGACCTGGCTTGTTCAGCTTGTCACCAATCCCGGTGCCTGGGAAGGCACCCTGTGCACAACGTTCTGTGTGCTCACACAGTGGAGGGCGGAGGGACAGACAGCCCATCACACACCTGATGTGAGAGGCCGCTCTGCAGCACACTGTTCCTGGCGATCTCACACAGGTCGCATGTACTCAGCTTCCACACTTGGGCCGCGATGGCATACTCCTCCATGAGCGCTTCCTAGCCCCGACCAGAGAGCACAGTTAGGTGAGAAACATGGCAGTCTTGCAACACAAAAAGCACCCACTCTCCATGGCTTTCCTCAACTCCCTAGCACCTAGATCCTCAAACTCCAAACTCCTGAGGCCTGTTTGTGTGCAACTGTGGGTCACCAAATGGAGATAAATCAGGCATGCATCTGGATTTGTTTGCTCGCCAGCACTAAGGGCCTAGAATGGCAGGAAGCTAGGGTCCTGCTCTCTTGTGACTATCCTATTAAAAGGGAGGCTCCTTAGGAGCAAGAGCATTCATGCAAACAGGACAGAACAAGGATCTGTGAGAGGGACAGCTCCCCAAGTCAGCAGCCTCTGACACTGACCAACAAAGCACTGACAGAAAGAGAGTAAAAAGTAACATTAAGTAAGAACAAGAAGACTCCATGTCTAGAGATAATGCCATGGGCTGTGTTTAGCCACGGCCCTCTTGTTCTTCTGGACAGGAACTATCTGCTGTCCGGCACCAGCCCTTTCTTCACTTCCCCACTGCCTCCTGTTGAGGGCCTAAAAGTGAGGTCTGAAGACCTCTGAGACCCACAGTCTGTTTACCAGCTCTGCTTGCCAGCTATGTAGCTATTGTGAGGCAGGATTGCTTTCACATGCTTTCCAACAAATTGAATGCAGAGGCGGAGATGGGAATCCAGCTGTCTTCTATTAAATGAGACATTGAAGCAAACTGCAGAACAGTGCCACTCCTCTAGGGATTTTTGTTTTGGGAAAATAGTTATTTTCATAACATTTTTTGCTATTTATACAATACTTAATGATTTTATTACTATTTTGGGGTGGGTGGAGGTTGTGTGTGTGTGTGTTTGAGAGAGAAAGAGAGAGAGAAAGAGGGGGGAGAGAGAGATAGAAAGGGAATTGCTGTCATTGTTGTTTTAGTCTCAGTTATTTTTGTTTTGTTTTGATGCATGGTTTCATCTGAAACCCAGGCTGGCCCCCAATTCCAGGTCTCACTGCCTCAGTCCCCTAGTGTGGGAAATCCAGGCATCAAGCCGAATCATTACTATTATTAAAGGTGAAAGATTTATACACTCAGAAAAGAAACCAGAATATTACATTACTGTTTTTAAATGAGTTTGTAAATATTTTAAAGCATCCCTAGGTTCTCACACCATAAAGAGCAACAGACACAACTGAGATAGGAGGCTGCTCTTCAAAAGCTTCCATTCTGGGTGTAAAAGGTCCAGACACTGCAAGCCTGAGGAAGCTCTGCCCAGGACACTGTGGCTTCTATTGCTTGCTAATCAGTAGCTTGATCCCATCAACACCAGTAAGATGTTCTGGGAACAGTTATGACATCTCCTTTCCCTTTGCTCTTCCCAGAGACACAAAGCATAATCATAAAGATACCATTAACCAAGCCAGGTGTGGTGGTACATGCCCTAATCACAGACTCCAGAGGCATATGCAGAGACAAGCAGATCTCCATGATAAGGCCAGCTTAGTCTACAGAGTGAAACACACCTTCTCCCCAGTGGATCAAGTACTATTAATTTAAATTTTTTTTGCTTCAATTTTTGAATGGTGTATAATATATTGGACCTATTAGATTCTAGTTCATCAGCTTAAGGAGGGGACGGTTTTATGCCCACTTTACATAAAATACAATAAAACAATACAATAGAGTTCTATACAAGATAGTCGAGAAAGGCAGACTTCCCTCACCAGAGGAGCACCCCTTGTCTTCACAAAGCCACACTACCCCAAAACAGAACTGAAATATGGGCGTGTATCCTCACAGTGGCAGGGGTCGGGGAGCAGGCCAGGACCAGTGCCTTCTGGGACACAGCTGTGTCTCCACAGCCTCACCTTGGTGTAGTGGAACTGCATGGGGTCGTCGGTAGAGAGAGAGACGTGCAGCCCCTTGTGCAGGAATTCCCGAAGTGGGTTCTTGGAATATTCCAGAAACAGGCTGTTGTTACTGAGAGGAGACATGGCAATAGGGATCTGAGCAAGGTAGTAGAGGTACTGCAGGACAGGACTCTGCAAAAGAATCAACAGATGCTCATGTGACATTTGCTGGGGTGCAGTGGGGTTGTTAACTCCGATGAAAACCAGAGGGTGGGCAGTGTCTAGACAGGTCTCCGCCAAGCCCAAGAAAGCTGGGATGTCCAGACCCACCTTCCTCTACTGCCTGCATTCCACTCATTGCTCTGGGACATGTAGGACCTCATGCCCACTGTTTGTACTCACTCTTGGCCTCAGACTGTAGGGTACAGTTCTGGGCAAGAGGCCACACCTTACACCTCCATGGGCCCCCTGAAGTGGGCAGGCCAGGAGAACTCCTATACGCTTGGGAAACGTTCAAGTTAAGGCTTCCATTGGTTTGAATATAAACTCCCCTCCGCAGTCTTGGGAGCTTTAGTGTTTGATCTCCAGCTGGGGGCACTGTTGTGGAAGGTTATTGGAACCTTTAGAAAACAGAGCCTCCCTGGAGGAAATGGGTCACTGTTTGTGGGCCTTGAAGTTTTATCATTTCTAGGATCTACTCCCTAACCATTTCCTACCTCCTGACTGAAGATGCAGTGGAACCAGGCGGCATAGCATCCCTGCCATGGTAGGCTGCATCCTTCAGAGTGTCAGTCAAAATAAGCCCCTCCTCCTCTAAGATGCTTGTCAGGTGTATAGACACTGCAGCGAGCAAAGTAACTACCAGAAGGCTGAACACAGTCTAGCCCCTCAGAGATAGAGCCTGAGGGGAGGGAAGGGGCAGGCTTCAAGCTATGGTAGTCTTCTGATGGCTCATACAAATGTGACCAGAGAGAGGACATGACAGAACCAGAGGCAGGGAAATATTTTGAAAGTGACCCAATATGTAGGGAGGCTGAGGACCCAGGTTCACAGTGACATCACCTACAGGAAGCAAGAGCTAGATGGCCGATGTGCCCGCCACTGAGGACTGGGAGTCAGTTACTGACCCAGTGGTAGATCCTTTGTCCCAAGGCCTTAAAATGAGGGTGTAGGAATGTTACAGCACAGAACGAGAGTTGTTAGTCGATGGAAGGAGTCCAAATTCTGTGCTTATTATTATGCTGAAATTATGCTGTAGGTGAGCTGCAGAGCTGCCTCAGTGTGTTAGAGCATGCCGTGCTCTTATGGAGGACCTGAGTTCAGTTTGGGGCAGTTCACGACAACCTGTAAGTCCACCTCCAGGATCCAACAGCCTCTGCAGGCACCTGCCTCGCTCATGCACAGACCCCCTGCAGGCACCTGCCTCGCTCATGCACAGAC
>NW_022196904.1:99619659-99627124 GCF_008632895.1 Mastomys coucha | reverse complement strand
GCTCATGCACAGACCCCCTGCAGGCACCTGCCTCGCTCATGCACAGACCCCCTGCAGGCACCTGCCTCACTCATGCACAGACACCCCCCCACACACACACACACATAGGCATGCATGCACAAACATAAAAATAAAAATCAGTCTTTAAAAAGGAAAGGGAAGCTGGAAGTACTAAACGACTGGTGATGCTGTTTCTATAAAGAAAGTCAGGAGATGTTTTAGGTTTTTTTTTTTTCTTCATCTAAAATGTGATGTTTGGTTATTTTATGGCTAAAGGTGAACCAAATTATTTTTCTTGGTTTTCCTGCTTTAGTTTTGGGGGTTTTTTGGGGGGTGGGGGTGAGGGGAGGATGAGAACATGAGTTAGGTAGAGGGTAGGAAGGAGTTGGAAGGGGGAAAGAATATGATCAAAATATGTGAAAATATTTAAATAAAACTTGAAGTGAAACCAAGAAGACTACAGTAGCAGTGGTGCAGCCCTCCAGGAGCCACGCCCCCTCCCCCCAGGACCACTGACCAGCTCTCTGAAGAGGGGATGGGGGATGGGAAGCCAGCACACTTAGCACCAGGTCCCCAGGAGCTGCTCACTTACCTTCTTGAGGAGCAGCCCGTGGGAAATGTTGTCTGCAGTCAGGAAGGCAGACACTAGGTGAGTGATGGAGCCGGCCTCCCCACAGTGTGGCCGGAACAGGAACGTGCTCAGGCCTCGTTCCCTGTGGAAGGGAGGCTCCAGGTCAAGATGCACCCCTGGCTTACCCTGCCCACATCCCCAGTCCAGGGGAGAACATCCCTATGGCATGGTCAGCACAGCCAAACCAGTGCGCCCTAGAAGCAGCCCCTCCTACAATTCGGAAGCCAAAGGCAGAGGAGACTAGACATAGAGAAGGATCCTGGCCTTCCTCCACTCACCCCCACCTGCCATTTCCTGGGTTTCCAAGACTATGGCCTCCATCCACCATGAGAAATCAGGTCTAACCAGGTCATTTAGAAATGAGCAAAAGCTCAGGAGATGACGTTTGTTGAAAGATGTTGAGCAGGTCAGTGACAAAGCCAGAAGCAGAAGGCTTGTCTCCCAGAGCTCAGCGGAGGACCACCTCCATCGTGGTCTCCCAGAGCTCAGCAGAGGTCCACCTCCACCCTGGTCTCCCAGGGCTCAGCAGAGGTCCACCTCCACCCTGGTCTCCCAGGGCTCAGCGGAGGTCCACCTCCACCCTGGTCCCAGACCCTTTCCTCAACCCCACTCTAAACTCCCACATCACAGCCTGGACTAGCTCAGTGGTAGGCAATGAGAAGCCACACTCCAAAGAAAGGTGTATGCAATATTAAACTCTCAGAGAAGGGAATGTAGCTGTGTCCTATATCCTGTGCCCCAGGTTTCTGGCTCCTGCTGGTATGTAGTTTATCTGGTTTGTGGAATCTTTCCATGGGAGACCACTCTAAGACTTATGCAAATTGAATCTGTTTCACTCTGTCTCTCCTGCGCCTGTCCAGGCTGTGCCTATCACATGGGAGTTGCACTTCTTCAAAGCATAAATGCATGTGTACAGATTGCTGCATCGCAGTAAAGAAGCATGCATATGGTCAGCGTGTGCTAGGTCTCTCCTGTCTCTGAGATATAATAGCCCACATGGGATGTGGTGAGTATGTACATATAAACATGTGTGCAAGTGTACAGCATCATTGCACATACACTACATATCTGTATTGGCATGAGTCTTCTCAAGCATATGCCCACATGTGTGAACAGTCATGTGAGAAATTTAAGTACCATGTGGGTGTACATGTTGGCAGAAGGATCACAGGCATGTAAAACACAGGTTCATGCCAGGGCCTCACCCACCTGCGGAGGTTATTCAGCACCATGATGTTGGCATACATGTAGTACAGGTAGTAACTGTAGGGCGGGTTCTGCTCACTGGTCCAGAGGTCTGGGCTGGGACTCTTGTCTGAGAACATGTGGTCACTGTGCTTGGATTCATCATCCACACTGTCAAACCCAGTCACCTGTGTGGGGAGTAAGGATGCTGACATTGAGCTAGGACCTGGTTCAGCTCCCACAGGGTTTAGGAGCTCACACTCCTGTCGGGGACCCTGGGCCTCTGCATTGGCCCAGTAGGCTAGCCTGGAGAATGCCAGCTCCTGTGTATCAGGGGAGACAATGAGGAAACTGAGGCTGGGCCAGATGAGGGCAGGTGTGAGCTGCCAAGTTTTCTGCTGATGTGCCAAGGAGGCCAGTCCTGCAGAGAACAGCAGCCACTGTCAATGGCGGCATAACAAGCTGGGGTGGGCGTGGGGCTACTTGATATGCCACGCATCTACTACCATCCATCAAGGCCCCCCAGTCTTACAACTCATCAGCTAGTTAGTACTCAAGTGACAACTGTGGCAGGGAGGTGGCTGTGGCCTCATTTTGATGTTGAGCAAACCAGGACCAAAGTGGTTTAGGAAGCTGTCCAAGTGGGATGACTAGACTCTAGGCCCAAAGAGGTCCAGAGCTGGATTCAGAATTATAGGTAAAGGATTCCTTTGGTATGGCACCTGCAGGGTACCTCACAAGAGATCTAGGGTCCCTGGCCAGATGCAGCAGTGACCCCAGAGGCTCTTCTGCTTCACTGGGAAGAGACCTAGGAAACCCTTTCATCAGGTATCTCCAACCTCCAGGCTAAGAGCTGCTGATCCTTGCCCACAGCTGCCCTTCTAGGGACAGACAAAGCCTTCCCCAGTGTGACCAGCAACCACTACCCTGAGAAGAAGCCTCCCCCTCCCCCATTCCTTCCATTATACAGCTTCTTGGAGCTGTCAGCCCGTGCCTGGGTCTAGGAGCTGAGGAGGGAAGCAGAGTGGTGAACCAGACCCATGTGGGGCAGCTGTTGCTCACCCCCCCGCCCCTGCACTGGGCTCACTAGATGCCCCAGCACTTACGTATTTAAGGAAGAGGTGAAGCTCCCGATGATCTTGAGGGTTGATGGTAGCCTTGAAAAGGGGCAGGAAGATGTTCTCCAGCATCTTCCCAAAGTTTGGCAGTAGTTTCTTGGACCTAAATATATCACTGGGAAAACCAAAGACTTGCTTGTTAGGAGGACTTGGTCTGTGGGGTGGAACCCCAGGCACTTTCCCAGCAGAGTAAACAGCCAGTGTGGTCAGTGCTTGCAAACTGATGGGCATCTATCTTCCTGTGCCCATTGGGCCACTGCCTCAAGCCTAAGGCCACTGAGAGTGAAGCAGTGGGATTCAGGCTGGGTGAGAGCTGAACTCGGCCCCTCTGAACCCCATGCCCTGCCCAGCTGGGGTGAGTGTCACTCTGCATGATGGCCAGGGAGAGGCCAGCCATGTAGGACACTATGGGGTATCTCATGCCCTAGGTTCACCCAAATTCTTCAATGAGAAGAAAGGATAGTCCCCCACCAAGACCTTCTAATATATATATATAATATATATATATATCCTTTAAAATCAAGAGTGATGTGTGCTGAGAGCCACCCCAACACCCCGCCCCACCCTCAGGAGCACACCCAGGAACCATGTAGGACAGGCTGTGGTCCCCCGAGAACGCTGGCAGACAAGAGCACGATACTCACTAGATCCGGGGCACCTGGATGATCCAGCGCATGTTGGGTGAGTAGACCTTGTGCTGAATGAACCAGCGGGCCAGGCTAGACCATTCCTTGGGACTGCGACCATAGATGGAGAGCCGCGGTTCCGAGTATTGGTACTTGCTGTCCTCCAGCTCCCGGGCTACTTCCTGATACCAAGAACTGAGTCAGCCCAAAAGCCTCCCAGCTACAGGAGACCCCGATCCCTAGGTGGGCCCTGGGATCCTTCAGCTACCTGCTCATAGGTGGGAAGGCTGTTCTAAATCCCTGGCATTGCCACAGAAGCACCCACTCCCCCGGCCGAGGCTTCTCCTGGGACGGAGGCCAGGGTCTGACACTGGCAGGCTATAGAAACAGGCCTGGCTGCAGAACCAGGCTGGGCAGCAGCCACGTCTCCACCTGGGGCCAGCCTGCAACCAGCCGAGTTCTGGCTGCAATAGACAAGGGTGGGGCCAGGATGCTAGGAGCTCTTCCCTTCCTGCCCCTTCCCTGCCATCGGCCCTCAGGACACACCTGCCCATGCTCAAGAGCAGGAGATCAGTGCTTGCCCGTATTGGGTGGTGGACAGAAGGGCCTTCGGGGAGAGGAAGGGACAGAGGTCACACATGCCCCTACTTTCTGAAGGCAGACGACGGCAGGTATCGGAAGAGGCTGAGGGCTCACTCACCTTGACCATGCGAGCAAAGTATTCTCCCCCCAGGTAGTTCTCCGTTTTCAGATACAGGTCCCGGAGCTCGCTGGCCCCCACGGGGTTGTACTTGGAGTTGAACTTGTCAAAGCGGTGAAATGTCTGGCGGCCCTAAGGAGGAGACCACCAGCCCGCTGCATTACATTTCCATGTGGCTACCAAATGCCTTTCTCCAGGCCTTTCCAAGGCAGCTGTACTGGAAAATGTAGTCACCCCCATCTTTAGCTCTAGATCCCCCCTCTCCTTTTCTTTCTTTTAGACAGAACCTCATTATGTAGCACAGGTTATCTTCTAACTTGCAATCCTCCTGCCTCATCCTCTATAGTGATAGAATTACAGGCATGTGTCACCACAACTTTCTGCATGAAACCTTGGACATTCTGCGTCCCCTCAGGCAGCCATAGAACTCTTTGGACGGGCACTCTGTGGTGGAGTGTCAAGGGCCGGGAGGTCTGAGGAACATAATGGACATACAGAGCAGAGGGCACAAAGACCACTGAACAATCAAAAATACCAAGTTCAGGGTCAGGGAAGATGGCTCAGCAGCTAATCGTTACTGCTCACCCCATGGACCAGAGTTCAGATCCTCAGAAACCCAGGTGGGCATAGTGACCAGCCTCTAATTCCAGCCTCAGAAAGCAAAGAGGGGATCCTCAAAGAGGCTGGCTAAGGCTAGCCTCTACTGATGAGCTCTAAGTTTGATCGAGAGACCCTTCATGGTTCAATGAATACGGTGGGAGCGCAATCCAGAATGATTCCTGGCATCAACTTCAGGCCTACACATACATGTGCCACACATGTATAAAAACATACATACATACATCACAAAAAACGGAATCAGGAAAAAATTAAGTTTTTACTCTGGCTTTCTAAGTCTGAACTACTGTGTGTATCTGTTACATTCGGGTTACTTATTGTCTATGGTCGAATACTTGTGCTATTTTCTTCCTTTTGAATACTGAAGATAACGATGCTATGAATAGCGCCATGCAAGTGTCTACTGAAGTCTCCATTTTCAGTGCCTTCAGGGGTGTGAGTAGGAGCTAGGAAGTCTATGGAATATCTTTTAAAATTCAAGGTCTCTTAACTGTGAGCTCCACTAAAATACTTTCAGCTAACATTTTAAAGAGCCACTCTGCTGTCCCCACAGCAACTGCACCATCATCCAGAATTTTAGCAACTTTGAAAATTAACAGGGTACATGATAGTCATCACTTTTTAAATTTTTTTTTAATGTATCAATTATTTTTCACTTATGTATGTATGCCTGCTTGGCTCGATGGGTGCTGAGTGCATGCAGTGCCTGTAATGGCCAGAAGAGGGTGCTGAGTCCCTAGAACTGTAGTAATAGGCACTCATGAGCCTGTGGGTTCTGAGAACTGCAAGTCCTGTCTTCTTGCAAGACCAGAAAATGCTCTTTACTCCATCTCTCCAGCCCCTCGGCCATCATTTTACTGACAAGAAAATAAAAGCTTAAGTGAGTCACCGAAGGGTATATGACACCTAAGAGACTGAGGGGGAATTAGAACTTGTAACCATCCGACTTCATGGTCTTCCTTTGACTCATTTGTTCCCAGCCCCACTATTCAATAACACTAGATTCCTTCTGCAGCTCTACTACAAGCAAAGACAGATGATTTCTCCAGCCACCAACTGTCCAAGCACAGCTCTGCTGGCTTCTGTGGCTAGAGCAGTCCAGATGGAGGTCCCCAGGGCAGAAGCTCGCTTACCGCATGAACATCGAGCGAGTCCACCGTGAGGTCGTAGGGGTCCATGTGCAGGCTGTCGAACACCTGCCGCAGGGTGATCTTCCGACCTAGCTTCTCAGCCACAGTTCTGTCAGGCTCTGTCTGGTACGTGTGCTTGATGAAGCGCAGCAGGTGCTTCTGATTCATGCAGGCCGCTGCGTGAATGTGCGTGTCTACCTAGAACACATCACCCACTGGTCGGTGAGCCAGTCCCCTCCCCTAGTGACCAAAGAGCCTCAACCCTCCAGGCAGAACCCAGAGCCTTAGCAGTGCATGGGCCGTGGACACAGTGCCCACCATCCGCCTTCCTGTTTTTCCTCCAGGCCTCGGAGCTAGTCTTCCCTCCTGCAGGCCTGCCACCCAGCCAAACAGTGTCGAGATATTTTTGTTTTGGTTTCTTGTTTACCCTTTTGACAAGTCCTCTGTGGCTCTTGCATACTCAGCCCCAGCACTTTAACCTGGAATGAAGGCTACGTGCAATCGGAATTTCTCCTCTTCCGGCTGCCCCCATCACATGTGGGAGACACCAAGCGGCTCTGTGGTATAACACTGCCCATCCCTTTCCTCAGCCTGCAGCCTTCCTTCCTTCCTTTCAAGCTCATCTGTATTGTTCTGCCTCCTCCACATGAGAGCCAACCCTGAGCCCCTGGGCACAGCTAATCCATTCTCTTTCTTGCCCAGCCTGGGCACCTGGTACAGTCGTCCACATTGATGGGCACATCCTCCTGACCCCTTTTATGTTTCTATCTGCCTGGGAGCTCCTCAAGGACAGGGACCAGGTCCACTGCATCCACTTCAGCACCTATCCCAAGGATTGGTCTAAAGTATCTAAAGTGACTCTATGGTGAATGAATGAATGAAGAGAAAACTGCTGCCATCCGTTCCAGTGGGTTCATAGAACCACTGAAATCCTACCCTCCCCACTGACTTCTCTGGGAATTCCCAAATCAATACCCCTAAGAAAGTTAAGAGGGTGACCACCATACCTTTCTCAGTCAACTCCACCTTACCTGAGCCCAGGGTTTTCAAGTCCCATTCAGAAACAGATATCCTGACTAGAAGCCAACATGTGGACTCAGACCTCAGAGCAAATTCTGACTCACAAACAGGAGTCAGGAGCTTGGGTCCCCTGCACTTGACAGAAATACAGATTCCCCAAAGGAGGCACCAGCATGAAGCCTAGTGGGATTCTTGGCTTCCTTGTAGAAACATCTCAAGTCTTCTATGTCATGCTAAATGCCTGTAGCATTGAGCTGTCTCTTCACCTCTGACCTCTCCTGCTACAGCTCCTCCTCACTTCAGACCTATGCCACCTGTGCCTTTAAAGATTTTTTTATTCATGTGTAAATACACCAGATGGGGGAAGCCTGGGGGTAGGGATTTGAGGGAGAGAGGAGGCCTGAAAGACAGAGAAGAGGAGGGGAGGGGAGGAGAGG
>NW_022196904.1:99580383-99619536 GCF_008632895.1 Mastomys coucha | reverse complement strand
AAGAGAAGAGAAGAGAAGAGAAGAGAAGAGAAGAGAAGAGAAGAGAAGAGAAGAGAAAGAGAAGAGAAGAGAAGGGAAAAGGCTGGGTGGGGGGCTGTAAAGGGCATTGGGTCCCCTGGAAATGAAATTATGTGTAGTTGTAAGCTGCCCGCCATGAATGCTGGGAACTGAACTCCAGTGCTCTGCAAGAACACCAAGAGCTGAGCCACCTGTGCCTTTAACTTTTCTCTTTAAACTAGCAACTCCCAAATGTGGGCCATGAGCTGAAAGTCCCAGAACTAAGTATCTGCCTATCAGACATCTCTATTCGAGGAACTCAGAGACAGTTCAAATTTAATGTACCTCCAGAAATGTCCTCTCTGTCTTAGACCGCAGCCCAAACCTGACCATCTCCCGGTTCTCAGTGTCTGAGAAATGACAGATCCTGACCTCAGATGCTCATCTTGAAAAGCGGGAAGTATGCTCGGTCTTCCCACCCTCTTCTCTCAGTAGCAGCCAATCATGTCAGTTCTACCTCCAAACCTGTACTCCACCCTCACTGCCACCAAAGAACTCACTCCTGAGTCCAAAGCAGCCTCTTTCCTGGCCTTGTGGCATCTTCCTTTGTCCTCTGTCAACCACACCACCCTCATGCACATACAAGCTAAATGGGTTGTTTTTTCTTTTTTAAAAACACTGTTTCTATCTTAGGATATGAGTGTTCCTCACCTTGCCTGTCCTACCTCCCTCTCCCCTCCATTTTCTCTCTCTTTTTACTGGGTTTCACCTACAGGCTGTCACCTGTCTTAGGGACTCAGCATGCTGAGTCACCTCTCGTGAGCCCAAGAAGACCAAGAGAGGTCACAATTCAGGGTGCTACCTACCAGACACCCTCTGCACCCTAGAACTGCTGCAGACTGGGCTCGTTGGCAAGGCTGTGAGGAGGAGACACTGACCTCAAGCCGGGGAATGCTGTCCACAGCTGGTTGGTCATCTGTTAAGACATGCCAAGCCAGACACTTGATCTATTGGACTTGTGTGTCCATTATCCCAGCCAGCCCATGGTGTTGGGGACAATGATCACTCATCAGGGACCTTCCTGCCATCAGTTTTTGACCCTCCTCCAAGAAAGACAGAAAAACTCAAAGCTGTGAGATGCAGAACATCACACGAAGTGGGACTGAGAAGAGACAGGAGCTCAGCCTGGCTTCGCTCACTGCAGCACAGCCTACCTCAGCATGACTCCACACATTCTTTGCCATTCTAGCTGTGTCCTCCAGCTTCCCAGTCATATACACAGCCTGCTGTAGCTCCCATGAGTCACAGGACATAGAATGAAACCAGCTGGGCCATCCAGGAACCACCCCCCCACACCCAGTCCAAGTTGCAGAATAAGTCAAAAAAGGCCTTCATTGGAGATTAGTGTCTTCGACTGGCCAGAAGAATCTACATGGATACTCTACTACATGAGATCCATGCTCACAGGAACAGTGACATTTCACTGTTTGCTATCTGGGACCTGAGCTATTCTCACACCCGTGGCAGACATGAGAAATTGATACACATATTTTTTTCTCTAAACTTGAATAGCGTCAGCCAGTCCCACTTGGACAGGCTTGGCCCAAACGATACCTATGATGTCCCTAATGCTGCACTTTACCAAAGTGAACAATGCTCATTTCTATCCAACATCCAACTTCCAAGTAGCAAACACAGTCCTTCCTTCTTAGCAGTGGGCAGAAAATACAAATCTCAGTTATTAGGGCCCTGCTGACACCATACTGACACCTGCCATGCCCCAGGCTCCTGCCTTTACAGCCTGGCTCTGGACATGACAGCCACCATAGGGATAACCCTTCCCTGTCACTGTGGATTTTAAAATCCCAGTTCTGTCCTTAGAACACAGATTTTGGTGGGAAAATAAATCCCTCAGCACCCAGCAGGCCAGCTCTCCTGCCCAGGAGGATCAGGCCTAACTCAGCAGCTCTGGATTCATGCTTACAGACCAATCTAGATGCCAGAAACCAGACCATTGTGTATAGAGCAGGCATCAACCCCAGACTGCCAAGGAACCCCAAGATTCATCTCTTCTCTCTTCCACTTCATAGCCAAGGAGCAGCCCAGAGACAGTTAGGGGCTGTCCAGGGATGACCACAGGACCATCAGAAGCACAGTTGGTTAGGCTAGCCTGACCCCAAGCTCCAGGAACTATACAGGCCCATAGCACTCACACTTGCAAAGGGCAGGGCTGTGCCAGACTGGGTGAGGTGTTTCACCCATCTGCCATGGTATGTGCTAAGTTCTCACAGAAACTGAGCCACCCAAAGAAGGGACAGACAGTAGCTATTGTGTCTAGGTAAGTGGTCTAACCACACAACCTTTCACCTCTGCCCATGCATCCAAGACACGTACAAAGACCTCCAATAACCCGTGAGTCCTACTCTTACTTTAGAAGCCTCTTGGTCCAGTCTGAGACTACCAGCACTCTTTAGGAAGCCCATAGGCCTCCATGGTTCAGAACCTTCCCACAGCCCCGCAGGCCTCCCTCTACCTGGCTGCCACCTAAGTTCCAGCCCCACATGCTTGCACTCTCTCTCCTCCCTCTCCCCCTCTGACATCTGCATATGCTTCTCCCTCCCCAGAATGCCACTGTCACTCTTTACCACAGGCCCTCTCCTCCTCCAGTTCTGGCCTCTCTGAAAGCCACCCCTGACCCCCATCACAGAACTTGTCTCGGAGGATTCTCATGAGCAGAAAGTGAGTCTTGCTCTCCATCCGAGAGCCATGCTCAGCATGCCAAACCTTCCTTCCCCTGGAAGACAGCAGAAAAGTTCCAGGCCAGGATCCTTTAATACACACACACTGCCCTGTTGCTGCTCCTGCAGGCAGAAGGTGCCAGAGCAACTCGGCCAACCCAGGGGCAGAGGCTGGAGCACCTCAGTGCTCTGCTTTAATAGAGCTGAGTCCAAAGGATGTAAACCTGCCAACTCCTAAGTCCAGAGAGGTCCTAACAGCTTTCCCTCTGTGATGTCTCTAACACATCCACTACCCCAAAGCCGTCACTGTTAAGACCAGTGAGCAGGCTATGCTCTGATGCTGGAGAAAGACCTGCACCGACACAGGCTTTCCACCATGGATCTAGAGTGGCACCCGTGTCCGAGACACAACCCGATGCAAGGATGCAGTCCACCAGCCTTCCTACTACACAGACATGTTTTATCATGCAGGCTACTCTGGCCAAGAAATGTCCAGCCAGGAGGCCTGGCACTCACCCAGCTCTGGTCCTAGACAGACCCAGGGCATCATTCCCTGGACCCAATATGGGGCCAGGTGAGTGGCTTGGACACTAGCCACTACATACCTTTCTCACATTATAAAAGTCTCTGTGGGGGTTACTCTTCAATTCCTTGAACTCTGACATTTCATTTAACATCTCATGAAGGCTAAACTTGGATTCCAGAAAGTTCAGTCGCCGGTGACAATAGGTTTTCCTGCAAGTTGGTGAGAGATAGAGACCCCAGTAAGACGTCACATCAAACAACAGTTTAGCAACCTCAAGACAAGGCAGTGACCCGGGCTGGAAGGGTCAGGCTCTGATAGCATGGAGGGAGAAGAGCAGAGATGCTTACAGCTCTCCTCAGACATGTTTGAACTGACCAGCACATGCGTGTGTGATGACACCACATGAGCAGTCAAGACACCGGGGAGGAAAGCACCAACTCTAGGATCCTATGCAGGTTTTTGTTGTCTTATGTGTTTGGGCAATTAGCACAGGAATAACCATCCCATGCATAACTGTGGAGATGGTACCACCCCAGACTGAAGTATGTGTTACAGGCTTATGCGTTACAGGCTGTGTCTGGCTGAGCAGAGGAGCCCCTCCCATTGTCCTTCTCATCTTTCCTCAGCCCCCGTAATCATTTAAATACAGAATTCATTGCCCAGAATATCAGTGATGCAGTCAAACTGTCTACTACACTACAACCTGCCTAGATGCAGAGGCATCAACCCTCCACTCATGACCAACAGTCCCTAGATTCCCATAGCCTGAGGGATCCTCAACTCTGAGATTTCTGAGTAGGAAGAGGACATTTCAGGGAGGAGCCAGTGAGGAACACTGAGACAGAAAGCTTTGTGGGACTGAAACCCCAGGATCCTCACCCAGGAAAAGCACTCACAGGGAGTAAGTTTTCCTCAGAGAGCAAAGATAAGACTTGCTGCTATGGGCAGATGTCTCCCACACCTAGCTCAGCTGCCCAGCCTCACAGAATTGATCCTGCTCCCTCAATATTCTCCAACAGTATTGGCTACCTCTCAAGTCCCTAGGCCGCCATAAAGAGCAGTTGCTTGGAACTGGAGAGATGGCTCCGTGGTTAAGATCACATACTGTTTCTGCAGAGGACCTGAGTTTGACTCCAAGTATCCAAATCACAACTGCCAGAAACTCCAGCTTTAGGGGATCCTACAGCCTCTGACCTACTCACATGCAGATATATACATGTATATATAAATAAATGGCAATAATAACATTTTTAATTCCAACCCACAGCAGTGTCACCTTCACAGGCAAACCCTGAGTAAGTCAGGGATCTCGGAGTGAAAAAAGAGACAGATACCCCAGTAAAACGTCACATCAAACATTAGGTTTGGTCACTGTCCAGTGACTGTCCCTTGATAATTTCTCAGACAACAGTCACTGCTTATACCCCTGGTAAGGAGGAATTCCCAGAAACTGTCCCTTCCCCTCCTGGGTCTTAATTCTGACCTCTGATCAGTGAGGACCAAGAGCCAGAGGCCCACCCTTCCCCATCCTGCTCCTCTGTCTCAGAGACAAGGCTCACACCCTTTGCAGCAAAACCCAAAAGGCAAGAGTGAGCAAAGAGTACATGCACTCTGGCAGCCCCTTGCCTTCCCCAGACTCCCATTCCTAAGGTTTAAGTTACGGAACCTTCACCATTGGTTAGCTCAAACTCCCCACCAAGAAGACAGCCCAGCTGTCAGCTCCAGCCAAGCTCTCGAGCATGGGTGGGGACACAAAGGGCCCCAGGATCCCTGCATGCTACTTTCAAAAACACAAAAAAGCCCAATAGCTGAAACAAGAATGCCCTGGGCTGGCAGCTGGCAGCTCTCGGCAGTGTTTCCTTCTCCCTAAGGAGAAGGGTGGCAGCTGATGTAGGTACACAGTGGCAGCTACCACACAGAAGTTTCCACATGTCCATGTGCAGCAGTAACAACTCTAAGCCTGTGCAACCCCCCCAAAAGGAAATCCAGGATGGAGTGCATGCATCAAAGCTTGCTTCTCCTTCCTACACACCCACACGATGAGAGGGGAATCAGGGAAACTGGCTTACGTGGGGCCATCGGTGATGAGTGCCAGAATATGGCTCATGTCCACAATGTAGGTCTCCAGGTCAGGGTAGGGCAGGCTGTGGGGCTCCTGGCGTTCCAACATCGCCTGATTGTCATACACAAAGAGAACACCTCCCTGCATGCGGACCAGGTAGCCCAGGTTGGGGGGTGCATCGTCCAAGCAATAAGGGTCCTCCTGGGGCAGTGGGGGAGGGTGGAAGTCTGCAAAACAGGATGCATGGTGGCCAAATGACCAACCTTGTACACTCTGTCAGCTTCCCTGGTTTGTTTGTCTCTATAACTCTCACCACTGTGTGAAATCATAGTTCTTCACACCTTGGGTATCAAAGGACACACTGGTTTGTGTCGTGAGCTGCTATAGTCCAGTCTCTAGAGCAAGACTGTCCCAAGGCTAGCACACCAATGCGTGTGTGTGTGTGTGTGTGTGTGTGTGTGTGTGTGCGTGTCCATTTGCATGCATGCTTATGGGGGGGGTTATGTGTTTGCACATGCACATATGTGTGTGTTTAGCTTAATTAAAATGGACTTCACTTGGTTTGGCCCTTCTTGGCCCTCAGGGATGTCTGCTTTATTTTATTTTTAATTTTTAGAAAAGAACGGCTAGGTGTTCTCCCAGTAAGCGAAGGGAAAGCACTGGCAATGCCTGAGTCGGGCAATAACTGCTCCCTCTACCCACATTTTTTTTTTCCTGAGCCCAAGGCAGCCAAGGAATTAGACAAGAAGCCACCCTGTCCCTAAAAGAGCAAACGGAGCAGTAACCAGGCTCTGCCCTCCCAGAGCAGGAACTGGCCAGCATGGAGTCCTCTGCCCAGTGTGGAGCTAGATAGACTAGCCCAACCCAAGCAGTGAAACACCTCTGCTATTGACTGTGTGACTGCCTCTGGGTCCTGACCCCTCACCTGAGACACCTCCTACCCGACAGGTGGTAACGAGGGCCATAAAAGCACAGGTAGGGAAATGCTTTGTAAACAGGTGTGCCCTGCACGAGGATCATGGGACATTGCTTATGATGGTTCAACTTAA
This sequence comes from Mastomys coucha, assembly GCF_008632895.1. Classification (NCBI taxonomy): domain Eukaryota; kingdom Metazoa; phylum Chordata; class Mammalia; order Rodentia; family Muridae; genus Mastomys; species Mastomys coucha. Next base: position 99,613,164 of record NW_022196904.1, on the reverse strand, counting down.
TGGGCTTTTTTAAACTTTAGGATTGTGCAGGTGTGAGTATCGGCCAGCAAAACACTGTGTTTTGAATAAGGGTATTCAGCATGTTGTTACTAACATGATGATTTTGCCAGCTGTAGGCTCACAGAAACGTTCTGAGCATGGTTAACATAGATTGGCTGTGTTGACTGCATCTTCAGCTTAGGATGTTTTCAGCTTCTGTTTGATTTACTGGGAGCACACTCCATCAACAGTCAGGGGCATCTGCCTTCTCATTAGTCTCAGTTCTCAGCTCTTAACCAGCTGTCTCTGGCCAGGGAATAAACACAGCAGATCAGCCAGCACCTTTGCAGGCCTGACAGGCAGAAGGAACTTTGGCTCCTGATTGGAAGAAGCACCCAGGGCCCAGGGCAGAGTGTCCTGCCTCAGCACTCTGGAACAGACTGACCCTAGGCTGTGATGGTCACAGAGAAGGCAGAAGACAGCAGAGCCAGGATGCTGATGTCCCTATCAGGCACAGCAACAGACCAGCCCAGGAGTCTCTAGATAGTGCTAGCATTGTGTACAGGGCAGATAGTTAGAAAGACCAGTGTGAAACCACAGCCCACCCAGAGATTGCATCGCTTCACCACACTCATGATCAGGAAACAAGGGCCTTCTGCCATATGAAGCACCGGAGCATCCGGCAGTCATTCTTGCCTGGCCCCTGGCAATACTGGGGACCTGTCCCTCTGACAGACAGGGAAATAGCTCTGAGAAGGTTGAGATCTACCCGGGTCCCCCTCAAGTACAAAGGGATGCTCAATATAGAACTGGGCTAGAAACAAGGACAACCTAGCACCTGTTACTGAAGGCATCAAGGGTACTGGCCTGGATATGATCCCCAGGCCCTTGTCTAATCCCCATCCCTGGATTTCAAGGATGAGGGTTGACATCCTCTTGTTTTAGCAACTTAATTGTTAGTCCCTGCTGTTCCTAGTCCCCTCACTAGGTCAGGTAGATACTCTGCCCTTTCTTGTCTCCTGTCTCTGAACTTAAATATGGCTGCCATTTATGGAACACTCTAGATGCCCAGTGTGTATGTACTAAGCACTCCACACACATTCACACAATCTCACCCAGGGAGGTGGTGATTGCTGGCATTCCCGTTTTTCAGACCATAAGACTGAAATTTAGAGAAGCTGTTTACTCAAGGGCCAAGAAACTGGCACAATCCAGATATGAAGGTAAATATGTTTCACTTCCTCTGCCCAGGCCACACGGGCTCTGTATGTATTCCCACTCAACCTTTCCACTGCTGTATGTTTGATTGTACCATTTTAAACACACCAGGAGCCCCACCTCCAAAAACACCACTAGTAGAAATATATTCAGCCAGCAAAAAGTCCCAGCCACTCTTGGGTCCGGCTCACATATAGAATCCCACTTGATCCCAAGACTTCATACCTGGGAGACCCTCTTCCAAAGGTACACTTTCCCCCTGATGAGCCAGGTACTGGGCTGTGGTCCGTGGGAAGCGGTGGTAGGCAAGCCGTGCATACTTCTCCCGGATCATCAGGGCCTTGGCTAGGCTCTTGGCAGCCTGCTCATAGTCTTCCACAGTGATCTACAGCAGGAGACATGTAAGAAAGGGTCTGTCCACAAGCCAGAGACAACAGTGCTTGGAAAGATCCTGTGCAAGCCTGGCCACCATGAACTAGGATTTCAGGACAGTTCCCATCAAACTGATAAGAGAGGCTCATTGTATGTGACTTGCTCACACAAACGCTGATTTATGGTGGGCACCTGAGTTTCTTCTGGGAGTCTGGAATTGGGGGTGTGCTATGCAGATGTGTGAGCAAAGCCAAGACATCTCTAATGAGCTTCCCTGATGGACACTAGGTATTGGTCCCTTATTGGGAGAGATCTCTTGGAAGCTAGTCCTAGTTTCCCCCAGACCTGTGTGTCCCTCCCCTTGGCTGATATACTCTTTCTTTTTGTAATACACTGAGACTGTGGGTACAGCCATGTGCTACATCCTGAGAGCCTTTCTAGCAAATCTCAAGTCTGAAGATGGTCTTGGGGACCCTGACACAGGACACATAGGAAGAAAGATAGGGTTGCTAGGAGGGAGAGAGGTTCTCAGTCTGCACATCCCAGACTGGCCCCCAAGGATGTCAATTAAACCAGAAGTCTACAGCTGTAACCAGCATACAGAGCCTGAGTCCTATCCCTGAAGTGAGAATAACTACCATCATTTTCAACTGAAAAAAATCTATGGATCTCTAGGTGCTAAAACCAAAACATCTTTTTCTCTGCCGTCCTCTAGCTGTCAGTCAACCTGGCAGGCATCTTTTCATCAGGTCAGTGGGCTAGTCACATATGAAGCATGGGTGTTTTGTTCCATTTTCTTTTTTAACTAGGGAAACTAGACCCAGAAACAATCAGTCATTGTTGAGAGGTGACAAAGTCAGACTTCAGATCCTGACTGACTGACTGACTCCAGGATGCTCTTCTCATGCTCAGAGATGTGTACATCTCTGAAGGCCTTCCCAACCTCCATCATCCTAGTTACTCAGTGAGGATGAGTGTCACAGAAGTCTGTGATACTCTGTGTCATCTGTGTGAAGTTTGTGATATTTGCTTAATGAGGTGCAGATGGATAGATAGGACAGGAAAGAGGGGACACCAACAGGGAGGATGAGGCTGGAGACTTGAGGAGCACAGAGTGGGGATGGCTGGGCCTAGAATTCTCCTCCTTTGCCTCGTAGCATTATTCGTTTTACTGAAATTTTGTGAGCCTACAGATTATGTGCACTTGCCTTCCAAGACCCTGACATTCACATTTCTCCTAATTGCTTTGGATGTCCTCCAAGGGAGGATAAATGAAGCATCATCCTGGGCACAGCACCCTCCGTCCTCCCTCGACCCACTCTGTCATCAGAGGGAACAGGCAGTGTACCATGTCTTTCTCGTTCATTCCCCAAATCTGACTCCTTGCTTTTCAAACTGGAAGCAGACCGCTTCCCATCTCAGATACCCACACATGGGACTAGCCTCAGAACAACCACAGGGACAGGACAGCAGACACATGCTAAGATAAAGCCAAGTCCCTGCCTACAGCAAAGCCAAAGGACCACATGACAAAGGACTCAAGAGGTAGCCAGGGAGATCAGAGAAGGTGTAGGGTTCCTGAGGAAGGGCAGCCATCAGTCGATCATGTGGGCCCAGCAAGGCCCAGTGGCCACCCCTGGGTACCAGGATCAGTAAGGTCAGCCTGTCTCTTATAGCCTCATAGCTCTCTAGTTATGCACATGGGAGAAAGAAGGGAGGTAACATTGCAAGCTCATCTACTCCAGCAGCACGAATTTAGCCAGTGTCTACTTTCTGTTCCATTACTCTGCCCACATACATGAGGGTGGACACCAATCCCTGGCCAGGAGGCTAAGGCTGGGTTTGGCAGAAAATATCCTGACTAAGAAAAAGGACTGCATTAATTCCCTTCTATATTCCCATCCCCAGGAAGTCGATATGCATGTGGTACAAACACACAATGGAATGCTATGCACCCGTAAAGAAGAACAAGGGAGCTCTTTCATAAATCTATACAGCATCATCTCCAAGGGAACTGTTTTGAATAGGGAAGGCTTGTTCTTCTTCTCATCAAGAGCCTCTCTTACTGGCTGAGGGATTTCTAGCCTGTATTTAAAGATATTGACTTAAGCATGGAAGAGCTAATTTTACACAAGTCAATACCATCACATAGTCTCTGCTGGAGTCTGGGAATGTTGACAGGTCTTGTTGGCAGATTTCTGGGCTCCAGAACACACAGGACTAACTGGACACAGCTACATCCTGCCAGCCTGAAGTTCTTAAATCTTATAAACCAGGATGGGACAGCTCCCTAGACATGCCCACACCCCTGGGTCTCCACTAAGGCCTCCATACTCTTCAGGTTCCTGGGTCCCCTTCCATCTCCTCCCAGACACACACACTGGGCCAGGCTTCAAGGGTGGATATGACCTTACCCCTGCACAGTAATCTCCACTGATGGTGACCCGCTGATACTCAGGCATAGCATAGGGTGCTGGCCCAGGCTTAGAAGTAGCTCCAGGGACCAGAGGGGTTGCAGGAGACATGGCAGGACTGGCAGTTGGAGGACCTTTCCAGTCTTGTTGTGTTGGCATCTGCAGGGACAAAGACTGCGACCGGATCATCTTGAAACTCTTCTTTCTAAGAGCCAAGGACAAGGGACAGGGGAGATATCAGCTGCTAATAGGGAGAATCTCAGGCAGCAGGAAATTCCACTGTCATCAATTCCTGGTGCTGGGTATCACTAAAAAGCCTCTGGTGGGCTGGGGAGATCGTTCAATGACAAAGTGCTTGCAGTACAAGCATGAGGATATAGATTGAGAACTCCAGCAATCACAGAAAGTGAGTGTCACTGCGGGCATCAGTAGCCCCAGCACAAGTGAAGCCCAGGGGCCCTCTGGTTAGTCAGTTTAGCTGAAACAGAGAGCTTCGGGTTCAGTCAAGAGACTGTCTCAAAAAATAAGATGGATCTAAATGGAAAACGACATCAACCTCTGGCCTCCACACCTGCACCTGCACCTGCACTTACATACATTTCTGGTTGCTTATGACTTCCTCTTCCCAGCTTTCCAGACACTGCACCTGAGGTCACACCTCACTGCCGAGGGTGGAGTCTGCGGGACCTATGGCACATGGCACTAGGTCAATGTGACAGGGCAGAGACAGACAGACCCAGACCACACTTACATACTGCAGGAGCTCCAGAATGTAAGGGTAACTGACACTGTGTCAGAGAGGCATCCCCCAAGGTGTGGACAGCATGCTCTCGTCAAATGAGCCAAACTCTAAGCTCTGACAAATGAAGTCTCCGGAAAGATGTGGTCAGGGACACAAAGGCACAACATTGTATTTTAGTTACAAACATGGGCACAAGACACAGCAGGGATGAAGAGTGATCAGTTTGTCAGCCTCCTTGGTTAGGGCCCAGAGACAGAAGGGGCCTTATACAAAATGACACAGCAAGGTGGCTGCTTTCTCCAGCCATTAGCCAGCTTCTCCTTCCTCAAGCCTGATGTTTGCCACCTTGGCAGCAGCTGGGGCTGGTACAGCTCTGCATACATCCCTGCTATGGGGAAGGGGTTGACGGGCACCAGTGTGAGGCCTGGACCCTGGAGCTGTTGTTCTGGCACTAGAAGACAAGTCCACACGGCTGGTTTAAGATGCTGCACGTTCATGATTACTTGCAAGTCTGATTTGTGATGACATGGCTTCCTTTGTTAACAAAAATCCAAACTGTTTCAGTTGACGTCACTCCAAGTTCTGTGATCCCCAGGAAGGAAGTTACTCAGCGCTGGGAAATTGCCAGCAGCAGCTGGACTTACCCTCTAAGCAAGACACGATTAAATGCTTTCTTCTATGGGTTATCATGGACATGATGTCTCTTCACAGCAATAGGAAGGTAACTAAGATCTCTCTGGTGACGCTGGGTATGGGAAACCAGTCTATCCCCATTGGCCTTACACTCACCCAGAAGCAGCCAGCTTCCTGCTGGCGCCATTCAGGTCTCCTCCCTACCCAACCTTCCAGAACCCAGTTCACCTCTCCTGCTTGCCACAGGTCTCTCTGCCCTAAGGACCTGTGTTTCCACCTTCCTGAGACAAGGATGTTCACACCTGAGAGATGAAACTGGCCCCGTCTCAGAAAGTGCCTCCCCAGGGACTCACATGGCTGACAAACCAGGCTGCTTCAAGAACCCCAACCCTGGCCTGTTGTCCTTCACCTGTTGATGAGCCAACATCCTGTACTGAGAAAGGCAGATGTCAGGTGGTCCAGCAAGTCAGTCAGTGTTAGAGTCACCCTAAGCACAGAGGTCCCTGTATAAGGAATCTTTGGGACATCTTGACTCTGCTCAGCTCATCCCATGAGACACACCAGTTCCTGTGTCACACCGATGTGTGTGTTTTATCTTATGCCAATGCCATCCCCTCTGGGGTCTCATCCAACCAAGGAGAAGCAATGGGCAACTTATCAGGTGAGCAATAGGTAAGATAAGTAAGAATGGAACAAACAAAACATGCATGCAAAAATCTGGAAGACTGCCTAAGTCAAGACCTTACCAGGCTTCTCCTATGAATGCCCCAATAGGAAAGAACGTGTCTGTCCCACTGAGGAAGCCAATACCTAGCTGGTACCCAGAGAACTCTCCTTCTTGCCCATTATTCGCTGTGAGAACTGTTCAGCCAGACTGTTACACATGGATAGGGATGTGGCTCAGGTGAAAGAGTGCTTACCTAGAATTCATCAAGACCCAGTCTGATCCCCAGTACTACATAAATCAGAAATGATAACACACACACCTGTAATCGCAGCAACCAGAAGGGAGAGTTAGAAGGATCAGAATTCAAGGTCATTACATGCTTGCTATTCATTGAGTTCAAGGACAGCCTGGGCTACATGAGGCAGACTGTTATGCAAAACCATTCATAGGCTGAGAACTCATGCTTACAGGCCCAGGGGTAGGTTTAAAATGGCTGGGCCACCTTCTCAAGAGCTACCATCCTGAAGTAGCAGGGAGCTGGAATTCCCATCAGCTAACCACTGAGCTGGCATCTGGAAGTAGAATGCCGTTGTCTGCTGCTGCGTAACAAATTGCCATAGATTTGACAACTTGAACCCATGCCCATTTGTGAGTCCCCAGTTCTGTAGGTGAGATGGTCAGCTAGGATTGGCGGAAATCCATGCTCAGGCCACCCAAAAGCCAAAACAGACATCAACTACACTGGGATCTCTGAAAGAATTCATCTTTAAGATAGTCAGGCTGCCTGCCGTGGCTGTTAGGACTGAGAGTCCCAGTTTCCTGGTGACCTGGCCAGAGGTCACCACAGCCCCCCACAGACAACACTCTGATCCCTGAGGTAAGCCTTGTGTCAGGAAACCCCTGAGTGTTCTGTGTTCCCAGTCTTCCTGGCTGTGCTTCGTCTGGAAAAGCACTGTTTTGAAGCCTTTGTAATTAGATCCGGTTCAATGACAACCTCCCTAGTTTAAGGTGAGACCATGACTCTTCTACAGGGTAATCACAGGAAAGCTTACATTCACAAAGTCTGGAAACCAGAGATCGACATCTTGGCAGAGAGAGACAGTTTAAAAATTCTGCCTACAGGTATGGAGAGATGGCCCAGGGGGTGAATTTCTTGTCATAAGTTCAGATCCGAGAACCCTCATACATGGACCATGCATGCATATGCAGACACACACACACACACACACACACACACACACACACTAACACATATGCACAATGATTAATTAATCAGTTCTGCCCACAGTGGACCATAGACTAGTATACTAGTATCCACACAGCGTTCGTGTATGTAGGTGTGTGCACATATGCCATTCCCACAAACCACCCTCTCACCATGAGAGGCGGTATGAGCCCTGCATGTGTCACAATAATAAAAAGTCACACAGAAGTACCAAAAGTCTTAGCAGAGTTAGAGAACCAGGGGGGTCTCTGGTAGGGAGATGTGAATCCTATGTACCCAGCTCTCTCCTAAACAGCCTAGCCTGGATACCTCCAATGACAGAGCTGCCTACATTCCTGAGCAAGCCATAAACATTCAAACAGTCATTCAACGAACATTTACCAAACACTTGTTCCTGGCCAGGCCAGTGCAAGACACACAAACACTCAGAGCCGAACAAAGTGCGACCTGTTACCGCCTACAGAAAGCACTTCATCACCAGGAACACAACCGTCTGTCCACACCACACCTGTCATACCTTGTGCTAGCCTCTAGGGCACCAGGGTTAGCCAGTTCACTCTGGCACATCCTCCCTTCCTCCAACCACCTGGCAGAAATACCCAGCTTGCTAAGGAGCTGGCCGGGTATGCCACAGTGAGCACACCAATTTCATACCAAGCCTGAGGCCTGGGCTTGGAAGCAGCTTCATCAATCCTTAGTCAGGTGATCCTCATAGGCCACAGGGAGCTTCTTGCTGGCCAGGCTCTCAGACAATTAGGTAACCTGGTATGTTATCTCCCTGTACCCACTCAGAGTCCCCACCTGGGCTATACCCTTCCCTATCCCTGCCATTCATCATGTCCCCACTCCTACTCTGCTTCCCCTCCTCCCCCCTCCAAAGCAATCCTATAACATCAAATTCACGTACTAAACGAAGTCCAGAGCTTTGTATGGAGGGTCTTCTCAGAGCTTCTGAGGCCTATGCCCTGGTGCATCTGCTCAAGGCCAGTTAGCCAGGCAGGGGTACCAAAGCAAGCCTCTTACCAAGCTCTCAGAAATGCACAATGAAGCAAGGGGCCACTCATGACTCCACTCTCGAAGCCTGAGGGCCAGGCTCTGGGTAGTGACAGGTATATCAGACATAACCCCGGATTCCGTGGGTTCAGTAGGACCACAGAGATGGGCCTGGAAAGTTGGACAGATGTTGAATGTGCAATATGGTCATGTCATGGAGTATTTTGGGATCCCAGAGGAGACACTTAATCCAGAATGGGCATGCAAACACTAGAGCAACAGAGACAAAGAGGGAGCGGGGATTTTAGAATGGCAGGCTTGTTGGATCCATCCCCGAGGCACACTCTTCCATTCCAGTCATTCCTCCACCTCAAGACGCAAAGCAAGACTCTAAAGTCTGGCCGTGGCAGCCAGCAAAGTGTGGTTAACTGTGCACTTGGCATGCCACTGAGTGGGATAGATTCCTGCACTTCCACAGCCTCAGCGGCTCCATGGCTTATCATGGTCACTGAACTCTTCCATGTGGAAATGGGACCCCTGGTGCAAGGAGGGGAGCAGCAGAAGAGCTGGCACATGCTGTGTGCCTGATGCCAGAGATCCCAACCTGTGTGGCAAGGAGAAGACGGAACAGCAGGCAGTGGGGCATCTGTGTGGTGAGGAGACGATGGAACGATGGAACAGCTGGCAATGGGGCATGCTGTTTGCTCACCATCCTAACTGTCTACAAAGAGTGTGTGGGGAACAGAGGGTGGAGGCCCCTCCCTCTATGGGCGTGGCCAGGTGACAGCGGCTGACTAGGAGCATACAACCTTCCTACACCCAGGAGCCTATCAGCTGCAGAGACTCTGAGACCCCTCCTCCCTTCTCTGTCTTAGCTCCCTCTTCCTTTTTGCCGGTTGACCTCCTTTCCCAGACTGACCAAAGACAGACCCGTTTGTCTCAACAGTATTCTCCTGGCCTCATCACACTTACCTCAGCCCTTCCCAGCTGTCTTTCCTCCCCAAAGACCCCAGTTGTCAGAGGGGAGCACATTCCTTATGGCCACTTATTTGTTTGTCTGTTAATTATTTGTAATAAATATATGATACATAGTGATATGGAAATGCATGTTCATATGTATGCACATGTGTGCAGTAGGTATGCATGTATATGTATTTATGTGTGTGGAGGCCAGAGGTCAACATCAATTGTCCTCCTTAATGGATCTTCACCTTCCTTTTTGAGACTGGGTCTCTCGCTGTACCTGGAGCTACTGACTCAGACTGGCTGGCCTGCAAAGCCAAGGATCCTCCTGTCCCCACCTTTGCAGAGCTGCAACTGTAAGTGCATACAATAGTGCCCAGCTTCTTCATGTGGGAACTAAGGATCAAACCCAGGGCCTCGTGCTTGCCTAGCAGGCACTTAAGGCACTTAAGAAGGGCACCGTCTCCCCAGCCCCCTTTTCTTGCTTTTATATCTGCAGTCTCTACTCATCATTGTAAAAACAGATGAGTTGGGTGCCTCCAATAAAGCTTTGTCAAAAACTATGAATCTAAAAAAGGGGGCTATGCACTCTGACTTAGTAAGCTTCATAAAACAAAATAACTTAGTGGTACTTCAACTATACTACATAATCCATAACAAATACCTATTTATCAATTTTACTCAAAACATTCTCAGGAATGTTCTAAATAGCTAAATCCTCCCCCTAAGTCTGTCCCCTTTTATATCATGACTATTTAAAAATAATTGTACAAGGCATTCTCCAATCAAATCCCTAAATCCTGGGCTCTTAGTCAGAACTCACGGGACATTTTTTTGAAATTCTCCCTGGATAGCCCAGGTCATCTGCATGTTATCCAGTCACGATCTTAAAGACATCGTGTCTCTAGACCTCTAGGCTTCAAATCCTCATGTTTACTTTTCATAGCCATTGCCTCCTCCTCCCTCACTGATGACTGCCCAACAAAACCAGGAGTCAGGCTCAGGCCAACCAAGGTGAAATCCTTAATTTTCCTGTTCAATTCTGCCATAGCACTAAAAGGCAAGGTGTACAGGCTTATTAGAGCATGTCCTAAAATAAGGAGAGAAAAGAGGTGAGGCTATACAAGAAGCTCAAGGGGGGTTTCTTCTGAGAATTATCACAAAGTTCAAAGCCAGTAGTAGTAGTAGTACATATCTGTAATGCCAGGATTCTGAGATAGGAAAACCATGAGCCCAAAGCCAGTGTGGTTTCTCTCTCTCTGTCTCTCTCTCTGTCTCTCTGTCTCTCTGTATGTGTGTGTGTGTTTGTGTACATCTACCAGTACATATACCTATATGGCATATATATACATATATATGTTTATTCTCATATATATCTCATATGATTATATTGTCTATGTACATATGTATATAGAAACACACACATAATTGAAGGTAGTCTTTGTTGTGTGTACCTGTAATCCCAGCAAGGGGAAGGCTGAGGCAGGCTGAGGTAGAAGTCTTGTCATGAGTTTAAAGTCAGCCTGGGCTGTACAATTAGCAGCAGGCCAGCTAGGAACAAAGAGCAAAGACCTGTCTCAAATAAACACAGTTACTTAGTTAAATTGTCCCTGATACTGGTGGCATATGAGTAAATACACTAAAACCCAGCGAATTGTACACACAGTGAGTGGATGGGTTGTATGGGACACAAATAATCTCTGTACAGCTGTAAAAGTTAAGGGAATGGGAATGGCAGAGAGAGAGAGAGAGAGAGAGAGAGAGAGAGAGAGAGAGGGAGGAGAAATGGAGGCCCCCTAGCATGCACATGCCTTGCTCAGAAAATTTTCCATGGTGTCTCAAAGTTGGCTGAGTTCCAGCACATGGGGTTGTAGGAGGTGAGCTCTGCCAGTGTCAGGGTCAGATAAGGTAAAGTATGAAACTGGGTCAGTGCTTCAGCTGATGCTGGCTCTGACCAAGCAGTTTATTTTTCTTATACATCTTAAACATGGTAAACTTTGGGGAAAGGTCTCCGTGTGACAACAAAATTTCAGGGATGGCTACATCAAAAGTCCCTTGAATGTCTATAGCAAAGCACCTGTGTGACCTTTAGCTTAGGAATGAGTTCTACTGACTGATAAACAATGCTCAGGAATCTGGACCAAGGGATGGAAGAGTTTGTAATAAGCATATAGATGGGTTCTATTAGTAGAGAATGCCAAGTACGTGGAACCTCTTTCATAAGGATGGGTTCTATTCACTGAGAAACAAAGCTCAGAATCAAGGCCTAAACAATGCTCAGGATTTGGGGGGATTCAGGTGAAGCCTGGATCCATAGAGTAGCAAAAGATCACTAGGTTGTTAGACAGCATCCACTCCAGCCCTCTGGGTGAACAGGCTTCAGTCATTTTCTGCATGTTTAAAATTCTGGATTTTTTAAAAATGGTTTCTGTAAGCTGTGCCTTCCACATACTAGAAAACACATGTGAGCCTCAAAGGGGTCACACGACCCTCTGGCAACTCTAGAGCCCGTTGCTTTCATACAAAGCTCATCCTCCCTCCTTTGGATCCTCATCCACCCACCCACCTGCCGGGCCCTAGCAGAAACCTAGCTATTGTCAGAGGCAGAGGACCCTGAGTGAGTGGTCCTGCTGGTTACAGATATGGCCCTGACCTACACAATTAGCAGCCTTGAGTTGGTCCCCAGCTCCACCAGGGGCGGAGCCTGAACCCTGCCCTGTTCCAGGAGCTGGCAGTCCTGCATGGTGGGCTACCAGGTGGCAGCTGCTCATCTTTTCTGCTCACAGCTTGGCTTTTGGCTTGTGCCTCCGTACTGAATTTAAAAAGAGTTGTGGGTGTTTTTGTTTTGTCTAAAGAAGAGAAGCCAGGCATAGCATCATAAGAAGAGCCTTCTCCAAGGACCATGGGTATTCAGAACAGCCAGAGTGTGGGGCAGGCATGTGTCCCAAACTAGAAGCCCCATTTTATGTCACAGTTGGAAACACAGACTCATAGTCTGGGGATCTGGAGACCTGCGGCTGCTTTCAGACCTGTGTCCCACGGGTCCTTGTTACTGTTTACCTCAGGGATCACTATGAATGGGGACCTGGAGATGCTGGTATCTGAATGACTACATAAAGGCACATCCATTGAGCAGTGAAGTAAAGAGACAATTCTCATGTGAGTAAACTCAGCCCCAGGTGGCCTTGGGATATCTGACAGTCAATGGGCCAGGTGTCTTTCAGAAGGGAAGCCATGGTTGGCTTTCCTCCACATGTCACTCAGAAGCAGCAACAGTTACATCTGAGGAAACAGCATCAGGTGTCACTTCAGAGGGCAGGACAATGTCCTGGTTAAAGTGTGAGATCCCAGAACGTGCCCTGTCACTTACTGAGTCCTAGTGTAAGTTGACCCAACTCCCAAGAGCTCTTCTTGCCTAGTCAGCCAAGTTGGGGCACCAAGAGCACCCACTCCGTGGTTGACATGAGGAGGAAGAAAGGAATGCAAACTGGGAGGCGGAGGACATGGCTCACTGTCAGCACCCAACAGCAGCACGTGCTATGCTGCCCGTCTCAGCAGGAAGCCAGGTGGCAACATTTACACGGTGAACTATGACGTAGGCATGTCCTGGGCCTTTACATATGCCAATTCCCTCATTCTTTAAAATGCCCCCATAAAGACTGACCATTATCATCCACACTTCAGATGAGGAAGAAGCTGGGGCCCAGAGAGGTTTCTTATTTTTGTCCAAAGTCACAGAGCATGCTAGTGAGTGGCAGAACCCAGATGTCCTGGATGAAGTGGCAATGGGGAGGTGGGATACCTTTCCTCTGCTGACAGACCTCCAGTGAGGCTAAGGTCTAGGCTGGACCCTGGGAAGGCAGTGAGAGGCAGATGGAGTCCCCAAGTCAGGGAGTCAGGCAGATACAAACCAGGCAACTTCCACCTAGCAGCAAGAGGCCAAATGCATTTCTAGAGTTTGCAGCTGACTCTCTGGAGACCACGGAGTGCCATTTGGATCAAGAGTAACAAAGCTTCCATTTTGCCCTGGGCCTGGGCTCTGGTGGGAAACTACAGACTCCCTCTGCAGATGTCTATGGAAACTTGCCTCAGACACTTATTATTCCTGGTAATACCAAATGCCAGGGGCTCCTGCTTCCATTATGAAGGCCCAGAATGCCCTATTCACAGCACATAGAAGGCCCTGCAGAGCATTCAGCCCCCAAGGCCAGCCCTTGCTATGCCAGGGCAGTGCAGACAAGGGACACCATAGTCTGCATCCTTTCACTCCGAGGATGAACATGGCACTAGGTCTGGGGCCACCTACCTCCAAACACAAGGATGGCACTCAGTGGATAGTCATGACCCTTCCCTTCAGGGGCTCCAGGCCCATCTGAGGAAAGCAGAAACTGAGCTTACAGATGGCCAAGCTCTGCCCCTGCCTTTTTATGCAAGTACCAACTTCATCCATCCAAGGAAATGCCAAAATCCTATCCTGCCAAGAAAAAAGGTAGGCGGGGCCTCTGGGTGAGGGATATGGCTCAGTCTCAGCTGGTAGAAGGCTTGCCTTGAATGAGTAAAACCCCTGGTTCCCTTCTAGTCCAGACCCTCTCCTTTTTGTTCTGGGGTACCAGCTGGCTTCTGAACTAGGTTGGGTCAATGGCAGGCACGGGGAGAACCCATAAGGTCCAGGAAGGGTAATGCTAGGGACAGAACCCTGCCCTTCGTCTCAGCTCCAGGAGCAGCTTTCAGCTGCTGCTTACTCCCGCTTTGCCAGGTGACCCCACTATATCGTTCTCTTGTCTATGTCACCTAGAGGTGTGGTGACTGTCACCTACTTCTTGACATCTCTAGGAACCTCTCTCCCCATTTGTCTTCTCAGCTCTTTGTGAAACATGTAGCCAATTCCTCACATTAAAATCCTAGATCTAGTATTTGAGTCATTTCTATTTTATGGTTAGACTCAGACCAACCCAGTTCTTGTCATAACTTGTCATTCCTTGACTAATTTGTACAGTTACTTAATTCTTGTCCCCACCCAGTGTAAAGTTCCATGGAATGGGAACTTTATCTATAGTATACATCGTGATATCTTCAGTCCCAGCGCAGTGCTCAGCAAACAGTGAGACACGTCAACAAAAAAATGAAAACAAGTAAGACTGGTGTTTTACCCAAATCCTCAAATTCCTGAAGAGGGAAATGCTATGTGGGGTGTCTTTGCCACCACAGCAGCAGGGCAGTCAGGAGATGGCACAGTCGCTCAAGTGTCTACTGCACAGTCATGAAGTCATGAAAACAGCTGGACCTGGTACTGTGTTTATAATCCCAGGACATGGGAGGCAGAGACAGGCAGGTTCTTAGAGTTCACTGGTCAGCCAGGCTAACTTAGTCAGAGAGCTCCAGGTCCCAGTAAGAGACCCCCCAAAATTAGGTGGGGGCTGGAGAGGTGTTCTAGCAGTTAAAAACCTTGGATTGCTTCTTCCAAAGGCCTTGGCCCAGGCAGCTCACAACCACCTGTAACTCCAGATCCAAGGGAGCCAGTGCCACCTTCTGGACTTCTCAACACAGTACACACACACACACACACACACACACACAGAGACAGAGAGAGAGACAGAGAGAGAGAGACAGAGAGACAGAGAGACAGAGACAGAGAGAGACAGAAACAGAGAGAGAGACAGAGAGAGAGACAGAGAGAGAGACGGGGGGAATATAGAGATGCTGGGGCTAAAGAAATGGTTCAGCAGTTCAAAGTGCATTCTGTTCTTCTAGAGGATCCAAGCCCCCTCCAAGAGGCTCATAGCTGCCAGGGGGTCAGTCAGGTTCCTCATTCATCTGCACTCATACATGTACATGCCTACACACAGACACACATGTCTACATGTAACTTAGAATGAAAGTAAAAGAAATGCAGAAGTTATAGTAACAAACATTTGGTTTTGTACAGACATTATTTCCACTCTGGTGGATAAGCTCAATAAAGGTCATATCCCCCCCCCCAAAAAAAAAGAAAAGAAAAAAAAAAGAAAGAAAGAAAGTAAAAGAAATACAAGGTAGCCAGCTTCTGAAGACCAACCCCTGAGGTTGACTTCTGGCCTCCACGTGTAGATGCACATGCACATGCTTACGTGCACACAGATGTACGCACACACACACAACATAACTGTGGCTTTTGATCTTTTCAAGCAGGTAAAAGCAGCAAGGCACCCTTCAATAAATACCTAGCAAGCTAAGTGGCCTTGGTTAAAAAAAGCATGGAAGACCCAAGACCGAGTCAGCTCCCGGGTCCCGGCTCAGGTCTCACAGCTCTGCACACATGGAAGCTCATCATGGGAACAAACCTTTTTGCTGTCTCCACAGACTTCTGCTCTGCCAGCTCCTTCTGTAGTTCCCTCTCCTTGGCTTCCTTCTGTCCGATGGGACAGTCCTCGGGGACAGTAAACAGGGACATAACATCTTTGCTGTCCTCTTCTCGGAGCACCTTAGCGAACACCTTCTCCGCCAACAGCCGGACATGTTCGTCCAAATCGGACATGTTCAACTTGGGGAACTGGCGAGGCATCTCGGCTGACAAAGAAAGAACAAATATAAGCCTTCCTGGCTTTGTGGATGTCCCGAGTCCCCAGGATAAGGAACAAAAGGCCCGTGACCTGAGGGCCTGCTCCTTGGTCAGCTGTGGATGTGGTGATGGATTCCCAGAGCAAGCCCAGAAGACCAGATTTCACAATTAGCTTAAGTAACTGGGTGTGAAGCACACAGGATGGCTCACATTTCATAAGCAGCGAACGCTCAGAAACTGATCATCGCTGCTCTTCCGTTTCTCCAATCTGGGGATGGGTGGCCCCACCCTCCTAACTTACAAAGTTGAGAGGGTCGGGAGAGGGCTCTACAATCCTTCTCCAAACTTTGAGAGGCCAATAGTACCCTCCTTCCACCAGTTCATCCTGCTCCTCCCAGAGGGAAGGTCCACCTCAGAGCTAAAAGTGAGCTTTGGCCCAACGAGAGAACTGCAGAGCCTTGGGAAATCCAGGAGCACCCTTCATGCAAGAAATGAGGCTTTGTGCTGAAAAGCAGGCCTCTGAAACCAAAATACCTTCCAGAACTATCTAACAGGAGACAGCAAATACATTAAGGGCTTTGAACTGCAACATTCTGAACTGAAAATGCACTTCCTCAAAAAAAAAAAAAAGCTCTCCCCATCTTTCTCTCTTTCCATGGAAGGTTCTAATCAGCTGCTGACCACCTCTCCTTCCTTCCTTCTCCCGGTCCTGACCACATATACTGAGTGAATACACCTTGTCCACAGTTTGATGCCTTCCGCAGGAGTGGGGCAAGGCTGGGGTAGAGTGGGGTAGGGTGGGGTGGGGTGGGTTGAGGTGGGGGGGTTGATTTCTCCCACCCCACCCCCGACCTAGTACTAGTTCCTTTAAGGCTGTTTCAAGACACAGTGGTTTTGTTGGCCAGGGTAGATGAAGGTGGCCTTGCTGCTGTCTGTCAAGGACAGGAAGCAATTACGGGGCGGGACTCATTAGGCCATCTTGGGTCAGTCGCTCTTAGGCCTCAAATTTTTCTCATCTGTGGGATCGATGGACGGTAATAAATGGTCTCTAAGGCACTCTTATTGTAAGTGGCATCTTTCTAGGTGGTAGAGACGTTTCCTGTGCCGGAGGCTCAGCGTACTGGCTTCTCTGTGGCATGTGGGGCTAATTCATGACACACACAGGAAGGGGGAAAGCAGGTTGGTAATGAGTAGTCAGAGTCACACCTGTGGTCTTGACTCTGCAACCAGTTCCCTCCCTCCCCCACACCCCAGGGATGTGCCTTCCCTGGGTTTCTCAGTCCAGGGAAGATAAGAGGGAAAGGGTAAGGGAAGACCACCTCAGCGCCCAACAGAGAGGGTGCAGGGAGCAGAGAGGAGCAGCACTCAGCCAGGAACAAGCAGAAGCCTGGTCCCCACAGGGAGGGAGAGGAGCAAGGCTGGCTGTGTGGGAGGCTGAGTGCTGTCAGAGCAGAGGCTCAGGAGCAAGGTGACAGGGGAGGGGGCCAGGATGGTCCCTAATTCCCAGTCCACCATTTCTCAGTAGACACAGAGCAGCAAAGAGCAGCAGATGCAGGACTGGAACCAAGCCAGCCTTCCTTAAATCACTAAGAAAATAATATGAACCAAGGAAACTGTGTGGAGGTATCTATCTACATTGTTTATGCAAAGACCTTTTAAATGTCAAAATTAGATGCACACTTGAGAAAGATTGCTATGAAGCAAACAGTAAAGGGATGGTGCAGCCATAGTTTTAAAATCCTGCGAAATAATAGATAATAAAGAATGAATACATGCTGGGTAGTAATCCTAGTGCTCGGGAGTCAGAGACAGGCAGATCTCTGTGAGTTCGAGGCCAGCTTGGTCTACAGAGAGAGTTCTAGGACAGCCAGGGCTACACACAGGAAAATCCTGTCTTGACAAAACAAACAAACACAGAATTAAGACACAAAGCTGTGCTATGCTTTGATTACACTAATATAAAAAAGCATCCCCTTACAAGTAAGGTCATGAGATGCTACACACTCAAAATGCCCACATGGCAGAGATAGCTGTTTTGGTTTTAAGACAGAATTTTGCTATATAGCCCAAACTAATCTGATGTTCATTCTAGTCCAAGCTGGCCTTAGATTCCCAGCAATCCTTCTGCCTCAGCTTCCTGTCTTCTGAGATTATAATATATAAATTGCTATACCCATCTGGAATATCTTATTTTAATAATTAATTTACACTAATCTCATTTTCTATTTTCATTTTGGTTTTTGAGACAGGATCTCACTGTGTAGCCTTGGCTGGATTGGAGCTCACTCTGTAGACCAGACTGATTCACTCACAGAGATCTGCTTGCCTCTGCCTCCTGAGTGCTGGATCAAAGATGTGTACCACCATGCCTGGCTGGTTTCCTTTTTAAGATACTAAGATAATAGAAATAAAATGGGTGGGCTTAAGACTTAATGAGAACTTAAGTCAGATTTTCCCTCCAGAGTTTGACTGTTGGGCCCTCTCCTGCTTGACCCCCCAGAAAGATCACTGCTCTGAGTTTGTATCACTGGGACCCTTTCTGCCTAACTCCTATCCTTCGTGGAAGCCAGTCCCTCCACCTGAGCCAGACACACAACTCTGGATGCCTTCGGGAAGGGGCATTTGGGACAGCCCCTATGTCTGAGGCTTGTCACACCACAGCCTACCATCTCTGTCCCTCTAAAGCACGGTTTTATTATCCAACTCAACCAAACTTACTCCTCATAGTGTGTCTTCTTTACACAGGGCCCCTCCTCCTTTTTCCTTAGCTTGAACCTGCCTTCCTCAAACTGGGCCCCTTGAGAAGTTGATGCATGCTCCTTGTTACGAAGAGGCTGAGAACAATAATGGAGATACTGCATTCCCCCCAAGCTCATGAGAGACTCCAGGATCACAGAGTGGTGCTTCCCAGTAGGACCCTTTCCTTTATCTCTTTTAAATTTTTATCAGTGTAAATTCATTGTATGAAATAATAGGTTTTGCCGGGCGGTGGTGGCACACACCTTTGATCCCAGCACTTGGTAGGCAGAGACAGGTGGATTCCTGAGTTCGAGGCCAGCCTGGTCTCCAGAGTGAGTTCCAGGACAGCCAGGGCTATACAGAGAAACCTTGTTTCAAAAAACAAAACAAACAAACAAACAAACAAAAACAGGTTTCATTTTGTCATTTTCATACATGTACGTGATGATTTACTTGGTCATTTTTCACACACACATACACATACACACACACACACACACACACACACACACACACACACACACAAAGTCTCTTTCTTCTATGCCCCTCCCATAAGTCCCTTTTCTTTTCAAAACTTGTAAGAATCGCTAAAGATTACAATGAGTTTCCCACCCAACTGGTGAGGACATTCCATTCACGTGGTCCCATTTATATAAGTGGACCTATGAGCAAATGGACCTGAGTGGGCCT
Organism: Mastomys coucha; assembly: GCF_008632895.1. Taxonomy (NCBI): domain Eukaryota; kingdom Metazoa; phylum Chordata; class Mammalia; order Rodentia; family Muridae; genus Mastomys; species Mastomys coucha. Next base: position 99,593,991 of record NW_022196904.1, on the reverse strand, counting down.
CGAACCCTGCAGCACCTCTTCTGCCTTCTGGCCATCCTACACAGACACTCTGCCATCCCTCCCCTCTCAAGCCACTAGCACCTGCCAGGCCAGTCTTGCCAGGGAAAGCCTACTTTGCAGATGCCAAGCAGAGTTCAGCTCCAGCTGCCCCATCATGCCTGGCTTTCAACCATTTGCCAACTGAAGCCAAGAGACTTGTAAGGCTTAACTGTGAACTGGCCAGCATCAGCCAGCTAACGATAACAGCTTATCTTGTTACAAACAACACCCTCTAATGAGCGTGAACAAATTGTTCCAGAGTTAGAAAGAGCTAAAATGCCCCCAACTTCAACAAACAATAACTTTGCACAGTACTCTGGCTCCTCCAGAAAGGAAGCCCAATGCCACCAAAATCCTGCCTTACACTAACAAACCTGTTCCCTCCTCCTGCCAGAACCTCGATGCAGAACCCATGGCACAGACCTGAGCCTGGTGTCTCCATAAGTGATCCTGAGGATGCCACACAGCCGTGCTGCCCGGAGCTGAGTCAGAGCAGGAGTAGCTAGCTGAGTCCTGCCTGCTGCTGCTGCCGGGGCGGGAGGTCTCTGCTTTGCATATCTGTGTGCAGGAAAAGTCTGGGCTGGAAATTCTCCTGCGAATACGAAATGCAAGTGGAAAATTTCCAAAAAGCCCTAAAGGCCTAGGTACTGCCAGTTATCCAAGGCAAAATGGATGTAGGATCCCGAACACCACGTCCTGGCCCAGCTCCCAGCCCTCACCAGAAAAAATGAAAGCAGCCAGCACCGCTGCCCTCCTGGGCAACCACACAAGATAAGCTGCCCTTCCTCCAACGCCCAGGCTCCTCTGAAAGCTGAGGAGGGACGGACGGAAGGACGGTGATGGCATCAGTCTGGCTGCTTCTGGTATGAACCCCACTTTCCCACTTTAGGATTGATGGGACCATAAGTCTCACCTCATCAAGGGGATTCATCTACAGTAGGGACTGCTCTGCACCCTCTCAGAAGCCCCCTCATGCAAAACAACCCCCCTTTAGGCTTCCCACAAGTCAACAAGGAACCCAGAGCCCAACACTACCTCCTCCTTCCTCCCCCCCAAGAGGAAAAGACTGTGAAGTGCTTCCTCCTTATCTAGGAAGGAACGAGCCTAAAATAAGGGGCGGCCTCAGCATAGAAGCAGGCGGCCGAAGGGCAGGCAGCTGAGGTGAAAAGCCTTTCCGTACTCTCCCTTTCTTCCCTAAAAGAGATGTGATGGTGCACTATCCATCATTCAGAGGCAGAGACAAGTGACTCTCTTCAGTTGGAGGCCAGCCTGGTCTACAGAGAGAGTTCCAGAACACAGGACTACACAGAGAAACCCTGACTCAAAAAAAAAAAAAAAAAGATGAAGAAGTTCACACACACATACACCGAAGGTGGCTAGATAACCTGACAAGCTGTACTCCCTTCAACACGCAAACACACATACACACTTGACTGCACATGAATGTTTATATACCACACTCACAGACAGAAGCACCCCACACCTGGCCCACCCAAGCTCACCCCTGCTATCCCCTTCTTGCCACTACTCACAGTAACTTCCCAAAGTGCACACAGGATTCTATCCCTGTGCTTTCTGAAGCGGCCCACAGAGGACAACACAGACACAAAGCTCAGCCCCTTAGGAGAATGGGGAGACACACAGCCTTCCAGTGACTTCAACAAACTGTGTGGCTCTAGGAAATTCCCCTGAGTGAGATGGCTATTTCTATGGTGCTGTTGAAATCCTGAGGAGAGGAGTCCAGAAAGGACGGGTCAGTTGTTTACCAGGAGGCTAGCTGTAGCCCTGTCTTGGACTTGAGTCACCTCCTCGTGCCAATGGAGAGGTTGTGCCTTGCTGTGCCCACACTGTAACTCCTGTGAGCCCAGAGCAGGATTACAGGGCTGACATGTGACCCACTGCTGGGCTTCAGCAATCCTGAGATTACAGTCCACCTGTCCACACAACTGTCTCATAAACAGTACAGTCAGCAGGCTACACACAACCTGGAAGGAGGGCAATGTTTATTCATTAAATAATTCAAAATGCTTATAACATGGAAGAAAGGGAAGGCAAGCCCTTAAAATTGTTCTGTCAAGGGGCTAAAGAGACGGCTCAGTGGTTAAGGGTGATTCTTGCTCTTCCAGAGGACCTGAGTTTACCCCCCCAGCATGTATATTAAGCAACCACTTACATCTCTGACACCCTTTCTGGCCTTTGGAGACAGACAGACAGACAGACAGACAGACAGACACACACACACACACACACACACACACACACACACACACGTTCTGTCAAAAGACAAGTAGAACAAATTATTCTCACTCCTGGCATTTTGGGAAGGGGAGGGCATGTGGGAGAAGTGATCAGAGCATCCTGGACCATGGCTATAACACATTCAGGTAATTTTATTCTCCAACTTTAATGGGATTCTAGATGGCCTTGGTCTAAACAAAATGCAGTCTGTAGGCTCCAAAAGGAAAGATCTGAAAACACTGTTTTCTCTTATAGGGATTTCCACACAGTTTCTACTAGCATAGTCACGTGAGAAGTCTTGCAGTAAACAAAGCTACTTAGCACACTTCACTGGCAATCCCACCATGGGAAAAAACACCTATTAATATCCCGTGGCATCAGAGCTGGGAAACGCCTTCCACTCGGTCTGCAGTTTCCAATCTAGAGAAAGCTGACATTCTGAGGCCAAGCTAAAGGTGTGAGGCCAAATCAAGCAGGTCTAGACAGAGCATTGAGGCAGCTCTGCTCTGATGACAAGGGAGGAACAATAGCTGAGGGTTCTGTAGAGCTAAATGAACAGGGACAGCTCTGTCTCAGGAGAACCAGTGATGCTCAGGACCTCACAATTTACCTTGAGACTGGCATATTGCTGTTCCCTGTGGCCCACATGCCTCACTGGACTGAGAAGTGCTCATCCCATGCTCAAAACCTCAGTTCCGTAGCAGGGTGGGATACTGTGGTGTGTGTGTAGTATACAAGTGTGCGTGTGTACTCACTTGAATATGCAGAGGCCAGAGGTTGATGTCAGTCCCCTCAGTTACTCTCCACCTTATCTTTCTAAGACAAGGTCTCTTTACTGAGCTGGTCACTGTTCAGCTAGCCTGGCCAGGAGGCCCCAGGATCAGCCTGTCTTGTCCACCTAGTGCTGGGGTTCCCCACAAACACCGACACACCCACATCCTATGTGTATTCTAGGATTCTGAACTCAAGTCCTCAACATTGAAGAGCAAGCACTTTACCCACTGAGCCATCTCCCCAGCTTCTTCACATCCTTCCTGACCCCTCCTGAGTGGATTTCAGGATGATCTATGATAACAAGACCTGAGGCCTGCATCTCCTACTCCAGAGACCAGGGTGTGTTCGTTTTTATCACTTAATTGTCCCTGTGTGGCATCAAAAGCTGGAATCAAATTATGTCTCATCATGAGACACACCACTCTGTTCTCTAAAGGCAAGGCACAGGCTTGCCCAGAGGGGCCCATTTCCTTCTTGTTTCCGAGATATGTATGACAAGAGTTGGGCACCTGGAAAATATCACTTCCGTACACATCACCTATCTCATTTGCAATTATATCCCAGTGCTAAGTACTCAGTACACACACACACACTCACACACACACACACTCACTCACTCATTGAGTAGATGTTTACATAAGTAACAGAGGAGTGAATGGTCTAAGCAGAGGTCATTTTCCTGTGGTGATCTCAAGTGTGTATGGTTGAGAACATAGAATCAAGCCAGACTACCTAGCTTTGAATCCTATTCCACCACTTATTTATATGGCCTTAGGTAGATGATGAAACTTTCCGTGGCTTTTTATTTCCTATAAAAGAGGAGTAATGGAAATACCAATGCCATGAGAAGCCATGATTAGTCAGGCAGCACATGAGAGCTGTTTAGACTCATCCCTAGCTCAGCATATGTCCTTGGTAGGTATTATCTGTCAGCATCACTATCTTCTTCATCATCCTGACATCAGATACAAGAGAGTCCAGCAGGGAAAACGAATGTGAAGTTTCATCCAGACACTGACTCCTTTTATTTGACATTTATCAAACACCATGGTGGAGCTGGTACTCTCCCAAGCTCCTACATGGTACAGGGAGACAAGAGCCATATTTAAATGTGAAGCCAGATGGAGGGGAGAGGGGGTGCGGGGGGGGGTCATCTCCTCTATCCTTTCTACTTCTTAGTGACTGTGCACATCCTGGACTCCAGCCATCAGGCTGTACTCTCATTAGCTCCTCATACTGTGTATTAAAAAACAGAGCCATTGTCTCTTCTCCTAGAACTGCAGTCAGCACATGGAGGAAACAGGAGATTAATATACTTGGCAGCAGAAACAGGCCACTGAACTGCTTTGGGAGAGAAAAGTATATCCAACTAAATTCTAAGCCTACATTTCTCTTGCCCAAAGTATTGCCAAAATCTGGGATTGACTCAGAGGCCATCTGAAGAGGGACTCAGCAAGAGTAAGAAAGGAAAAGCAACCCTTTTATCTCAAAGAATGCAGTGCTGGTGAGAGCCAGCCCACCTGTGTCCAGGATTTCAGGTCTGAGGCTGGACTAGGGATGGATAGGCCTGAAAGGTCAGTCTCTCACACCAACCCACCTAGAGAGGACCGGGTACTACCAGCCTCTTCAGAGCAAGCCAAGTCCCCCCAGGTTGCAACCTGGACAGGCCGACCCCCCCACGCCCCCACACCCCCCAGCCTGCAATCAACACTCCCCCAGAGATGGAGGTGATGATAGAGTTGGAGCAGACAGAGGCTCTGTCTGCCAGGCTCAGAGGCTCCATCACTGCAACTCAGCATTGACTCTTTGTATCTAGGGAAAGCATGTCTTAAAGGGTTCCCATTTAGCCCACAACTGCTCAGGTCCATGCTGGCCCTACTGCTGTCAGCTTTACTCCAGTAACTTTGCTTATTTGTCACCAAGAAGCTTCCAGCCACATACAGTTTGGGGACACTCCCGTTAGAAAACATCTACTATGGGGCCTCTTAATCTTACATCACAGGCCTCTGCCAACCTAGACCAGCCATTAGCAGATCTTCTTTTAAAGCAGCTGCAGGAAGTTCAAGGGCGGAACCAACCTACTAGAGCACAAGACTGTACTCCTCCCAGTGACCTGCCCAGTGATAGCGGAGGTAAGAAAGGGGGCTTCAAACGGACCCGTCATTCCGTCCATACCTCTGCCTCCACCTAGAAGTTCACCCCAGTCTGACACATCCAGCGAGGCTCGGGCACCTAGAAACTTGTCCGGGAGCTCAAAAGCCAGCATACCCGGTTCCTTTAATTTCCCTAAATCTTGAGAATCTCCCCTCAGCCAGGAACCAGAGATGCTTCAGGCTCACCGGAGGCCAGGAGCCCAGGCCACCGCTGGGTAGGGAAAGGCAGCACGGGACAGAGAACAGGCTCTGGAGGTGGGAGCTGCTGCGGAGGTTCTGGTCTCTGAGCACAGAGGGGACTGGGTACAGAGCGCCGGCCCAAGGTCAGCGGCGCAGCATCGCGCGCACTCACCGGGTTCGGAGGGCAGAGCCATGGGGTGGGGGCGGCTGCCGGGCTGGAGCGCAGGTGCCGCGCCAGGCAAGGCGCACAGGGCAGCGGCAGCAGCGCACTGACGCCTGCGCGGCCGGGTACGCAGAGCTGGACCCGACCAGGCCGCGCTCGCAGCGGGTGCCCGCCCCGCAGGAGCCCGCGGCTGGTGGGGGACCGAGCTGAGCGCGGTGAGGCAGGGCCCAGTGGCCGGGCAGAGAGCCTGCGCGGCGGGATCGCGCACTACCTGGAGAACCCGCAGCTACCCGAGGCGCTGGGCCGCGCTGCCAGCAGGAAACCTAAGCACCCGGACGCGGTGGCCTCTCTGTCCTCGGCCGGAAGCGAGCCCGGCTCCACCCGGCTCCGCGGGGCCGCGACACAGTCCCGAGTCAGATGCCAGCAGGGATACCCGCTCTGAGCCTCCCTGCCATCAACCCAGCTGCAACAGCACCGCGCCCCAAGGTGTTTGTCCACCTCCTCCTTCCCTCCCCACCCGGACTTTCCCCCCCCCCCCCCCCCCCCGAAACTATAATCTAGAGGCTTGATCCCCTCCAAGACACTTACTCTTGGTAGCTGAACAGACTAGCAAGCGTTGGTTTTTCTCCAGGTGTTGGACGGGTCCCTTGAATCACCTTCCCGCCCCTCCCAACACACACGGGCGCGCGCGTGTATACACACACACACACACACACACACACACACACACACACACGCACATACACGCACACACACGCCCTTGTTCCCCAGTCCTTTGAGGTCTGATTTCTATGCCAGCCCCTCAAAGTCCGGAATGACCTCTGAGTTGCCAAGGCCAGCGGGAGCTTTCTGTGCACCCTTGCTCACCTTTTCCCAGTACTGCAGCCTGCTGACCACGCCTTCCTTCCTGGAACACAGCTCCCAAAGTTAGCACCGGGTGCCTGCCGCTGCTGGTTTCCACAGACTTGGGTGACCGGTTTCTTAGCCTCCATGGCCTGGTGTTCCATTATACTGCTCCTGCTCCGAGGAGTCTCAAGATGCCGACTCCCTGGATGATTTCTGGAGCTAACTCAGAGAATTCAGGCCTGTCCAGGTGGTTTTAATAGCTTCTTGCCTGCTGATAGCTATTAAACTCAGTCTCAGGCCCAGAATACTGTAAAGCACCAGGTGCATCTCAATCAGAGATTCCTAGGCCCAGCTCCTAATTGCCTACCCGTATTTTTAGTCTTGACCAGGGACCTCACCCAAGCATCCCCACTTTAAGCCACTTTGGGAAGTCACCTTTGACTTGCTTCACTCACTTCACAGCTACCTTATTTAAGCACCAAATTTTATTCCTTTTACTCCATAGCCTGATGTTTGCAATCTACATATTTATAAATGATACACACATGACTGCTAATATACATTACATAGCACACTTAAAATGTTAAAGATGTGATAAAGATGAACCAATAGTTTAAAAAAAAAAGACAGGATCTCACTATGCAGCCCTGGCTGACCTAGAATTTGCTATATAGACCTTCCTTCTGCCTCCAGAATGCTGAGATTAAAGTCATATGCCATCAACCCAGGAAATTATTTCCCTTTTAATAATCAGCATGCTGTGTCCTTTTCTTTTTGCTTTAAAGTTGCCCATGATCGGCTTGGTGAAGGAACTGTGATGAAACTAATTTGCTAGGCCAGGCTTGGTAGTGCATGCCTTTGATCCTAACTCAGGAGGCAGAGGTCTGTAGCTCTCTTTGAGTTTGAGGACAGCCTGGTCTACAAATCAAGTCCAGGACAGCTGGGCTCTGTTACATAGAGAAAACTTGTCTTAAAAACAAAACAAAACAAAACAAAAGCAAATACAAACAAAACAAAACAAAACAAAAAGCTAGCTACTTTGCTGAACGTTAATTTTTTTAGCTTTATTTATTTTCTGTGTATGAATGTGTTGCTCCCATGTATGTCTGTGCATACCTGTGTGTCTAGTGCATGAGGAGGCCAAAAGAGGGCATTGGATCCCCTGGAACTGGAGTTACAGGTGTTACAAGCCACCGAGCAGGTGCTGGGACTAGAACTTGGATCTTCTGCAAGAACAAGTGCTCTTGACTGCTGAGCCATCTCTCCAGGACCCTGGCTGTTGTTATTTGTTTCCTAAGAAGATAGATACACAAAGAAACAGAGCTTTGTCTTTGAACTTATTAAGTTATAGTTCTGCTCAAATAGCACCTTCCAATTTTGTAAATGTAAAGAGCCATAGGAAAATGATTTTGTCCATGAAATCAATGTTCTCAATGAGTAGTTCATCAACTATTCTTGCAATTATTTTTAAAATATACATTCTAAAATTGAGATAGTAAATCTATAAGATTATAGAAAGTGTGCTTCTGGTGTAGACATCCCTGGTCTGGACTGCCACCTGAAGCCATGTTGACATCGAGAGCTGTGCAGAGCTGGCCCTGCCCCTCATCAGATGCAGCAACTGGAAGAGCTGGCCCCACTCCTCACCTGGGCAAAAAGGAGAGCTGGCCCTGGTGGGCTGACCAACTAAGCTTCCATCCAGGCCCAGATCCAGGACTTTGAGTTGGCCCACCCCAACATCTACCCCATCTATGAACTGCTGGAACACGTGAAGGGACCAGTTCCAAAGCTGCAGATCCAAAGCTGCAGGATCTCCACAACACAGGGCCTCAACATAATATCCAAGAGGAGTCAAGTGGGGATCCAGTATTGATAGTGTAGCAGAAGCCAGAGACCTTGAACCAGAGCAATGACTCATTGCAATAAACATTTGCAAGTAAAAGATATGTGGGCAAAAGAGTACAGTGTGATACCCACTGTGATACATCAGAGCTTCTACAGGGAGATTTTTTTCTTTTTGTTTGGCTGGTTTGGTTTGTATTCTTTGGGAGTGCAAGGGCAGAGGGCAAATATGGAGGGGTAGGGAAATGGGTGGAGTTGGGGTGCATGATGTGAAATCCACAAAGAATCAATAAAAAGTTTGTGGGTTTTTCTTTTTAAAGTATTCTTTCAGGGCACACTTTCAACAAGCTCCAGCTTCAGTGATGACTGTGTCTCAAAAAAGGAAGGTGGGAGCAATTGAGGAAGACACCAGACAACTTCTGGCTTTGACACATACATGCAGATTGTGACAAAGGGGGAAAGTTGACACATTTCATTTTGCCCTTGAACTTACATAACAGGAACAGTCCAAATGTCACTTTCTATAGAAATTCCTGTCATGTGACTCATTTCTTAAAATATCTCCTTTTAAAAAAATATCCCCTTTACTTGAAAGACTGTATGCCGGGCAGTGGTAGCGCACGCCTTTAAACCCAGCACTTGGGAGGCAGAGGCAGGTGAATCTCTGAGTTTGAGGCCAGCCTGGTCTACAGAGTGAGTTCCAGGACAGCCAGGGATATACAGAGAAACCCTGTCTCAAAAAAAAAAAAAAAAAAGACTGTAAAGCCCCCACTATGTTTTAAGGGTGTTTCTTAATCATGTTACTGACATGCTTTATCCATGTTCTCCCTTCCACTTTATTGTAGCAGCTTGTCAAGAGGAGAGTGAATGATGGATCCCACTCTTCAGCTTTAAAATCCAGGCAGCGTCAACAATGTATGTACTGGTGGTCCTTGCCGTGGGCTAAGTTGTCCATTGTTGTGAACACATCCTTTTCTTAGTAGACAGGATTTCACAAATGTTATCACGAAGCTTGGCATATTCTAGGCAATCAGGTTCTCTCAACAATTGTGGACTGCCCTGGATCTGCCCAAGAATGGTCCTTCCAACAGTAAGACATGGAAGGAACATGTTGGGATTCCTTAACTCTTATGGCTGAACTATTCCCCATGGTAAATTCATGGAATGGAGGTGTCACTCCTTTTAGTTGTACACCCATGGATGACCCTACCAGGCTCCAATGGATATCCCCAATCCAATGAGCATGCAGATGTCTGTAAACTAAATGCAGCACAGAACAAAAATCAAGTCATGAATCTGGAAACTGGATCAGCGGGGAGTAGGATTGGGGAGGGCCATAGGGATGGGAACTAACAGGAAAAAAGAGGCTGGTGTACTCCATTTTTGTCAACCTGACAGAGACCTAGAAAGAGGGACTTATGATGCCTCCATAAGATTGGCCTGGGAACAAGTCTAGGGGGCATTTTCTTGATTAATGATTGATGGGAGAGTCTTACCCACTGTGGGTGGTGCCACCCCTGGGCTGGTGGTCCTGGGTGCTCTAAGAAGCCAGGCTGAGCAAGTCATAAGAAGCAATCCAATAAGCAACATTCCTTGTAGCCTGTACATCAGCTCCTGCCTCCCAGTCTTTGCCTTGAGTTCCTGCCCTGATTTGTCTGGATGATGGACTACAAGCTATAAACTCTTTCCTACAAAAGTTGCTTTGGGACCTGGCATTTTATCATAGCAACAGAAGCCCTAACTAAAACACATGGCAAAAACCAACATGAAATATGTTAGCAACTTACACCTGAGCCTATACCCAGCCTGCACAACACATCATGCATTCTAAATTTCTTTCTCTGAGTTTTCCCCTGTGTTTTCCATGTGTGTTTCAATCTAATGCCCTTTATATGCGACTGTCTTCTCTCTGGGCCAATGCAGTCACTTTAACTATGGCAAACAGAGTGGCTGTTTTCTCTAACAAAAACACCTGACATTTGCCTTTTATTCTTAAGTAAGAGCCTCAAAGATTCCCACAGCTGAGGACAGTGCTCCATGGTAGAACAAGTGTCTAGTGTATACAAGGCCTGAATTCTGGGGACTGGGAGAAGGAAAATCATGGGCATCTCCTAGGAACTTGTTAGCTCGGTCATTTTTCTGAGTCTGCTGTTCATATTATCACCTGTCTCTAGGCCTTTTCAGGGGTCTTTTCAAACCACCCACCCTTTCAGGAGAGCAGCTTCAGCAGACTCAGATCGTAGAACCCATCTATCCACTGCCTGGGAAAGTCATTTGGAAGACCTCCTCCTGTACTTAAAAGCATCTGGACCAGGGGTTCCCAAGCTCTCTTCCCTTCCTGCCTGTGTGATGGACACCAGACTGTGGGCTGACAGAAGTGCCTATGTGGATTTATTTCGTAAATATTGGCGTGAGAAATTTATAATATATACATTAGTGCGGAGAGTTCAGACCTGGTCCCAAAGTACAAATTCTTGGGATGTTGACAGGGAATGGAGAGGGGTTCACAGGTATCACAAGAGACCAGGACTGGGAGAGGAAGAGGACTCTTTTTGGTCTCTTGAGGATGAAGATATCTGAGCTTAGGTCCCTCACTTCTCTCTGGATTGTACTGAAGGAGGTTAGTGGCTGGGGATTTGAACACACAGCCTGTGCTTCTCCTTGGTCTGAGAGTGCACGTATATGTATGTATATGTGTTCCTATTTTCCCTCTGTTTTGGTGGGTTGTTCTGCAGACCCCACGTTAAAGGACACTGATCACATCCTCCTCTTTCATTGCCTCAGGTCCGTGAACACTACCTAGACAGTTTCTGCCAATACAACCACCTCCCCCAGATACCTGCCCCCCTGCCTGCCCCAGCCGCAGCCCACACCAGTCTTTTCTTCTGTCTCCAGGGGAAGATATTCTGCTTCACTGGCTCCTCTCCTCCAATGAACTACTCACTCATTGAGCCCTTTTGACATCTTAAAGGACACATGAAGGGGAGACATGGACCTCCAACAGGAGGAGCTTCTGATACTGGGGGACTGCGGCTTGCTGAAGCAGTTTTAGATGCTAAGAGCTACTCGCTTCCCACATAGCCATGCTGTCCTCTGGACAGTTGTCCTGCCATAAACCGGACAAATCAGGATGGATGTGGCTCTTTCCACATTCCTAGTCTTTCTGCTTCCTCTCACAGTCTCCTGTGCTGGAAGACAAACTGCATACCCTAACCCCAAAGGAGGCTGTAGGGAAAGGGCTCTACTTCTTAGTATACTGTAAATGTACCTGGCCACTTTCTGTCAGTTCTCAGCCAGAACAGCCTGGGGGCTGGCACTAATTGAGTTGAGTGGCCTGAAATCATGGCATATGGTCTGACAGCAGGGAAGAGACAGGGCAGCAGAAATACACAGTGGTTGAAGGGAAAAGTGCCCAGAGCAGCGATGTTGGCTCCTGCCATAGAAGGACATCGTAGCCCACCCAGATGCTCTGGTGTGGCACAGCACAAGCTTTTCCCCACACACACACGCACTTCAGCTGCAGACTGATTCCTTCTGAGGACTTCAACTCCATGGAGACAAGCTGACCTGAGCAAGCTGGCATCTGATTGGCAGAGGGCAGAACAATTCCCTCACTCTGAAGAGCCAGCTCTTGCTTCGTGAGACAGGGTCTACAAAGAAGACTGGACAATCTGAGCCCCTTTGACATTAGTGCGGAGAGTTCAGACCTGGTCCCAAAGTACAAATTCTTGGGCTATTGACAGGGAATGGAGAGGGGTTCACAGGTATCACAAGAGACCAGGACTGGGAGAGGAAGAGGACTCTGTCTCTTAGGGATGAAGACATTTGAACTTAGGTCCCCTTCTCTCTGGATTGTACTGAAGGTTAGTGGCTGGGGATTTGAACCCACAGCCTGTGCTTCTCCTTGGTCTGGGAATACAGTGATAATGTTCTTTGGGAAGTATGCCTAACAAATATGGTTTCTTCCATTAGATGAAGTGTTATTGGATTGGTGGCTCCATTCTCTTCCAAGAATGGCCTGTTGTCACTGCATTCCTGTGGATTGCTGTCTATGTGCAGGTGAGGACAGGCACAAGATAAGGTGAGAGCCTGTGACTGGGCTTTTAGAGATGAGAACAGAGAGAGAGAGAGAGAGAGAGAGAGAGAGAGAGAGAGAGAGAGAGAGAGAGAGAAAGGAGAGGAAGAGATAAGGTGGAACCTATAGGAGAGGAAGAGGAGCCAGAACTGCATAGTCCTGGGAGCCATAAATATTGGGGATTTCTTAGATAGATGATTAAATAATAGTAGGGTGCATTTGCCCTATCTAGGGGTTTAGTTTATATCAATTGAGTTTTGAGTTCATTGAGTGAGCATTTTGTGGGTTGAGAATTTACTAATACAAATCTGACTGATAAATCACAAGCCTCTAGAGTTTTGATTTTACCAAGTTACAATTCCCAGCAAGAGAACTGTGAGATGGGTGGTCGCTGCATGGGGCTAGCTATGGAGGTGAAGAGACTGCCAAGGCCAGAGAGTAGCCAATGATAGCATGGGATGGTGCCTTTTAAAAATATTTCCCGCAACACATTCCCTCCAAGACTCAATCCAAATTGCACTAGGTGACACAAAGAATTAGATTCTGGCAAGAAAATGGTTGACTTTTCATAGACAGGAATCGCAACCTAAAACATCCTTGCTTATTTAGCCCTTTCTTGAAACTGCCCTGAATCATCAGCCCTCAGTCTTCACTATCTCTTGCCTTGTGGTTGAAAAGCTGGGTTTCTAATGCTAATGTGGTTCCTTATGATGTTTGGAAACAGGGAGAGGGAGGAGTATAGAATTCAAACAAGGCTAAGACCTTTGCTTCCTAGAGATGTACTTACCATATTGATCAGGCTAGACACCATACCACACCACACCACACATATACCCATGTTTTTTAGGTCATACACATTCCCAGCATTCCTTCTAACATTTCCAATCCTGACCTATCCTCTTCCCTATATTTGGCTCAAAACTGTGTATGCAACCATTCAGCAAACAATTAGAAGAAGGCTGAACAGGAAGAGAGGTGTGTGTAAGTGCCCTGTCATACAATATTTGCATCACATTTGTGTGGCAGGCTCCAAAAGGCTGGCCACTATCAGCCCCCCATGTATCATCAATACCCAATACATCCATAACACTGAGGTTTCTACTAAGGGTACCTGGAAGAGGGCCAGCTTAAGTTGTACCAGAGAAAAGCATATGACTCAAGCTCCTGAACCTTCAAGAATGAGGTTATAGCCTTAGGAAATAAAAAACCTGTGGGAAGAGTAGTCGGCTTAAGGTTCTGACAGTTCCTGACTAACACAGATGTAGAGGCTCACAGCCATCTATTGAACTGAGTACAGG
>NW_022196904.1:99567319-99580016 GCF_008632895.1 Mastomys coucha | reverse complement strand
AAAAAAAAAAAAAAGAATTTGATGTGGCCATGCAGTGGCACATGCTTTTTACCCAGTACTCAGGAGGCAGAGGCAAGTGAATCTCTGAGTTCGAAGCCAGCCTGTTCTACAGAGTGAGTTCTAGGACTGCCAAGGTTATTACACAGAGAAACCATGTCTCAAAAACAAACAAACAAAGAATTTGATGTGGTTTGGGGGCAGGGAAGAAAGATTTTAAGAGCCAGAGCCCATGTCTTCTATATGTGACAGGATCCTTGTGACTTACACACTCAAGGCAGCTGTGGTCACCTGCACAAGGCCCAGCCAGCCAGCACTTCAACCCTGAAGGAGGGAGGGAGCTCACTAGCCCTGACCCCTTTCATAGCTAGTATTGAAGCTAAAGGCTGCAGGGGGAAGAGTCAGTTTTCTTTAAGAATGTGGACCCTAGATGGCTGGCCATGCACGAGTGGACGGTCCCAAATCAAACACAAATTGGACTCAATCATTATTTTAAAAGGAGAGTGGCATGAGTGGGAGAGCTGGAGATAGATCTAGAAGGAATTGGGTGGGAGAGTGGAGGGGAACAGGACCAAAATACATTGTATGTATGTACGAATGTATGTATGTATGTATGTATGTATGTATGTATGAAATTCTCAAATGACTAATAAAATAGTCTACACTTTAGAAAAGGAATTTGATATGAAAAGAGCTAAAGATGTAGCTCAGTAGGTAGAGTGCTTGTTAGCATGCACAAGGCCCTGGGTTTGAGCCATTGTTGATTAACCCAGGTGTAGCCCACATTCCTATAATCTTGGTACTTGAGAGGTGCTGCTTTGTTGCATGTGTAAAATGGTTAAAATGGCAAATTTACCTTGGATATAATATATATCCTATATTAAGTAGGATATATATTATTTTAGGATATATTTTATTTTTTCTATAATAAAAATATGAAAGAGAATTAGCTTCATATCCTTTTATGACTCACCTGCCATTTTGTCTACAAAAAAATAATAAAAATACAAAGAACATAAAAGCCAAAAGCTTGAAAAGGAATTTCAACTTTACTTCAGAATTCCACTATTTCCTTGCATCATTAAGCGTGAACAGGGCAGGACAGATGGCTACTTCCCATAACCCTTCAGGGCAGGGATGCAAGGCTGCTCTGGGAACACAACAGGAAAAGATGGTCAGAACAGGGCAGGCCAGGGGACAGGAGGGCAGGGTAGGGGAAAGAGCACACATGAAGAATGAAGAACCAAGCATCACTATGACACAGGTCTGGGGCTTCAGACCCCAGAGGGCACTGGAAAAACCCCAAGAGTTCACAGTAAGCAACAGGGTCCATAGCCCACTGCTTCTCTAATGGATCAGTCTTGGGACAGAGAAGTAAATCCATTAGGATTCACTGGCATCTGTCACCTTCAACTGCTCCCAAAAGATGAGCCCCTGACTTCAACCATTGGCAAATTTCCTGTCTCCCTTAAACTGCAGATAATTCTTGCTCAGCCCTGCTCAATTCCCTATCACCTATGACAAAATAGAGAGCCTGCCTGCCTCCCTCCCTCTCTCCTTTCCTTCCTTTCTTCCTTCCTTCCTTCCTATCTTTTTTTTTTCTTTTGACAAAAGGTCTTTCTTGGTAGCCCTGACTGTCCTGGAACTCTCTGTGTAGACCAAGCTGGCCTTGATCTCAGAGATGCACCTGCCTCTGCCACCAGAGTATTAAAGGAATGTGCTACCATGCCAGCTCTAAATAAACACAGTGAATATTTGTGCGTCAACAATTTTGTATTTCACAATGAACTTTGGCAGCTAGCTTCAATTGTTGGTAACAGACCTGAAATAACATCCTAAACAAGAAAAGAAAAGCTTCTTTTATTAATTATGAGTTGAAAACTGAATACCACTCCACAAACCCCCAGGCTCCTTCTAGCCTGTTGCTCTGCTCAACCTCATAGCAAACAAAAGTTTTTCTTCTGGAAATGTCAACAGGGGACATTAGCATTTAGCCATTGCAGCTGTGTTCCATGGAGAAAGAAGAAAGGGGTGGGGGTAGAGATTTGGAGGCAGATAGCATGGGCCAAGTGTGTGTGTGTGTGTGTGTGTGAGAGAGAGAGAGAGAGAGAGAGAGAGAGAGAGAGAGAGAGAGAGAGAGAGAGAGAGAGAGAGACTCCCAGAGCTCACTGATTTGACTGGAGTGGCTTAACAGAAACTCCAAGGATTCTCCTGTCTCCAAATCCCCGGTGCTGGGTTAACAGACACATGGTGAGGTCTGTGTTTGTCTTTTTCACATATGCCCTGGCGGTTCAAACTCACACCCTTATGCTTGCATGGACAGTGCTTTACTGATGGAGCAATATCCCCAGCTCCAGACCAAATGTCACTACTTTCTACTCTGTGACATCACTAACCAATGGCATCTGTGTTTCTTTTCTCATTTACAACTCCATCAAGGCATTTTCTTTCCCAAATATAATTACCATTGATTTTCATGGCTGACTTGCTTGCACCAAGTCTAGAGTCTCACACTGAAGAAGGCAGAGAATGTCAACTCAGTACAGTTTAGCTTCACACCTCCCAGCTACTCCCCACAGACCTGAGTGTCATAGTGTCCGAAGAGTAGCAGAGGCCATCATATGATCCAAAGTCAAGTGAAACCATTTGACAACTTCAAGGACATCAAAGGAAGCTGGGTGTCTCTCTCATGCAGTGAGGGCAAGGTCTGAGGTGGTCAAAGCCCTCACTACACTTCCTCATGAAGCTCTGAGGCTTCCACTATAGCTATAGCGAAGGACTCAGGTCCGGCAGACCCAGTCACCGCTATCAGATACTATGCTTCACCCCCTCTTACTGAGGAAGCCTGTCTTAACCCAACACTTGCAAAGGACCTCAAACACATGACCATATGTGAGGCATTTACAGAGCACCCAGCTCATGTCTGGCATTAGGACCTAAAGGAGCAACAGAGAGTAGAGTGTAGACCTCGCCTTCGTCATGGTTGTCAGCTAATGGCTGAGACATGTCATTCATCAAACAGTCACCCCAAACCATGACAGGGAGAGAGCCATGAACAAAAATACAAGAGCGTGGCCTCAGACAGGAGAAGCTCTCGTGTACAAAGGCCCTGAGACACTACATGCACACAACACTTGGTCTCATTTTCTTTCTCTCATGTATTTGTGACTGGACATTCTGTTGTGTTCCTGGTGTCAGAGCTGGGTTTTGATGTGTGTGGATTTCGTTCTTTGCTAAGAGGAAGTACTCTACAGAGCCTGGGTAAGCAAGCCCACATTTAGTGCTCCAGGGCAGTGCCGTTCCGAAATCAATGTTTCCAAACCCCGTCACCCCTCCAGCATTTATTAGATCTCTCACAAACCTGTTTAGATTCCTCCTGTCCACTCTCCCCAGGGCCCCTGGTATTTTCTGCATGTTTCCAGCTCCTTCTGACTGAAACATTCCTTCCATGTGCGCAGTCACTGAAGTCAGTGTGGGGAGCCCTCATGCCCAAAGCTGTTTTATAAGCACCTCAGTTCTTCCATTGTGGTTATAGAGATGTCCACTTATAAAAATGCTCCCGGCTCAGATCCACCCTCAACCTTCTCTGTAGGCTCCAACTACAATTACCCATGCTCCCCCTTGAACCTGGCCTTCTGGTAAGCACTTTTCCACAGTGTAAATGCCATGGATCTAGCTGAGGTGACCAGCCCTGGGCTGTGACATTTCTGTAACAACCTGCCTCTTAATACCACTATATCTGTGATGGTTCATGCCATCAATAAACTGGGTCTCTGAGGGTGTTTCCAGAGAATATTAACTGAGAGAGTATTCTCAGGGTTGGAGCCCATGAATAAAAAGAGAACAGAACATGAGATGAGTACAAGGAATTCCCTTGTTTTACTTCCTGGCCTGCAAAGATGTGTGAGTACCCTCCTGTCGGCCGCCTTACCCATCCAGCGGAAATAAGGAGGCAAACACCAAGCCCTTCTCCATGCAGTTTAATCAGGAACCTTCATTTTTACTTCTTCTCTAGTTAGCTAGCTTCTTTTATATTCTTCTATATCTTCTTCTTACATCTTACTTATTACTACTTACATCTTATTAGTTACATCTTATTAGTTACATACTTATTCCTAATTCTACATCTTACATCTGTCCTTACATCTTACTTCTATATCTACATCTTCTCTCCTATCCCATTACCAGCCCTAATTCTACATACTTACTCACTACTTCTTATATTCTCTCTCCAGCCCCCAGCCCTTGTGGGTTAAATACTTTCCCTGGTCCCAATCATCATCAGCTACGTGGCAAGGCATAATAGGCTACGAGAAATCATGCCAGCTTGCATCACAAACTAGAGGCACACAGCTTTTCCAACTAAGGCTTGTTTATCTCAATGCTCTCTGCTCTGGCCGGAGACCAGGTGTTCAATATATATGTATAGGGTGGCAGCTGCGGCTCCCCACACCCTCCCACCACTGTGGACAGGAGCTGGTACCACTGCCATGCCTTCTCCTCCATGACAGACTGTATCCTGACCCATGAGTCAAAACAGCCTTTCTTTCCTCACATTGCCTCTTGTATCAGACACCATCAACAAGAAAATAACTATAAAACTTACAGCAACAATCTTGTAGCTGAACCCACCTGCCCCTCTCATTTCCTCCCCTTCCTCAATGAGGACCTCAGAGCGATCCTAATGGTCACCACCTTGCCCTTTTCATAC
Source organism: Mastomys coucha (assembly GCF_008632895.1). Taxonomy (NCBI): domain Eukaryota; kingdom Metazoa; phylum Chordata; class Mammalia; order Rodentia; family Muridae; genus Mastomys; species Mastomys coucha. Next base: position 99,575,308 of record NW_022196904.1, on the reverse strand, counting down.
CTGGTGAGTGGTACCCAGTCAAGCTGAACACTGATGTCACAGACAGTTCCTACAGCAGCCCAGTGCGAAGGCCTTTGACCTCCTGGCCCAGTCCAGTGTAATTTAGCCCAGCTTGAGGCTTACACAGCTGTTTCCAATCTATTTCCCAGAGTCTTTCATAAGGTGTGGGGAAGGGAACAGGAACCCTTCCCCCAAAGCTTCCTGGTCTCCTGTGGTCACTCTCACAAGGAACACATAGCAGCGTGGCCATGTACTCTCATAGAAGTTTCCATGAACTGCCTTACGTTGTGTCACATTCCATCACAGCTGCCTCCTCCTGCGGCTAGGCTAGAGCAAGTCATATCTGCAAAACCATGCTCTTCAAGGGGCCAAAGGCAGTGGTCCTCAGCCTTCCTAAGGCTGTGACCTTTTAATACAGCTCCTCATGCTGTGGCGACCCCAACCATAAAGTTATTTTCATTGCTTCTTCATAACTGTAATTTTGCTGCTGTATAAAATATCTGTGTTGTCCAATGGTCTTTGGGAGTCGCAACCCACAGGTTGAAAACCACTGTCCTAGAGCCTTTTGCATGAAGACTGTAGCCTGCCTGCTCCACACAGTTGGTATAGATGCACCCCAGTGCACCTGGATCTACAACCCTGGTGCTGAAGGCCCCAGGCTCTCCCAGCAGGATGGTGGCCCTAATACAAGGGATAGCTTTGTCCAAGTAGTCACCTGACAAAAAGCCCAGTAATGTCCACCTTGCTGACCAGCTGTCAGCAGCTGGAATCACACCATCCAATTTGCCAGGGAGTAGTGAGTCATTTGACTTAGGGTTACTGTTGTTGTGATGAAATACCATTGGGAGGAAAGGGTTTATTATTTGGGTTACACTTCTACATCACTGTTCATCATCAGAATCAGGACAGGGACTCAAACAGGGCAGAAACCTGGAGGCAGGGGCTGATGCACAGGCCACGAATGGTGCTACTCACCAGCTTGCTCCACATGGCTTGTTCAACCTGCTCTCTTACGGAACTTAGGACCATCAGCCCAAGGGTGGCACCGCCCACAATGGGTTGGGCCCTCCCCTCCCCTCCCTATCAACCACTAATTAAAAAATGCCCTACAGGTTTGCCTACAGCCCAATCTGAAGGAGGCGTTTTCTCAGTTGAGGCTCCTCTATGTTACTCTAGCTTGTGTCAAGTTGACAGAAAAAATAGCCAGCACATCATTCTTAAACTCTTTAGGACTGACCTAAATTGTTTTTAAAACTTTTTATTAATTCTTTGTGAATTTCACATCGTGAACTCAATTCCACTCATCTCCCTGTCCCTTTGTATCTGCCCTCTGCTCTTGCAACCTCCTCCACAAAAGAAAAGAAGATAAGAAAAAAAAAAGTCTTGTCGTGGAAGCTATAGCATGTCACAGTGTGTCCCATAGTATTTTTGTCCACACATCCTTTTTTTTATTATTATTATTATAAATAAGTACACTGTAGCTGTCTTCAGACATGCCAGAAGAGGGTGTCAGATCTCATTACGAGTGGTTATGAGCCACCATGTGGTTGCTGGGATTTGAACTCAGGACCTTTGGAAAAGCAGTTGGTGCTCTTACCTACTGAGCCATCTCACTAGCCCCCACACATCCTTTTTTCATTAATTCATTTATTCACTTTACATTCCAATCAATGCCCCCTCTCCTCCTGGTTCCCCCACCACAGAGTCCTTCCCTTTCATTCCCCCCTCCCCTTCTCCTCTGAAAGAGTGGAGGAGTGGAGGCTGTCCTCAAAGCTGTTGTCCACACATCTTTACTTGCAAATGTTCATTGCAATGAGTCATTGGTCTGGTTTGAAGCTTCTGGCTTCTGCTACACTATCTATACTGGATCCTCCCAGGAACTCCTCTTGGATATCCTGTTGTTGCCCTGTGCCATGGAGATCCTGCAGCTTTGGATTGGTAGGATTCTAACAGTTCATAGATGGGATTGATGTTGGTATGGACCAACTCAGAGCCCTGGATCTGGGGCTGGAAGATAGCTGAGTTTGTCAGCTGGCCAGCTCCTGTACCACCAGGGTGTGCTAACTCACCCAATGCCAAAGCTGGCAAGGGGGCAAGGACAGCTCTCCTACTTTCAAGTTCTCAGGGCCAGCTCACTAGCGCTTTCACCATCAGGTCAGCTCTGCTGTGCTGACCAGATGGGATGCAAAGGCCACTTTCCCAAGTGCTGCAGCCAGTGAGGGGCTGGCCCAGCTCCTCTGCTCTCATGACCTCAGGGCCAGCTCACCCACCTGCCAGGGGAGGGCATCTCTTCCTTGTTCATGCTACTCCACAGCAGATGAGGGGCTCTCTCACTCATGAACTCAAGGCCAGGTCGCTTGTACCCCTGAGACTAAACTCAGCTCTACTGTGCTGTAGGTGGTGAGGGGCAAGGGTGGGGACCTTAAGCTGTGTTTTTTAAGGTGAAACAAGTGATTTTTTTTTTCTTTTAGATATTTTCTTTATTTACATGTAAATTTCTCCATTCCCAGTTTCCCCTCCAAAAAACAAAGAAACAAACAAAAACAACAAAAACAAACCCCTGTTGCCTCCCACTTCCCCATGCCTGCCACCCCGCCCTCTCCCACTTTCTGGCCCTGGCATTCCCCTACACTGGGGCACAGAACCTTCACAGGGCCGAGGTCCTCTCCTCCTATTGATGATTGAATTTGCAATCCTCTACCATACACATGCTGCCTGAACAATCAGACCCCTCCATGTGCAGTCTTTGGTTGGTGGTTGAGACCATTTTTAAAAATGCTTTGGGGCATGGTGGCCCACACCTTTAATCTTAGCATTTGGAAGGCAGAAGTAGATGGATCTCCAAGCTACATAGTGAGTTCCAGGCCAGCCAAAGTGACATAATAGTAGTAGAAAATTTGAGCTTTGATCGAGCCTTTTCTTTGAGGAAAAGGCAGTATGCCAAAGCTGGGAAGCTGGGAGTGCCCTGGGGTAGGAGAGAGAAAGAAGGAGGAACATGGTTCCAACATTCAGTAGGACAGAGTCAACCCTGAAACACTGAAAATTCCTTGTTGGGTAAAGGGAAGGTAAATACATTCCGAAGACGTCAAAGGGAAGAGTGAGGATCAGACATGGAAGAACAAAAACAGGCATCCAGAGAAAAAGCTAACACAGTCTAAATGATATTTTAAGGAGCTTAATATAATTGATAAAGTCCTAGCAGGATATGCTAAGGAGAAACAGGAAACATAAATACCTAAGGGAGGTTTGAAATTAATTTATTTATGAATTTTTAAAGTTTATTAGAAGATAGAACAAGGGGCTGGAAAGATGGATGAACACTTAAGAGCTCTCACTGTTTCTGTAGAGACCTGGAATTCAGTCAGTTCTCAGCATCTGTGCTGGGTGGCTCACAAAGGCTGGTAATTCCACGTCTATGAGATCCAAAATTCTCTCTTGACTTTAGCAGCTACTGCATTCTTGTGAAAACACACACACATACTAAAAAAAAAAAAAAAAAAAAATTAAAGAAGATACTACAGTCTAGGCAGTATGCAGGCCATAACTCAGTTAATAGAATGTTTACCTGAGATGTACAAAGCCCTGGGTTCTGTTCCCAGCATCATGTAAAAGTGGGTATAGTGGTGCATACCTATTATCTCAGCACTGGAGAGGTGGTGGCAAGACTTGCCCAAGGTCATCCTCAGCTACGTAGTAAGTTTGCACATTGTACACATATGTGAGAATCTATCTGAAAATAAAATGGCAGGCTATCCACACTCATGGCAGCATAAACAACAGCATAGGAACAGCATTTAAATAAACACTTAGAAAGAAAAGCCTGGGGTGTCCGTGGAGCCATGGGCCTGTAACAATTCTAAGGTACCTATGACAGACATTACAAAGCAGGAAGTCACTCCACCGTGGCTTGCTGTGATCCTGCCCTCCCCCACCGCCCCCCTTTTCTGAGCAGCTTCCTCCTGAACCTTCCTTCCCTTGGCCATGTGGATAATGGGAACAGGGCAGAACACAGGACTCTGGGAGGTGGGAGTGGTGGTGGGAGTGGCGGTGGGAGTGGCGGTGGACAATACTGTTTCCTCCAGAGGTGTTTGTATCTAGTGGGTTCCATTCACTAATGACTGTCCTTAGCCCCACTGGGAGAGGTAGAGGTCACCCATGTGCTGTCTTTTGTCGTCTTGCCTGCAGCCTCTCATCCTTCCCAGAGGCAGCAACAGCTGGAGCACACCACATCATGTATTTTTCATGACGCACTTTAATCACTTGAAGCTCTTCCTGTGGCATTTTCATGCCAAGCCTTTACACTGCCGGCATCCTCCTGCTGGCAGGAGTAAGCACTCATCTCTTCCCACTTTGCTGACTTCAATATTCTGGGTTTATTCCATTTTGTTTAAATTACAATATTTGCGAAATGTGTTTAATATATCCTACTACTGCTATTTTGCTAGTATCTCTTTCTTACCAGAATATTCTATTGTATGCAGACAACATGTTTTACTATGTGTATGGTGTATATGTGTATAAATGTGGGGGGCGGTATGTGTGCATAAGTGTGCCCATGCCTGTGGAGGTCAGAGGTTGGCGACAGGTGTCTCACCTATTACTCTCTACCCCATCTTTAAAGACAGTCTCCTGCTGAACTCAGAACTTGTGTGTGTGTGTGTGTGTGTGTGTGTGTGTGTGTGTGTGTGTGTGCGCGCGCGCGCGCACGCGTGCATGCACATGCATGCCCATGCTCCTGTCTATCTGTCAAAGTACCTGCAGAGGCTAGAAGAGGATGTTGGATACTCTGGAGTTACAGGTGGTTGTGAAGAGCCTGGTGTGGGTGCTGGGAATTGAACTCTGGTCCTCTGGGAGAGCAGCAAGCACTCGTAACTGCTGAACTATCTGCTCTAGTTCCTGATTTTATTTATTGCAGAATGTTTCCACCAACCCCTAAAGAAGCCTTGTTCTAAACGTTTCAGGTCAGTGAATTTGTATGGTTTCTCTCGCTTAATATTTTTCAAGTCCATCCCTGGGATAGTGTGGAGCTGAATGACATTATTTTGCACAATCACACCAATTTTGCTTCATCTGTCTGCTGATGGATATGCAGGTTGCTTGCTTTAACTTCGAGGAAGTTGAAGAAAAGAAAAGAAAAGAAACTGTCATTTCATCCGAAGCCATGGATATTTATGCGTGTTCCCTTCTGGAAATTCCATCATTTTAGCTCTTACATTAGGGCCTTTGACAAATTCAAGCTAATATGAATACTTTGGCCAACACACCTTTGTGTGCAAGTTTTTCTGTGGATGTATGTTGCATTGCTATTACACAGATGTGCAGAAGGAAAATTGATAACCAATATACAGTAATTCTTTATCATTTTAATAAACCTTCAAACTGTCTTCTAAAGTGGCAATACATTCCCACAAATAAACGCATGGGGGCTCTACCCTCTCCAAGAGCCATTGTCATTGTCTTTATTTGATTGTATCAATGTTAGTGGGTAGGAAGCAGAAGTGGCATCTCATTGTTGGTCTGATTTGTATCCCACTAATGATTGACCAAGAAAGCATCTTTTTATGTGGTTATTGTCAAATCTACATCTTATTTCAAGAAATGCCTGTCAAAACATCTGCCCATTTAAAAATTATGTTATTTCTTTTCATTGCTGTTTTTTGATGGTTCTTTCTCTATTCTGGATACTTGGCCTTTATCAGACATCATTTGTACATCAGAGTTACAAGTGTTTTCTCTTATTCCATGTGTTGTCTTTTCACTTGTCTCTTAGTGTCTTTTATGGAACCCTGGACTTTAAGAAAGTCTGTTTTTTCTCTTTTTAAAAGAGAAAGCATTATAGAGGTAGAGAGGCAACTTAGCAGTTAAGAGTACTTGCTGCTCTTGCGGAGGTCCCAAGTTTGGTTCCCAGCACCCAAATGGTGTCTTACAACCATCATAACTCCAGTTCTAGAGGATCTGATGCTCTCTTCTGGTCTCTGCGGGCACCATGCATGCACATGGTACACATACATGCAGTCAAAACACGCATAGGCAAATAAAAATAAATAAATTTTAAAAGAAACCATGATCTCAGTCAAGACTATGAGGGTCCACCTCTGTTTTTTAACTAACAGTATTATTATTGTGGCTCTCATAGTTAGGTCTTCAATAAAATTTAAAGTAATTTTTGTACATGATGTGAGAGTCCAGCTTTATTCTTTTGCATGGTTATTCAGTTTTTCTTTCTCCACTTATTGAAGAGTCTATTCATCCTTCCCAGAATGCTGTTGGCATCCTTGTAGAAAATCAATTAAGTATAATATGAACATGTGCTTACTGACAGACTCTGTTCTGTCCACTAACTGCTTTATCTGCTCTCATGCCAGCACAGTGCTCTCTTGGTCACTTTCAGAAAGTGTGAGCATTGTCAGAGAGCATGAGCACTGTAAGAGAGTGTGAGCACTGTCAGAGAGGAGTGTGAGCACTGTCAGAGAGCATAAGCGCTGTCAGAGAGCATGAGCACTGTCCAGAGTGTGAGCACTGTCAGAGAGTGTGAGCACTGTCAGAGAGCGTGAGCACTGTCAGAGAGCATGAGCACTGTCAGAGAGCGTGAGCACTGTCAGAGAGCGTGAGCACTGTCAGAGAGCATGAGCATTGTCAGAGAGCGTGAGCACTGTCAGAGAGCGTGAGCACTGTCAGAGAGCATGAGCACTGTCAGAGAGCGTGAGCATTGTCAGAGAGTGTGAGCACTGTCAGAGAGCATGAGCACTGTCAGAGAGTGTGAGCACTGTCAGAGAGCATGAGCACTGTCAGAGAGCGTGAGCATTGTCAGAGAGCATGAGCACTGTCAGAGAGCGTGAGCACTGTCAGAGAGTGTGAGCACTGTCAGAGAGCGTGAGCATTGTCAGAGAGCGTGAGCATTGTCAGAGAGCGTGAGCACTGTCAGAGAGTGTGAGCACTGTCAGAGAGTGTGAGCACTGTCAGAGAGCGTGAGCATTGTCAGAGAGTGTGAGCATTGTCAGAGAGTGTGAGCACTGTCAGAGAGTATGAGCACTGTCAGAGAGTGTAAGCATTGTCAGAGAGTGTGAGCACTGTCAGAGAGCATGAGCACTGTCAGAGAGCGTGAGCATTGTCAGAGAGCGTGAGCACTGTCAGAGAGTGTGAGCACTGTCAGAGAGTGTGAGCACTGTCAGAGAGTGTGAGCACCATCAGAGAGTGTAAGCACTATCAGAGAGTGTGAGCATTGTCAGAGAGTGTGAGCATTGTCAGAGAGTGTGAGCACTGTCCAGAGTGTGAGCACTGTCAGAGAGTGTGAGCACTGTCAGAGAGTGTGAGCACTGTCAGAGAGTGTGAGCACTGTCAGAGAGCATGAGCACTGTCAGAGAGTGTGAGCACTGTCAGAGAGTGTGAGCACTGTCCAGAGTGTGAGCACTGTCAGAGAGTGTGAGCACTGTCAGAGAGTGTGAGCACTGTCAGAGAGCATGAGCATTGTCAGAGAGTGTGAGCCTTCCAGATTTGTTCTTTCTCAAGATATCTCTGATTATTCTGGATCTTTTACATTTCCATATAAATTTTATTATAAGCTTGTCAAATCTGTAAAAATCCAGCTGGGATCTTGCTAGAGGCTGGACTGAAGAGTCCTGGGGAGCACAGCCATCTTGACAGTATTAAGCTTTAAAATTCATGAATACAGAATAGCTTTCTGTTTGCTGAGGTCTTCTCTGATTTCAAGGATGGCCTGACGATCTCCGAATGTCATCCTGTTGTCCTTCGTCTGTTAAACTTAACCCTAGATAGTTTATTCTTTTTGCTACCACTTTTGCATGTATTGAGTTTTATTTTGTTTTTCTGGTCTGATATCTTCTCTATTCTGAGCAATGTCCCGGGTGCACCTCCAAGAAGTCTTTGTTCTGCTGCAGATGGTTAGATCACTCTCTTGTTATTTTTTTTTATTAGATATTTTCTTTATTTACATGTAAGTTTCTCCATTCCCAGTTTCCCCTCCAAAAA
>NW_022196904.1:99564408-99566790 GCF_008632895.1 Mastomys coucha | reverse complement strand
CAGATGTAGAGGCTCACAGCCATCCATCGAACTGAGTACAGGGTTCCCAGTGAAGGAGTTAGAGAAAGCACTCTCTTGTTATTAAGCCTTATTTATTTATTCAAGTTCATTGTTGTTTGTGCCTGTCCCTGTTGACCCGTCCAGTTGCCCTAATCACTACTCAGACTGGGGTGTTGAATTCTTTAAATATTATTGAAATAACTATTTCTTCATTTGTTTCTAGTTTTGTTTCATGCATTTCAGGTTATGTAATTGAATGCACATATGATCAAAGTTTTATATATTTTTGAAGCTTAGACTATTTTATGATTATAATAATGTTTATCTTTGCCTCTAACAATTTTTGCCTGGACACGTCTTTTGTCTGGTATTAGCCACAGCGGCTTTCCTTCAGTTAACTGTTTGCATGGTGTATCTTCTTCCATTTGTGGTGGTTTGAATGAGAATGCCCCCATAGGCTCCTAGCTTTGAATGTTTGGTTCCTAGTTGGTGGAACTGTTGGGGGCGATTAGGAGGTGTGGTCTTGTTGAGGAGGTGTGTAATAGCGTAGGCTTGGAAGTTTCAAAAGCCTTTGCTAGGCCCAGGCTCAGTCTTCCTTTCTCGGTGTCTCTCCCTGTCCTTCTCTCTGTCCCCTCCACTCCCCTGCCTCCTGCATGAAGATTAGATGTAATCTCTCAGCTCTTGTGCCAGCTCCAGACATGCCTGCCACCATGCTCCCCACTATGATGGTGTAAGTTTTCTTGTGTAAAGTTACCTTTGTCATGGTGTTTCTTCACAGCAATGTAATAGAAACTAAGAAACTATTCTTTTATTTTCAGTGTTTCTTTTTTAAGGAAGCTTTTTTGTTACTGTTTTAATTTTTATTACATTTGTTTGGTTGGTTGTATATGTGTGTATGCATGTTTGTGTGTGTATGTGTGTCTGTCTCTGTGTGTGTATCTGTGTGTGTCTGTATGTGTGTGTCTATGTATGTCTGTGTGTATCTGTGTGTGTGTGTGTCTGTGTGTGTGTCTATATGTGTGTCTCTGTGTGTGTGTCTCTATGTGTGTGTATGTGTCTGTGTGTGTGTGTGTGTGTGTGTCTGTCTGTGTGTCTATATGTGTGTCTCTGTGTGTGTGTCTCTATGTGTGTGTATGTGTCTGTGTGTGTGTCTGTGTGTGTCTGTCTGTGTCTGTGTGTCTGTATATGTGTCTGTGTGTGTGTGTATGTATGTGTATGTGTTTGTGTGTGTGTCTGTGTGTGTATATGTGTATGTCTGTCTCTGTGTGTGTGTCTGTGTGTGTATATGTGTATGTCTGTCTCTGTGTGTGTGTCTGTGTGTGTGTCTGTGTGTGTGTGTCTGTATATGTGTCTGTGTGTATGTATGTATGTGTGTGTGTCTGTGTGTGTGTCTGTGTGTGTGTGTCTGTATGTGTGTGTCTGTGTGTTTGTGTCTGCACTCACACAACAGCATGCATATGAAGGTCAGAGACCAACTTGCAGGATCTGGTTCTCTCCTTCCACCATGTGGGTCCTAGGGATCAAACTCAGGTTGTCAGTCTTGGCAACAGGCTCCTTTACCCACTGTGCCATCTCACCAGCCCATAGTCCATCTATTTCTGTCTTTGAAGCTAATGCACATTTTGTTTAGTATATAGTTAAATTTATGTATCCTCTCTGCAACTCTCTGTCCAATTTTACACTGAGTTTGACTTTTTCATGCACTTAACAAACGTATTATAACAAATATACCCCCAAATCTAGTCTAACCCAACACAGACTCATTCCTCACTCCTGTTAGCAGTCAACAAGGCTGGCAGTTCCACTACTTGGCTCTCTCCAAACAGTAACAGTTCCTTACCTGTGGCAACTCAGCCAGCTTAGAGTCTTCCAATCCTGGAAACAGGAAGAGGGAGAAGAATGGATAGAAGGGGTTAATGCCAAGCTAAATATGATGCAGACCACTTCTGCTACCATCTAATCATCCAGACACAGTTACACAGCTCAATCTCAAGAGCAGTGGAGAAGGGAACCTTAAAAGAACACATGGGGGCCAGGCGATGGTGGCACACACCTTTAATCCCAGCACTTGGGAGGCAGAGGCAGGTGGATTTCTGAGTTCGAGGACAGCCTGGTCTACAGAGTGAGTTCCGGGACAGCTAGAGCTATACAGAGAAACCCTGTCTTGAAAAACAAAAACAAAAAACAAATAAGCAAACAAAAAAGAACACATGGGGGGCAGGAGAGATGACTCAGCAGTTAAGAGCGCCTGCTGCTCTTACACAGGACCTGGGTTCAGTTACCAGCACCTACCACTGTCTGCAACTCCAGTTCTAGAAAACGTGATACTTTCTTCTGGCCTCTGCAGTCACGAGACATGCACAAAACACTCAGACATAAAAA
>NW_022196904.1:99563112-99564145 GCF_008632895.1 Mastomys coucha | reverse complement strand
AAAAAAAAAAAAAACAAAAAACCTCTTTTTTAAAAAGAACGCAGAGGTATTTGGTGATCGCTTGTAGTTTCCCCTGTGCCCCTATTCCATGTGTATATCGTAACTCACATTTGAAAGGGAGGAGGGATAGCTAGCATCCACTCTTTTATGACTGCAGGCCATCCAAGGTACCAAGAGGCACCGGGAGTAAGCCATGCTGTCTCTGCAGTTCACTTTTCTGGGCTTAGATTCTGGACCTGCTGTTTATTATGTTGCCTTAGGCACCACAATGATCCCTGTAAGCTCAGGGGCCCTCATTTATGAAGTGGGGATTAAGCGTTATTATCCTACTGCCTAGGTTTATTGTCAAGATGAAGAGAGGCAGTCCCTACACCCAATACACAGTAAATGCATGCCAGCGATTGCTTCTTACTAGCTAAAGAGGAGGAAACCATGAGATAAGAAATGATGCTGTGCAGAGAATATTATTGTTGTTAATGAGGTTTCCCTCTGCATGGCTCCAAGCAATGGCAGAAACGTGAATGATCAGACAGAAGAGGTGCAAATGGGCCCATCTATGTGATGAACAGGTACCTGAAAATGGTGTGTGTTCTTAGAAGTGTGTACTTCAGGTTTGGATGTGCTTTCCCGGGGACTGAGAGAAATGAGGCTTAATTGAAATATGATTTAAATCTCCATCATGTCCCTGTTCAGAGGGGCCCGGGACTGCCTGCACGCCACACAAGCTTGGATCTGCCTCTGAGATTCCAAACCAGGTATGTGGCTCCAAAAACCTCAAGGAGAAAGTTCGAAGAAAAGGCAAAAGCCCAAGTCTTTCTGGCTTGTCCTTCCTTCAGTCTCTACTCCATAGTTTGTCTCTGCAACTCCTTCCATGGGTATTTTGTTCCCCCTTTTAAGAAGTAACAAAGTATCCACATTTTGGTCTTCCTTCTTCTTGAGTTTCTTGTGGTTTGTGGATTGTATTTTCGGTATTCCAAGCTTCTGATTTTTTAATCATGAACCACTGGATTTTTTTTTTTTTTTTTTTTTTTTT
>NW_022196904.1:99528840-99562304 GCF_008632895.1 Mastomys coucha | reverse complement strand
TATTATAAATAAGGCTGCTATGAACATAGTGGAGTATGTGTCCTTATTACATGTTGGAGCATCTTCTGCAAATCCACTTCCTTAAAGCACTTACAAAACCAGGCAAAAACTGTCCCCTAAACATCTGCACCTTGCTTGCTGGCTCTTCCTCTGGAACGGTGTCAGCAGCACTGTACCTACCATCACTTCAGTAGCTTTCCTCTCTAGCCAGAATTGGTTTCTGTTGCTTAGAATCCATATTGTCTACAAATCCAGCCCCACATGGAACTTTTGAGATACATGAAGGATATTTACAGAAGTGCTTATTGTGTGGTAGGCACTCTCAATAACTTTTAACATTTAATGTCTAAAAAAAACAAGGCTAATAATATCCTTCAGTAGACCCATGCAGTGTTTATTAAGTTCTGAAAGGGCTTATTAGATTCAAGTCTTGAAAATTAAGTATAGGTCGTAAAGAAATCTCAATGCTTCTAGTGTGCTGTGTGAGAGAATAGATGATATCCATTTATGAGTGGGGCCTTCCCAGAGTGGAATGCTACTTGCTTTACTTGTGTTTCATTTGGAATCTGCTCTGATTGCCTTTGGTGGGGGGTGTGGGACTGTTCACTGAGTCATCGGGAGCCAAGGGACAAGTGTGACCAGGCACAGTACCGGTCTCCTGAGATCACCAAGCCACCCAAGCAAGGACTACTAATGACAGTCCTTCTAGAGGTTCTTTGAGTTACTAGGAGGAAAGATTTTCCTAAGGCCATAAGCTTGAGAACCTTTAAAGTTTAATGTCTCTGGCCTTTTCTCAAAATACAGAATAAGAGTTAGAGAAGAAATCCACCAAGAAAAAAACAGACAAGAGATAGAGAAAATGAAGCAGAGCTCTGGCATCATCTTTTTTTTTTTTTTTTTTTTTTAAGTTTCTCGAATCTAACTACTGCTCTTCAACTGAAAAGGGTTAGTAAGAATCCCCCTAGAGTGAAGTAAGGTAAAGAAGAGCTTTGAGGACAGAGCTGGAAAGAGTTTTTATGCAGGTGTCCATGGGAGAAACAGAACCAACAATATGGGCCAAATATCAGGCTAAATGGGTCAAGTGATGCCAAACCTGGGACAACCCCAGATTTGGAGCTGGGCAGGAAAAATCAAGAACAAGCCAGAAAACAATATCTAGTCGGGTGAGGTTCATGTCTAAAGAGTTAATGTCTGCCACACGGGGTCTGTGGCTCTGACTCACTCCCTGCCATTCTTTTGGTTTGATTTGATTTTCTGAGTTTTATGACAGAGTCTCACTATAAAGTCTGGGATGGCCTCAGACTCAAGATCCCCCTGTCTCACTCTCCCAAGTGTTGAGGTCACAGGCATGTACCTCCTAGTCTGTCTATTCCTTTCTATACTAGGGAATGCACACAAAGATCAACACACTAAAGAAATACCATCTTCCCTAAAACCACAGCTGACAGAGGGACTGAGAACTCTCCAGTTAGCCACCATAAAGAAACCAAGTCGTTTCCACGCAGGAAATGTAGTGTGAAGGCAACTTGAGATGCAGGTGAGGGATTAAGAAGGAAACGTTCTCCAGCCTCTGCCTCCACTGAGATAACCATCCATCAGTGGTGAGGCAGCCACCATCATCACTCAGACCCCCAGCCCCAGCCTCATCACTGAGCTTCGTTTTCATTTCATTTCAGCTGAATCAGAATCTCAGAGCCCTTAAAGGAGATGATGGGGGAAAAGGAGGAAGGAGGGGCTGGTGAGGGGTGCCACACCCACAGCGGTGAAAGAAGAAGATGTCAAGAGAATGAGGACAGAGAGGATCTCCTCTGCCATCTGTGGCTGTGGATGTCAGTGTCCACCAGAGAAGAGCCATCGCAGTTGGGCCACAGGAATATGTCAAGACTGTGCAGACCCCAGTTGGTCCTGCCCACAGAGGATCCAATACCTCAGAGAATTAACTGATTTCAACAGACACTTACCTCGGCCATTGCTCAGTCCCAACCAGGATTCTTATAAAACGCCTCTAAACAGGACACCTTAAGGCAGCTCCCCCGGGTCCACTCCTGGGATCACATCAGCAGCTGAACAATACTCCATCCCCTCTGCAGTCACCCGAGTCTGGGCTGCATCAACTGGCCTGTGTGCTTCTCACCCCCAACCCCATGCCAGCTGTGTCATTCACTCTAGACAGACTTGTCAGGTTCTACAGTGTCCCAAGAGAAAGTGTCCTGGACAGGGTAAGGAGAGTCACCTGTGACTATAAAAAGATACCTAAGATGTAGATCTTGGCGGGGTGGCAGGGCCTTTCTGGGCTCAGAGGTGCATAACTCAAAGACCCAGGTATCAGACAAGTGATGGTCACCACGCACATCGATGATGATGATGATGATGATGCATGCGTGGGCAGCTCACTTTATTATGGGAAATTAACAGAAAGTAGGACATTAAGGAAATGGGAGAGAAACTGAGGAGAGTGGGAGTGGACCCGAGGGAGTTGCCTTAATATATCCTGTTTAGAGGCTTTTTATAAGTATTATGGTTGGGATCGAGCAATGACTGAGGTAAATGCCTGTTGAAATCAGCTAATTCTCTGAGGTATTGAATCCTCTCAGGCAGAACCAACTGGGGTCTGCACAGTCTTGGTATATTCCCATGGCCCAGCTGTGGACACAACCATGCACTACTCACAGGCTACTCAAGCAGTTAGGAGGTGGTGGTCACACACTGGTGCCCCATCCATTCCTCTTCGACTTCTGCTCTGTTCCCTATTGGGGTTGGCTGTCTGCTGGCCGATGACCTTACAGATGTTGCTGACCGTGGACCATGGCAGGATCTGCAGGCTGTGAATTAAACTGTGCTTGCTTGTTCTCATGTTTGTGAGGCCAACTTCTACCTCTCACCATAAGGTGCCTACAGAGGGAACTTCCTGCCTGAGCAAGTCAGCTGCATTCCAACAAGTAGACGCCCAATTATATCCTGAGGCTCAAATGGAGCAGGCCAGGTAACCATTCTTGCTGACCTTCTTAAAATGGTAGAACAGTGTTTTGCCTGGGACAACCTTCAAAGGTGGGTGGCACAGTCCCCTGAGTGCCACTGTCTAACTCTGGCCTTGCTCCTTGGTGTGGAGTCTTGTGGGACCCTAAGAGCATCTTGCCTCCCTGTGGAAACCTCCCGGGGCCCCAAAACTAACCATCTTGGAACCCTGCCAGACCACTCATCTTAGTTGGATCTGCCTGTCACCCTAGCTGGTCTGCCTGAGACAGCCTGCAGAGACAGGAACCTAGCATAACTGTCCTCTGACAGGCTCTGCCCGGCAGCCAATAGAAAGAGATGCAGACTCTCACCCAAACATTAGATGGAGGTTGGGAGTCTTTCAGAAGAATTGGGAGAAAGATAGGAGGATCCAAAGAGAACAGGGACTCCACAGGAAGACCAACAGAGTCACCTATTCTGGAGCCTTTGGAGGCTCCCAGAGACTGAATCACCAACCAAAGAGCCAGCTCAGGCTAGACTTAGGCCTCCTGCACATCGTATCAGATGAGCAGCTTGATCTTCCCTCAGACTCCCCCAACTGGAGCAAGGGCTATCCCTGAGTCTGATGCCTGCTGGCCTGCCTGCCTGCCTGTGGAGCCCATGTCCCTAAACAGACAGTTGTACGACCCTGTCGAGCCTTAGCTTACCGGAGACCCCCTGAGTGAATCACATGGAGCCTGATCGATGCAAAAAGCATGAGGATTTTTATTTCAGTGCACTGAGGCTGTCCCAGACCCTAAGGAAAGGAGGCGACCCCTCACAGCTTGTTCAGTGAGCTTTTATACAATTTTCAGGGCAGCAGCCATTAGATACAATGTGATTGGTAGAACAGTATGACTTTTTAGACTAGTCTTTAGGGAATGAGGTGGCAAGGACTTCCCTTGTCTGAAGGTGGATAAAGGTCCCCACCTGCAAGGTTGTTTCTCACCCTGTGATCTGAGGAATGTTAATTAGCTTTTCCCTTCTAGGGAGTTCCGATACCATCCTAAAGTTCCTGAGCTTATCTTATTAAGGAAATTCCTGGCCTTCCGGTGTTTTTCAGAGATGTCCCTGTTTACTCGGATCTTACCCAGCCTTGTCTGCCTTCATTGGGAAAGAATGTGCCTAGTCCCATAGCAACTTGATGTGTGGGGGAAGGGGGCAGTGTGTGTGTGTGTGTGTGTGTGTGTGTGTGTGTGTGTGTGTGTGGAGGGGAAGATTGATATCTAGAGGGAGGCTTTCCCTTCTCTTTTGAGGAGGAATGGGGGAGAATTTGTGTGAGGAGGTACTTGGAGGAAAGGAAGGGCTGATATTGGGCTGTAAAGGGAATAAATAATAAATAATTTAATTTTAAAAATGGTAGAACAAGCCAGAATGTTGGAGAACAAATCTGCACATGCCTCCTTGCTTTATAGGTGTCCCACAGAGTACAGAAGTTCCTGGGTTTGTGACAGAGATCTGCTGTAGCATTTTCTCTGTCCAATCACATTAGGACAGTGACAGGCCTGTGATTGGATAGGAATTGAGAGTTGGAAGAGGAAAAGGGTCAGAGGAGCAGGAGGAAGGTCAGGATCGTGGAGACAGATGATGAGGATGAGCCTCACCCCACGAGATTATGCAATCAAGCAAAGGTTTTTACAAAATAGATTAATTGGGTTAGAATATTGTCTTTATCATTTGGTTCTGAAATTATTGTATTAGCATCTTGTAAATTGTGATTTTATTTTTTTTGTTTTGTTTTGTTTTGTTTTTTCAAGACAGGGTTTCTCTGTATAGCTCTGGCTATCCTGGAACTCACTCTGTAGACCAGGCAGGCCTCAAACTCAGAAATCCGCCTACCTCTGCCTCCTAAGTGCTGGGATTAAAGGTGTGCGCCACCACCGCCCTGCTGTGATTTTACTATTATATAAATCTGATTGGATATTAAGGCCTTAAGAGTCATACTTTACTTACCAGGTCTTAGGCACTATGTAGATGAATGATTGTGGGGGTGTGTAAAGAGTTGCATGTGAGTGAGATGTAGCTTGCTGGGAGAAAATAACAAAAACCCCCGCCAGAGCTTAGTATTGTGGCTGAACAGTACCGGCTCAAAAACATGGTCTGGTGACATAGTCTGGCGGGAAAGCGAGTTTGCGGGGTGGATTCATTTTTTTTATAATTCCCACAACAGATGGGCACCCAACATGCTGGCTGGGCACAAATCCTCTAGTAATTTAAAATTATTACCCTGAGAGTTAAAGTTTATATATATATTTTTTTCTTTTGTTGGATGATAGCTGAGTGGTACCAAAACTGAGTCAGGTTACTCAAGCCCACCAAGTTGAAACAAAGAAAACTACTCTGAGGCCCCCTGCCATGGCAAATTACAGGCTACTCTGTGTCAAGAGAGAGAGAAAAAAAATTTTGAGTTATCTACCTCAAGAACAGAGGATTTAGACTATGAATTTGACATTGAGATTATTTACTTTTAAAGTGGATTAGTATTCAGATTTTGTCCAAGCCACGTGGAAAGTTTCACCCATGGTTGGAAACAAGATAAGGGGTAGTAATCACTGACTCCAAGTAGAGAAAACAGTGATAATTGCCTTCTTTTAACAGATATTAATAAAGTCTGGGGCTCTAGACAGGGCCAAACAAATAATATAACTTATTTACTTAACCAGAGGAAGCTAATATCCTTTCAAATATGGCCTACACGAGAATTTTGAGTGACATTTTCCTACTTGGCTAGGTAGAAATTGCCTTAAGTAAGAGGCTCATACAACATTTTAGTTTTTTTGTTGTTTTAATTTTCAAAATACGTGTGATGTTGAGTTTTGTGGTTAAATTATTCCTCTGGGAGAGAGGTCAAAAATGAAGGTTTTTCTGGTTACTGGTTCAAAGATATGCTGATTTGGGGAAAAGGTTTTGTTTTTGTGTTTTTGGAAAAGGTGATTAAAGTATTTACACCTTCCAGAAAACTAGATTCCAGAGAATCAAACAAAAAATATATCTTGATGATACTAAAATTTTGTTTTGAGAATTATATATTACAGAATATACAGCCTTGGTGAATTTCCTCATCAGACATGCTGAACTAGCCTACTTGAATCTTGATGTCCTGGACTTCAGCCAGATCCAGTCAAGACACAGACATCAGAGACTAATAAATCCTGTTTTCCCTCCCCCAACTTCATAATATCTCAATGCCCATGTTCAGCTTGAAGAAGTTATGAAGAGTCGTCGACCCAGTTCCCTGGGCTTTGTGGCTGAAGAGGGTTATTAATAGGTTGTCTTTCTAGAAAATGTAAAAATGGTCATATTTGGAACAGGAAGGAAATAGCTAGAATTGATTGTATAGCCATAATCTCATTTGATAGAAAACCTTATAATTGTTACTAAGTTAAAGTTATATGCTCCTATTTGGTACAGAATTTATTTTGATACAAATCAAAATTATCCTTGGTATAAATTTCTTCTATTGACAGTAAATAATTAAAAGTACAGGGCTTAGATCCAGTCCTTCTTTTGCTGTTATTATAGACAGATCTGAGATGTTTAGACCTGTGAGTTTAGGGCCAAATTAACAAATTCATGGCTCTGAGTTTATTGTTAGGGTAATTTCAAGATTTTAATTAATAATATCTGAGAGTAGTTAATATACAACAGTTCAAATTACTTTACAAAGATAGTTGGTTTTCAAAACATCAGAAATCCACAGAATGTGATATTTAATATTATTTAACCATTTGACTAGAGACCTGTCTGCTCCTGACAGCATCCCTTTCTCAGACTCAAAGAAGAAATTGAGCACTATTGGAGTTGCTCCAGTTGTGGCAAGATAGCCACTAGGCAGAAATTGCCTCATTCCATCTACAGACAAACTTGTTGTTCAGGAAAGGACATACTGTGCAGAATAGTCGACTCTCTGCCAAGAAAGGGTGATCAGCCCTTTAAAATTCTGCATTACAAAGGTCTGTCAGATGACCCTGGCCAGAAGGCTGAAGACTGATGCTCCAATGTTTTAAAGTAAGGACTGTCCAGGTATACAGCAGTCTCTATCAATTGGCTAAAATTTTAGAAGCTGTGTTAGGTTTCCCATATATTCTCAATTATTCAGTCATTCTTGAATTTCTGACGGAGTTGAAAAACTACATAGTCTCCTAGCCAGCACAGGCTTTTTACTTTTGAAAAAATGGTTTTCAGATGGTATCCAATCTAAGCCAAGACATGGCCAGGTACAAAGTTTTTATCTTTTAAGTTGAGATAGAAGATAGTGTTCAATTTTATTGACAAAGATGTTGGACTGGGTATCAGATATACCTTATACCAGATAATTTACAATGTTGTTGAATTCAGCATGGGTGCCCCACTCCGGAAGACCCAGGGATGGAGATCAATGCAATTAGCATGAGGTTTTTATTGACCTAGTATACTGGGGTCCTCTAGCATTCAGAGCAAAGGCGACCTGAGGAACAAACGCACACACTTTTTATACCTTTTCAGAATAGAGTTTTACAGCCTACAACTTGGGCTGGTTACACTTTACAACGTGGGCTGGTTACACTTTATCTTTCCCATTGTTCTTTTGTTTCTATTGGCCTTTCTCCTCCAGGAGAGGAGTAGATACCTGTTGCATGTAGGAGGGGTCAGGGAGATCCACCCTCCGGGGATGTTTCCTGGAACCGGGCATTTCTTGGGGATGGGTATTTGCTCTGTAAACCCTTCTGAAGATCTCTGTCTTTAGGCTTAATGGACATTCCTTGCTCTTTCCTTGCTCTTTGGTATTTTTATGAGATTTCTCTGTTTGCTCAATTCTTACAATGTATGTAATAGTGGTGTTCAATTTATATTTTGAGAGAAAAATTTTTTTTAAAATTGAACAAAAAGGGTGAAATGCTGTAGCATTTTCTCTGTCCAATCATACTAGGACAGTGACAGGCCTGTGATTGGACAGGAAGAGAGAGGTGGAGTGAGAGTTGGAAGAGGAGAAGGGTCAGAGGGGCAGGAGGAAGGTCGGGATCATGGAGACAGATGATGAGGACGAGCCTGATCCCACGAGATTATACAATCAAGCAAAGGTTTTTACAAAGTAGATTAATTGGGTTAGAATATTGTCTTTATCATTTGGTTCTGAAATTATTGTATTGACATCTTATAAATTGTGCTTTATTATTATATAAATCTGATTGGATATTAAGGTCTTAAGAGTCATGCTTTACTTACCAGGTCTTAGGCACTATGTAGATGAATGATTGTGGGGGTGTGTAAAGAGTTGCATGCGAGGGAGATGTAGCTTGCTGGGAGAAAATAACAAAAACCCCTGCCAGAGCTTAGTATTGAGGCTTAACAGTACCGGCTCAAAAACATGGTCTGTCGGGAAAGCGAGTTTGCAGGGTGGACTCATTTTTTATAATTACCACAACAGAGATCTAAACTAAAAACTGGACTGGACATGAAGGAGCCTAAGAGGCAGCAATCAGTTAGCATGACAGGAGGGAGCTGAGAGTTGGCCACTCACTGTTAAGGACACTTGCTGCTCTAGCAGAGGACCTGCATTCAGCCCCAACTTGGTAGCTCTCAACTGACTATAACTAGAGACCTAGAAGATCCAATACCTCATATGGCCTCAGTGGGCACCAGACATGCTTGTATATATGTGCAAAACATTCATACATGTCAAATAAAATGAATCCATCTTAGGAAAAATGGGGTTTGGGGACAGTACCTGTAGCTCTCTTTAAACAAAAGCAAAACAAAACAAAACAAAGCAAGCCCTGACCTTCAGGAGAACTTGCAGGCCTCTGGGCTGTTAAGCCAATAAGAACACATTGCTGGGAAATGCCAAGACTCTGCAAGATGAACGAGCTTGTTTCTCAAACTGTCTCTTTCCCAAAAGTGTTGAGAGAGTGACTGACACAGCCCTGGGCTGCAGGCTGTTGGCAAAGAGGTGGAAACCTAGGCAGAAGGGCTACAGGGACACAGCCAGCCCTGCCTCTCCCCAGGACAGCTGTCACTCATCAGTGGTTCCTGCTGAGCCTGGGAGTGGCACAGGACCAGCCTGACCCATGCAGCCCACTTTGCTTTGAACTGGCTCAGTGGGAGTGCTGAGGCCCCATGAGGCCATCCCCAGTCACAGATAAAGAAAATACTCTGAGGGGTTCAACCCCAGCCCCTCTCTCTATCTATCCTCACTACAGTCACATTTTGTTTCCCTCTGTTTTTTGTGAGTAGGTTGCTATTTTTGTTTTTGGTTCTTTGCCCCAAGCCAAAGACATCAATAACCACAGAGAATCACAAAGGAAAGGAAACCATGATAAATAGTCATGTCCCAGGCTCCAGCCCAAACTCCCAGGGAGAATGTCTCTTAAAATCAGCTCTGAGTTTCAAAACACACATTTCAATTCTAACTGGGAGGGAGGCAAAAAAAGACCTTCTCTACAGACACGCACAAGCTACAAAGGAAAACAGAAACTTAACTCTGTGTAGACTCACAACACAGGCCATTTCTGTGGTCCCGAAATGCACGGGCTTTTTCTCTCCAGCAAAGGAGTAATCAGCTCTGCAGCAGATGCTCACTAGAAACCCTCCACCCCAAAACTGTCATCACCCACCTGCAGTCAATGTCACTGTATCACCACTGAGATGCCACTCACATGTCTGGGCCTCTAAAACTTCTGTCTACCTGGCTAAAGACTGGAGGCTCCACAATCTCTTCCTTTGGTTCAACTAATTTGCTTGGGGTAGGAGTGTGGGCACAGAACTTAGTCTCATGTTCCTTTTATTATAAAAAAAAAAAATGTGTTAACAGATATGGAGGCAGTCTGGAAGATTCTCTGGTGCTAGAATTTGTTTCTGTGTGAACTTAGCCCGTCCTGCCTGTATTCTTGGCTCTTCAGCAGCAATCTCTCCTCCCAAGAACAAGACACCGTCTGAAGTGGGAATACATTATGATGTATCTTCACTGTCAATTTAATTGAATTTATAATCACCATGGAAACGCGCCCATAGGTGTTTCTGGAATTGTTCAACTGGAAAGGCAAGACACACCTTGAGTATACTCTGAGCTGGGGCCCACAACAGAATCAAAAAGAACAGAAGAGAAAGCCAGCTGAGCACTGGATCCGCATTCTCTGATTCCTGGTCAGTACTGTGGACCAAGCTACTCTCAGCACCATGCCTTCCCACCATGGTGGACTGTGGTCCTCTCAGCTGAGTGCCCAAACAAACCATCCCTCTCCTAAGGTGTTTCTTGTCAGACCACAACAATGAGAAAATCAACTGGTGTAAGAGCACATCAGACTAAGTAGGTGTGTGTGCTGGTTAGTTCTTACCCACTTGATTCAAGCATGCGTTATCTAGAAAGAAGCCTCAGTGGAGACAACGTCTTCATCAGATTGATATGTCTGTAGGACATTTACCTGTTACACAGAACTCGTCTACTTCAATTGTGTCTGGGACAGGCCTAAAAACCTGATAACGGACCTAAGGCGTACACTTCAAAAGGAGTCAGTCTCCTGAGGTAGTCAGTCCTGCCATCTCCTAGCTCAGAGTGTTCCAGATTGATCTCTGCTATAATCTGTGGAGAGATCTGCGTGCTTTCTTTATTCAGGCATAAAGGTGCCCTAAGAAATATTTTGTTATAGCTAACACTGAGACTGAACATTATTTCCTGGCCTCCACAGTGTTTCAATAATCCTAATTGAGTTCCTAGCTGTAGTTAGCTTGGAATTTCTACAAAGGAGCTGTCTTATCAGACAGGGTGTCTCCAAAGTTAGAGATAGCAGTTAGGCACAAATCATCAGAGCAGTTCCACAAAGTTAGAGAATAGCAATTAGGCACTAATTATCAGAGCAGTCCCATACAAGGCAGAATTGCTTTACTGACTAGAGAGAAGTTGTAGGGCTTCTGTCACTAATTATCTATGTTATAGCCATGGTTATTCTCAAGGACCTCCAGCTGCTTGCCTCAGACAGACCCTGAGAATTTATCTTGGGGCTGCCAGAACAGCCCAAGAAAAATGACACCACCGCTCCTCCGCCTTGCACCTGGCTGATTGATTGTACTGACCTTGATGTAGCCATCTCCTGCCTACGTGACTTCTGTAGTTTGCTGTATACTATATAAGCCTGATTTCTACTTTGTACAAATTGCATTCAGTTACAACACTCCCTTGTGCTGTGTCTGTTTGTCACTAGCCGAATTCTTTGCCCACCAGGCCAGAAGTTTTATCACCCCATGGCTCAAGGGGTCCCTGACGCAACCCAGTCCATGGCATTTACCTGATTCGTGATTGATATGAAAGGGCCTAGTCCAGTATGGGTGGTGCCACGTTGGGCAGGTAGTTCTGGATGGTATAAGAAAGCAGGCTGAGGGGGCTGGCGAGATGACTCAGTGGGTAAGAGCACTGATTGCTCTTCCGAAGGTCCTGAGTTCAGATCCCAGCAACCACATGGTGGCTCACAAGCACCTGTAATGAGATCTGACACCCTCTTCTATTGCATCTGAAGATAGCTACAGTGAATTACACCAGAGAGAATGGAGCCAGAGTGAGCGGGGCCGTCCTGAGTTCAATTCCCAGCAGCCACATAATGGCTTACAGCCATCTGTACAGCTACAGTGTACTCATACACATAAAATAAATAAATAAATCTTAAAAAAAAAAAAGAAAGAAAGAAAGCAGGCTGAGCAACCGTGGAGAACAATCCAGTAAGTACCATTCCTTCGTGGCTTCTGTTTCAGTTCCTGCCTCCAAGATCCTGCTTTTGGTTTCCTCCCCAAGTTGTTTCTGGTCCTGTTTGTTTGTTTGTTAGTTTGTTTCATCTCACTGAAGGAAACTGAAGTAGGGAAATATGTCAGGGAATTCTTTGTAGCCAGCTCCTAGGGTAGGGTAGGGGATTACTGGGGAGTAACTTTAGTTTCTTATGACCCTGTTTTGGGGAAGAGAGATTCCAGATTCTCTGGCTTAGCTTGGGGAGAAGAGGTCAGAGAGAGCTTGATCTGTGAGGATGCTTGTGGGTGTGGCTTTCCTCAGCACTTTAATGAGACTGAAGGTAAAAACCGTCAACATTCTGCATCTGGTCCTAAGACGTTTTACGAACCAGACCAAAGACCAAGTGCTTTAACCTTACTGTTTTAGATACATGGGGAGTATTATGTGTTATAAGCCACAGACTGGACAAAAACGCCTAGGTGTGTATGGATGCAAGTGAGTGCATGAGACAGTATTACAACCTCTTAAACCTTCCTCCTTAAGGAGCCATGAAGGAAAACTGTGACGCCTATCAGGACTCTCCCACACAAAGGAGAGCTGGAAGCCAGCGGCATCAGGTCTCCCCTCTCTGGTCTCTCTGTCCCTCCCAGCTGTTTGGAAGGCTCACAGCACAGTTGCACTCGATGGAGCTGTCTAGTCATGTGGAAAATCACTCCCATTAGGTTGTAAAGAGTCATGGAAACTTACTGTGCTACAGTACAAGAGCTGGGCTATTGGGCACTGAGGAACGGAGCAATGCCTCTGCAGCACAGCACCTTTGAATGGTCACTCTAGCTGTCAGACTCCCACTGTCCCAGCAAGGCCAGGGACACACTTAGGAATGCCTCTTCTACACACATCTCTAGAAATACTCCCTACTCCTTCAACCTACCTGCTCACCCATTCATATAGCACACATACATTTATTGAGCACCTACTGTATTCTAAATAGTGCATTAAGTAGAGACACAAAAAGTAAACAAAACAGAGGACCCTTCTCTTCAGAGTTAGCTAGGGAGAAAGGTGCCGTTTTAAGACAGGATCTCATGCAGCCTAGCCTAGCTTCCCAACTGCTATGTAGCCAAGGTTAAGTTTGAACTTTTGATCCTCCTGCCTCAGTCTCAGAAGTGCTCAGATGTCAGAGTTGGTGTTTTAAAAGAGAAATGTAGATGATGTACAAGTGAAGAAAGACATGAACAAGATAATTTTGGATGCTAGGATTTTGTAGCTGCTTTGTGGTTTGTTTGTTTGCTTTGTGGTAATACTAAGAATCAAACCCTACATGCACCGTGAAATGTTCTGCCTCTGAGCTGCATCTCTAGTCTTTATTTTCACATTGTTTAGTTTGTTTGTTTGGGGGGGAGCATTTTTCATTTGTTTGTTTGTTTGCTTGCTTGCTTAACAAAGGGTCTCACTACATTATCCTGGCTGGCCTGGAACTCATAAAGATCCACCTGCTTCCCCCTCCCAGTTTATCTTTATTTTGTTTGCTTTGTTTGTATGGATGTTCATCAAATGTATGTAGTGCCCTTAGTGGCCAGAAGAGGATGTCAGACCCCGGAACTTGAGGTACAGATGCTTCTAAGCCTCTGTGTCAGAGCTAGGAACCAAACCCAAGTGCTAATGAAAGGGTAACAAGGTCTCTTAATCACTGAGTCACCTCTCCAGCTCCAAGCTTCGCTTTGTTTTGAGACAAGATATTACTTTGTAGCTCAGGATGGCCTGAAACTCACTATGCAGCCCAGGCTAGCTTCAAACTCATGATCCTCCTGCCTCAACCTCACTGGTAACCAGAATTGTAGGCCTGTGTCACCACACCCAGTGCCTCTGCTATGAATTTTCTGAGCAGAAGCTAAACAAAATGATGCTCTAGAGAATGAAGACATAGTTGCCTACTCTGTCTGGAGCTGGGTGAGAAAACCTCTGAGGAAAATAGGAACTTCTATCTCAATAACAGATGACAAGGACTGTGGCTGAGATGAGCATTCCTAGCAGGAGTTAAGGCCTAGAATAGAATCAGGAGCAACAAAAATGTCACCACAGCTGAGGCTTGTGAGCCAGGGCAGGTAAGAGATGGCTTGGCAGAAAAGTGTGGCCTTGGTAAGGTCATTGGGCTTTCCTCACAAGGAACAGGAAATCCTTTTCTAAACCAGGGTGTGGTGCAACCTGATAGACATATTTAATGGACTCTCTTTGACTGCAGAGTGGAAAGGAGGGTCACAGGGTGAGAGGAACAAACTGGAGCAGGAAAGCCAATCAGGAGGCAGTTGTAGTACTCCTACCAGGTAAGGCGCAACAGTGGCTTTCACAGGCAGTCAGCAGTGGCAACAAAGAATACAGAGTAGCCAGTGAAACAAGATGTGGGCACAGGCCTATCACCCCAGGCTCTCAGGCTGAGGCTGGGAAGTTCAAAGCCAGACTGGACTGCAGAGTAAATTCAAGGCAAGCCTGGACAACATAGTATCTCAATAAGCAAAGGATGTGTTTGGATGTAGCGGGAGAGACTTGCTTCACACACCTGAGGGCCAACCCTAGTACCACAGAAAGAAAATAGTGGGGCTGGAGAGATGGCTCAGAGGTTAAGAGCACTGGCTGCTCTTCCAGAGGTCCTGAGTTCAATTCCCAGAAACCACATGGTGGTTCATAACCCCCCATAATGAAATCTGGTGCCCCTTCTGGTGAGCAGGCATACGTATATGTATAATACTGTATACTGAAGGAAGGAAGGGAGGTAGGAAGGGAAAAGAGAGAGAGGGAGAGGGATGAAGGAAGGAAGGGAGGTAGGAAGGGAAAAGAGAGAGAGGGAGAGAGGGAGAGGGAGAGAGAGAGAGAGAGAGAGAGAGAGAGAGAGAGAGAGAGAGAGAGAGAGAGAGAGAGAAAGAGAGAGAGAGGGAAAGAGAATGGAAGCTGACAGGATGTGTCATCATGAGGAACAGAAGACTAGTGGCCAGCTGCCTGGAATGCTGGGAGTGACTTTGAACCAAGAGGACAGTAAAGTGACAGTTTGATGAGGTAGTGTGTGGATTATTGACAAGAACAGTTTTGAGGGATCAGTGGTGACAGGAGATTGTACCAACTATGATAAAGACTTCTCATTAAGCAGAGAGGTGGAACAGCTGCCGCCCTGCAGTCAGGTACTGGGGTGAGACACAGCACTGGAGGATAGGTCAAGGCTGCTGACCTCTGGCCTTTAACTCTTTCTTACTGTTTTGGGGGTCAGAAACTGATGGCTTCTATCAATTTAACTCTCGTTATTCTGGGTTATTATTAATGGCTTCTGGCTAAAAGCTGACAGTTTCTGGCAATTGACTCTTGCTGACAGCAGCAGGGGCTTAAGAAAGAAACTGAGTCACTTGTAGTATTTAGTCTTTACTCTCATTGACCAGGCAAGAGGCTCCGAGTTCATTAACTCTTCATGAGCCAGAGAGAAAGGAAAAGAAAAAAGGGAAGGAAGGAAGGAAGGAAGGAAGGAAGGAAGAAAGAAAGAAAGAAAGAAAGAAAGTCAGGCACGCACACAGACACACACACCACACTGGACGAAGCAGAAAAGGGCTACATCAAACCTTTATTTTTGCTTTCAGCTTTTTATAGCTTTTTAGACAAAAAGTTCTCTATGAAAGAAAAAAAATTACCTCAGATAAAATGTTACACAAAAAGCAGCTACAGCAGAAGATAGATCATAAATTCAAAGCAGCAGTTCATTCTATAAGCTCATTATAAGCTCAAAGTAAGCATTTCATGTGGCCTTGATTTATCAGAGTGCACACCTGTGGTCTCATCCTTGGACCTGACTTAGAATTAATATTCTTTTCCTTGATCACAAATCTGCCCCAAGCCTGTTTCTCTTAGTGCAATTTATGAAAGCTCCTTATTGTAGTCCTTATTACGCAGAGTTTACTTACTACTCTATGAGGAGGGGGCACATGCTATTCTTGATTCTAACTTTGTTACATCTTTCTGTCAAGGCAACTAAAACCATCTCCTTAAACTTTCTTCTTAAAATTATTTGAATCAAATCAGGAACTCTATAAAGTCATTAATACATCTAAACAGCATTATTATATGAACATACATCTTCATATTAATCTGCAGGAAATTTGCCCAATACGGTGGGCTGATTGATGCCCAGGAATCGTTAGGCTGTGTAACAGAGGTAATCCTGGGATGAAGTCTCTGGAAAAATTGCCTCTCAGAAAGCCGCCATTGCAGCCATGCAAAATGGTGGGCCATCTCCATCTCCAGAAAACTCGCTTGCTTTGCCATAGCCTTTCCTCGGTGACTTCTGTCAAACATCCATGGTGCCTCCATTCATTCCTGAGAACCACTAAAGTAAGATAAATGATATTCAATGTGTAAGAGACAAACAGCCACACACACACAGGTAGACAGATACAGAGAGACACACAGAGAGAAGGAGAGAGAGAGAGAGAGAGAGAGAGAGAGAGAGAGAGAGAGAGAGAGAACACCATGATGGTCAAGTACAGACAAGAGAAGTTGATCATTGTTGAAAGAGCAAGTGGCCAGACAGTGGTGGCTTGAAACCAAAGCAAGTACAAAGAGACATGCCGACAAGTGCCACTGGCTGGCCAGTCTGGGCCTCCCTCAACCTGAGGGGAAACAGGGTCTTGGTCAGGTAGGCAAGGCATCGGAGAAGGAAAATAACAAATGTGGCACAAGGAAGTGCAGGATCTGAATGTAACTCTCAAAAATGGCATCAGACTCTTATAGTCATTACAAAAGAGAAAAGAAAAATCTGGCAGCTCAGTGGTCAGGGTACATCTGAGGTCGCCTGAAACACACTGGGTCTAAAGCAGCCACCTCTTCTGGACAGGTGCTGCACCCTCCCCCCGGACCCAAGCGCTCTGGGCCTGGGGGGCTGTGGACCGTATGAGGCTCGAAGCTTGAATCTCGAATCTCTGCAGTACACTGCCTCTCTCTCACACTCTCTCCCTCTCCCTCTCCTTCCCCCCTCTTCCCCCTTCTCTCTCCTCTCTCTCTCTCTCTCTCTCTCTCTCTCTCTCTCTCTCTCTCTCTCTCTCTCTCTCAGTTCAAGGATGGTCCTGCCCATCCTTAGTAAACCTCCCACTATGCTAATCTTCTGGGCTAGCAAAGGCATGTCCCGGGGGTCCCATTCTTGCTAATTCCTAGGAGTGGCTCAGCTGCTATAAGTGACTGAGAATGAGGATTCTACTTGACCTTGCCTTGGGATAAACAACTCCCATTCTGTAAGCTTCAATTCTCTACTCCCTCATAATCTCCCTAAGAATGCCGGAGGCAATTAGTTTGAATGTGTAAGATTGCCTATGAAATTACAAGCCAGAGTTTGGCTAAGATGTTGGAACATTGGTAAAGGTCAGAGGGCAATGTCCAATTTTGTTTAGCTACAGTAAATCTTATCTTGGTGGGCACCTAGCACATGAATCCTTCCATCGACCATTGCAAAGACATATCTGAGTTTGGAAATGCCAAGGAATGAACTCCAAGAGACTGGCTTCCTTTGAAGCTTTTTCGCTTCTGGTCTATGGCCAAGCTTTCATTGGAAGTGGGCGTGGCAGACAAGAAATAATCTAATTCTAATTAGGGTCTGAAAAAGCTGAGCTTGGATAAGAAATGGGACTGGAGGGTAGAAGGGTGGGACCATAGTCCTTAGAAGGATGCATAACTCCCCTGAGTCCCTCTCTGAGCTGTCCCTCAGGAGAACTATACTAGAGGACAGTAACTTCTTCTCCCACTAATCCAGGGACACTCAAAGATAATCCACACAGCACAAGGGAAGGAAAGGGGAGGCACCGTGGAAAGCAAGGATTAAACCAAACCTATGACTGCATGGTGAGATTCCATGTTCCCCTGCAGGAGCTGACTACCCTCTGAATAGGAGACTGAAAAGCTGGGGTGACACTCTCTCAGGTTAGCAGCCAGGCAGGGCAGTCCTTCCAAAGAAGCCAGTCGACAAGAGAAAGCAGCAGAAGTGGAGACTGTTAGAGATGATGCTATCTTTAGGTTCTGACCTCTAGGCATGCTTGGTGGTTCTTGCCAACTAGTGGCTAAAGGTCATCTAGAGTACCCACCACACATGCACACACAGACACACACACACACACACACACACACAGACACACACACATCCTGTCTAGAGCAGCCTCTGCTCTCACACCCTGATGATCCCAATAAAGTCCTGTAGGAGCCTTCATAGAGGTCTTCTGCTTTGCAGAAGTGGATGGCTGAGCTACAGGCTGTGCCTTTCTCAGGGACTCTAGAATGTTCTGGTAAAACCCAACTAATCTAGGGGTCCTGAAAAGACAAACTGTGACCCCACTCATGTCCCAGGTGCCAAGAGTTTAGAGCAGGTCTAGTGTGACCTCTACATGCTGTGGGTAGGGACAGTAAAACCCAGAGGTAGTAAGTAGTTTGCCTGAAGCTTCAGTGCTATGTTCTCAAAAGAATTGGTTAAAGGCAGGTCCTTGATTCCTAGTCCCTAATTCCTCCCATTGCCCCCATTTCATGTTAGCAGCTGTGACTGACTAGCTGGAAACCCGGTGTCCAAAAGATTGTTATTGTCAACCTCATTGTCCAAAAGCAAAAACTAAACCACCTGTGATGATTAATCTTTGTCAGTTTGACTCCCTCCATTCAACAGACTGGTCCCCAGAGTATTTCAATCCTTGGTCCCTAGGAAGTGGCAGTGTTTGAAAGGATTAGGAGGTGTGACATTGTTGGAAGAAGTCCTTGGGGGAAGAGTCTTGAGGTTTCAAATAGCCCATCCAAGCCCAGAGCCTCTCTTTCTTCCTGCTGGCCTGCAGATCCCCATAGAGCTCTCAGCTACCTCTCCAGCACCACGTCTGCCTGCATATCATGATTTCCACCATGACAATAACGGACTAAACCTCTGAAATGGAAAGCAAGCACCAATTAAATGCTTTCTTTTATAAGAGTTGTCGTGGTCACGGTACCTCTTCACAGCAGTAGCACTTGCTTGCAGCAGGGTCTCTTGTTCACTGACAGCTTCTAGGGTTTCTCCTCTCTCTGCCTCACATCTCATCAAAGCCATGCTGGGATTACAAATTGGCACTACTGACTGAGTTCAGTCGACTGGGGACTGAAACATGTCGTCATGTTTACCCATTGAGCTGTAGGCCCAGCTCTCTTCCCTCCTTAAGCTGCTTTCATCAAGTATTTTACCACAGCAATGAGAAAAGTGTCTAACTTACTGCCTACAACTTCAAATTCTTTACCCGGTCATGAACAACGTGCTGCAAGCACAGCCAAGTAGCATGGCCAGCACACCCTCACCTCTCCTTCAGAAGCCAGGCCTCCTTTCCTCAAATTCATTTCCTTCATTTGCAATGTGTGGAGCATGGCATGAGAAAGAGCACAGAGGCCTGGACTCTGGACACACCTCTTAAATGTGTGGTTTCTGTAAGGGCTCGGTGTTTTCTTAAACGGATCTGTAAAAATGGCTTTTATTCCTAATTACACATTTGTTTTAATATACACATAAACAGAGGTAGCATTTTACTATGGTGTTCATGTCACACTGATGCTCCAGGGACATGGCCTGTTCCATCCTAACTACTTATCTTGGCACACCCAGCTACTAGCAGACCGCCTAACGTCCTTTGTCTGATAGATGGAGGCTGCGACATTAGCAGCTCAGGCCAGGGCCCCAGAGGCCCATGCTGCATAGCTCAGCTACCAGCTATCTGAAGCTCCATAGCAGCCACAAAATCCTGGGCACCAGAGAGGTCCTCTTCCGAGGCCTCAAACTGTCCTTCCCCACAGAGCTTATCCTCTGGAGTCACAGCAGAGGAAACCTGAGAATTGAAACTCCCTGCTGTGGAGGCCCACAGAGGAACAGCCTGGCAAGCCAGCCTCCATAAGTAGTCCCTGGATACTTTGAGAACTCAGCATGCTGTGTTCATGGCTGTCTCCTGAGATAAATTGCTGGCTTCTCTCCTTGTTCCCAGAGCAGAGGCCAGGCAGGTAGTCAGGGTCAAGGCTGGGGCAAAGATCCCACTCTCTCTGCTCTTTGCTTTGCTCTCTCTGCCTCTGTCCTGGGCCAGAATCCCTTTTTGTATCCCTGCCCTTGTCCCTGCCCTGGTCCTCATCACTCTCTTCTGTGGTGTTACAAGAGTTTCTTCTTGGTTTCCATCCCCCTCCACCCCCTGGTTTCCTGTCAGTAAACACAACAATCTATTCTCGAGTGTAACAACAGGCCAGTATCCCAAATGGACAAGGGCCCTTGAGGACAGGCAGTGGAGCTGGCTATAGCTTCTAGTTTCCAGTCAGGCCTGGGTGGTTCCCCCTACTGAACTAAGGGCACTATCAGCATCTACTCTGGACTATGCCCTGTGCAAGGTTCTAGGGGGACAACTTCAGGATACACACACCACGGCCCAGTCCATGAGGAGGAGGCAGGTCCAAGAAGATGAAATTGTCAAGGGTCAGCTGCATGGAGCCCCCTGGAGAATGGACAAAGGGGAAGGGAAAGAAAGAAAGAAAGGAGAGAGGAAGAAATCAGGGTGGCCACCCTGCTGTGAGTGTGACACTCCAACATCTCTCGGTGGTCTCAATTTCTGATTTGAAGAGAAACTCCCAGTCACAAAGCCAACAGATCTCACTTGAGTTCTAGACAGGAAGAGGGACAGGAACAAGATAAGGTGAATTCCAGAACTCAAGGACAACAAGCAAAAGGCAGAGATGTCTATGGATATTGACAAGTGGGAACTGTAATTGATGTGTAGAAGAAACTCAGAACTATGCAATATCAGAGACCCGCCCTCCCCCACCCAGTATCTCACAAAGCAAGCTGCTTCCCTAGCCTGTACCCTTGATCCTAAGGGAAGTGATGTGTGAACTGTCTCCCTGGAGGCAGTGCCTGAAGAGCTTCTACTCTGAGTCTTAGATAGTCACCAACAGATGACTCTCTGACCTCCTTCCTTCCATATGCTCCTCCCATTGGATGTCTTCCAATGGGGCTGCCCAGGCTTGGACTTCCACCCCAGAATGTGAGCTGGATGCTTATCTTTCCTTTATAGAGTTAGCCTGTCACAGGAACGCAAACCTGACTAACACCATTCCTGACACAATTTTATGTCTATCTATGGCCCTCCTCTTACTGTTTTAGTTGTGCCTTGACCCTAATGGTTTCTGAAAACTAATTTGAAAGTCAAATTCAGAATCCTGGAAGTCAAACAATCCAACTGTGTGAGGAACAGTACTCAGCTTCTTCAAACGCTGAAAGGACAGCTGGGTTTCATTCAAAGCACATAGGAGCCGAGAGTCTGCAACAAAAGTTAAAGGCTGCGGCTTCTTTACAATATGGAGAGCCAGACATTCGAGATCCACTCCCTCTCCAGAGCCCTCCACCCTCAGAGTTCTTATACTGATCTACCTTTGTAGGACAGGAGTTGGCAAGCTATCCCTGCCAACCACACCATGCCTGTCAATGGGTAAAAATGGTTCTTATAGTTTTTTTTAGTAGTTGGAAGGTAGATCAAAAGAAAAAAGAAGAGTTAGGGGCTGACAATGGCGCTCAGTTGGCAGAGTGTTCCCAGGAAGCTGTGGTTTGACCCCCAGAACTGCATGAATCAATTAAGCTCAGTGTGGTGGTGCACTCCTGGAACCCATCCGGCATGTGGGAGGTGGAGGCAGGTGGACAAAGAGTTCAAGGTCAGGGCTAGAGAGCTGGCTCAGTGGTTAAGAGCACTCACTGCTCTTCCAGAGAAGCCAGACTGGATTTCTAACACCCACATGGCAACTCACCAATGGTCTGTAACTGCAGTAGCAGGGAATCTGATGCCCTCTTCTGGCCACTTTGGCATGTTTATGGTACGCAGACAGGCACTCATGCAGGCAAAACATCCATAGACATAAAATCTTAAAAAAAAAAAAATTAAGGAATTCAAGATCACCCTCAATTGCACAAGTTTGAGCACATGGGGGCCGCTCAGGAAGAAAAGAGGGAAGGAAGGAAGGAAATAAAAAAGAATTTTGCAACCCATGGAAATTCCATGAATTGAAATCACCCTCAGAAAGAAGGCTGCTGTGTCCTGTGTCCCATGAGCCTCTCCATAGTCACCCCTCTGCTCCCCATGCCTCTGACCCAGACAAATACTCATCTGCTTTCTATCAGTACAAATTTGTTATTCCTTTTCTCAAACTTGAAGGAAATGGAATCACACAGCCTGCACTTTTTGTGTCTGGCTTCCTTCAGTCAGGATAATGTTTTCTGAGATTCACCCATGTTGTATCAATACCAGACTGGACACACGTCTGCTTTTGTTTGTGAAAGGCAGAGTCATGTCAGGTCTGAAAATTAGAACTCCTCATGACCAGCAGGACAAGAGTCACTCTAGGTGCTCGGCTATGTGCTCTTTCTCAGCTCAGGGGCACTTTTTGTCCCAAGGCGGATATTCTACCATCAAATGTGTGTTCCACAAGTCAGCACATAACCACCATTTAATGAATTTGAACAAGAAAGGTTTGGTGGGCAAATATCCAATGCCTCTCACAAGAAATATCAAGAATGTGTGTGTGTGTGTGTGTGTGTGTGCCGTGAGTTTGATGAATAAAATGAGAAGAGAAAGCTCTAATAACCTTCAAATACAACTTCAACCACTATAGACTTTTGAGTGGTTACAAGTGCATTTGTAGTAGGTGGCACAGTCTTTAATCCCAGCATTGGGGAGGTAAAGGCAGGCAGATCTCTGTGAGTTCGAGGCCAACCTGGTCTACATATTGAGCTCCAAGCCAGCCAGGGATATGCAGTGATACCTTGTCCAAAAAAAAAAAAAAAAAGTTACTTGTTAATTTTTTAAAAAATGTCAATTGTGTGTACATGCATGAGAGTGCCCACAGAGGCCAAAGGCTCAGGGTCCCCCAAGAGCTAGAATTACAGATGTGAGTCACCTGACAGAGGTGCTGAGAAACAAATTCAGGTCTTCTTCAAAGACAACATGAGTGCTGAACCACCGCGCTATCTCTCTAGCCCCTGCTTGTAAATTTTGTTTCACCAATTTGTTCAAAGAAAATTCCAAGTCAATGATGTTGCAGGATATTTTGAAGAATTCACATTGCCATTTCAAGCATATAATAAGACACCAATAGGTTTGGATTGTAGCAGGCTTGTGTCTAGTGGTAAAATGATTGTAATTCTTTCATTTAGACTTTTATACAAATTCAATACCTAAGATTTTCCTTTACTTTGTATTTTAATTATATGCATAATGGAATCTTTTTCACTAAGCCCCATAAGGCACCTCCAAATTCCCTTCAGCTGGCCCCATGTGCCACACCTATATTCTCTTATTGTGAGCTGTGAACTGGAAGCAGTGAGGGTTCACAGGCCCTGAGACCAGGAGAGAAATTCCAGCTCTGACTAGCAAGCCGTCTTGCTAAAGAGGGCCCTACTGCCCCCTAGTGGTCATTTTTGTATGTGCCTCTCAAGAGGAAAATGTGATACAGGCAAAGCTATCATGTTTGTTGCTCAGGAATTGTGCCTACCATGGGTCCTGGCTGGGATGAATGCCTTCATAGGTGTTCACTCAACATAGCTATCCTATGGTCCCCAGGGAGGGCAAGCTTGCGGTCCACTCCAACGACTCCATCTGTCTCTCTCCCTTCATCTTCATTACTACATCATGAGCCAAGTTCCACCTGTGTTAGCCAGTGAGACCACCCTTGACATTGGTCATTAAACACCTGCCCCCTCCAAAACCTGAGAGACCTAAGGTCCTCAGGAGGGAGAAGGGAGAGCGGACCTGGAAGGAATACACCAATTTATTCAGCAATGTGATGCCAACAGGCAGACCCTAGGTCTCAGGCACTCAAGGAATTAGGGGTCCCCTTGAAACATAAAAAGGAAAGAGCCATGCTGGACCAAAAATGCCTGCTGCACCCTCCTTATCTAAGAAGAGACCCAGCCTTTTCTTCACGAGCCGCAACACAGAACAAGTGGCCACAGAAAGAGAACAACAACAAAAAAATCATCCTCTCTTCAGCTCATAGATCAAGCATTAGTTTCAAGGTATTTATGTATGCTGTGTAGTTTTTTGTCAACTTGACACAAACTAAGGTCATCTGAGAAGAGGGAGCCCCAACTAAGAAAAATCCTCCATCAAAGTGGACTGTAGGCCAGTCTATAGGACACTGACTTAGTTGATCATTACTGTGGAAGGATCCAGCCCACTATGAGTAAGGCCACCTCTGGGCAGGTGGCCCTGGACTGTATAAGAAGCAAGCTTAGTGCATCATGGGAAGCAAGCTTGTTGGCTGCTTTCCTGGATGGTCCCTGCCTCTCTTTCTACTTGAGTTCCTGACCAGACTCCCTCAGTGATAAGCTGTGATCAGATGTGCAAGCCAAATAAACCCAAATAAATCACATCATTAGAAGACAGACTAGGATGCCAAATAATTACGAGAAAAATTAACCTGTATGGAAATCAGATCAAGTCAAAGTTGATGGTCATTTGTGCACACAGGAAAACTGGGGACATCTGAATTTGCATCTGAAATGAGGACAGTAGAATCCAGTCTGAACAAAACAACTGAGCCAACTGTAGAATCTATATGAAATGTTTGGTACTCCAGTGCCCTCTCATCTTTGTCCTTTGCTCCAATGCTCTTTGGAGCCTCATCAGGCCAGAGGCCCCAGACTTCCTGTCTCATCCAGCCCTCCTCTCCCAGATAGAGCCCCATGTGTCTACTGGAGAAGTGATGTCAGAGGTTCTATTGAGGAACATCAGAGGTTCTGTTAGAATGAGGAAGGGAAGCTTGTATGCTAGGATGGATGGACATCAAGGTGTTCAGGGTTTCTTGCTCAATCTTCGTTTCTGAGTAGGACTTCAGAAGAACCCCTCCTTGCAGTGCTCAGCAAGTCCAAGTCTTGGTGTCTACCTAATCCCCCTTCCCTGAACTGTGAGGAGACTTATCTTGAGCCATGCAGTTGGCAAGTTAGCCCATCTCTTCCTAGCCAGAGATCCTTGTATTATGACAAGGCAAGGGCACCAGTGTCCAGGAGCACTGGCTCTGGTCATACCCTGGAGTTGTGGAGCAGCTGTTGTGGGTCACCAGGATGTTAGTGTCAGGATCCATGAGTCCTATCCAATTGCACAGTGGCCACCTACAAGTGATCCCAGGGACCACTCTGAGGAGATCCAAAGGGGTCATATCCTAGTACTTTGGTCTTTCAGGACATGACTTTTATGTCCCCTGGGTTCTCTATCATATATTAATTTTCTGGTTATAAGGAATCAACACATTCTAAACTGGCTTATTAAAAAATAAAATGATAAAGGGCAAAAAGGTAGGTCCTGTGATAGTTAGATTCTGGCAAACCTACATACAAGGCTATAGAGATGGCTCTCTTCCCTTTCCATCCATTTCAATATCACATCTAAGGAAAATGGCTACTGGCAACTCCATGCTTCATCTCCTAGATGCAAGTCCAATGCTCAAATCTTACAGTTCTCTTTGAGAAACCAGTGTTGATAGCTGGGTAAATAGCTCAATAGCTAAATCTCTTGCTACACAAGCAGGATGACCTGGGTTCTGTCCCTAGCACCCCTTCTTAAAAAGCCAGCCATACTACTGCAGGCAGAAGAGCTGGCCTCGCCCCTCACCTGGGCAAAGCAGGAGAGCTCGCCCTGGTAGTGTGGACTCAGGAGAGCTGGTGGGCTGACCAACTCAGCTACCACCCAGGCCCAGATCCAGTTGGCCCACCCCAACATTTACCCCATCTCTAAGCTGCTGAAGAGCATGAAGAGACTGGTCCTTTGGAACCAAGGCAGCAGGATCTCCATGACACAGGGCAACAGCATGTTATCCAAGAGGAGTCTGGTGAGGATCCAGTATCAATGGGGCAGCAGAAGCCAGAGACCTCAAACCAGACTAATGACTCATTGCAATGAACAAATGCAAGTGAAGATGTGTGGTGCAGCAGAAGCCAGAGGCCTTGAACCAGACCAATGACTCATTGCAATGAACATTTGCAAGTGAAGCTGTTTGGGCAAAAGGATATACTGTGCGATACATTGTGACACACTGCACTGGTGGGATTTTTTTTTTCTTTTGAAGGAAGCAGTTACAAGGTCAAAGGGTAGATACAGAGGGACAAAGAGATAAGGAGAATTGGGTGAATGATGTGAAATTCACAAAGAAGCAATAAAAAGAAAAGAAAGCCAGCCATGGGGCGTGCATTTGCAATTTAGCACCATGGAGGTGAAGATAGGTGAATCCCTGACATTCCCTGGCCACTTAGCCCAGCCTATGTGAGATCCAGGCTAATGGGAGACCTGTCTTAAAAAAACAAGGTGTTGGGCTAGTGGGATGACTAAGCAAGTTAAGGTGCTTGCTGCACAAACTTGGCAGCCTGATTTTTGATTCCCAGGACCTGTGTAAAGGATGAAGGAGACAACTAACTCCACAATTGTCCTTTGACCTCCACATATTACAGCATGGCATATGTATACAGGCACACACCTGAGGAAGACTAAGGGAAGACCACTACTGGAACATGCATGAACCCATCATCTCTGAACTCATCAATGTACCCATCAACCAGAACAGGATATGGTCCAAAGCAGCTAGGCTGTGCTGTCCTCTGAGATCTGGATGCCAAATAGTCTCTGATCTATATGAGACCAACCCCTGTCCATGATCTCTCCCAGGACTCCGTTGATCCCTCCTCTCCTCTTCTCTGAATGTCCAACCAGAGACCTTTTCCGCTAATCCTTGTGAGACCTGCTGGCCCTCCCCAGTTCTCACTGACATATGCTTGTCACTGTCTCCCACCTCTACTCCCAGAGTCACATCAAACTCAGTAATAGGCAGACTGCCTTCAAAAATCCTTGACCCTATAGCTCCAGACAAACCCAACTCTGAGAGAACCCCAAAAGAGTCTCTGGGTACTTGCTTTCTTGACTGTATATCTGCCAGCTTGCAGGTACGGGTGAGGCATCTGCTGCAGGCTCCTAGTATAGTATGAACTTGGAAGGCACAGGTTAGGATAAAGAGCCATCAGGAAGACAAAACCTCTCTTCCAGTTCCATCTTAGTTAGCTTTGACTGTAGAGGCTGCACTGAGTCTGAGACTTCACTCAATAAGAGATTGAGAGTCGCCAAAAGGCTCCTGGGTAGAGGAATACGAGCCCAGAGATGTGAATGGCTTGGCCCATAATACTCAGCAAACAAGGGGCAGGCACAGAGCCCTCCTACTACTCTACACTTCCATCTGCCATCCTGGATCCAGGAGGCAGCCCAGACAGCCACCATCTCAGCAGGGCCATCTGGGAATCCTGGAGATTCTCAACCTTAACTCCTTGTTGCAGTGGAGCCAAGCCTGCACTCCTGAGCTCTGAGCCAAAGCAGGGGACTGGGGATTAGAATCTTGGACACAGTGAGACAGAGCCAGCACCTGGGAAATTTCAGGAAGACTCCCAGTAGTGCCTGAAATTGAGGCTAGGGAGTTCATTGTCAATGAATTCTTGTAGAGCTATGTAGAAGAGAAGCGGAAAGAGCCAGCTCTGAGCTCAGCCACACTTGGCTCTGGGTGAACCCATTCCTGACAAAGCCCAGAGCCCAAGGTAGGGGGACAGCCAAGTAGAGGAAATGGGTGGATGTGTTGCTGGTTGCCACTAGCTATCTAGACTTGGACTTCCAGGTTCTTGGCATGTTATTGAAAGAACTGAAGTGCACACAACAGTGAAGCAGCAAGATGTTTTGTTTGAAGAGACAGTATAGCACACACCGAGAGGGAGAAGCACAGGCCACTTTGGCTAGAATGTCCAAAAGAACAACAGGTTCCATTTATGTCCTTTATGAAATCCTTTTATGGGTTCCAGAGGAGAAGTTGATTGATAGGGGATGACTGTTCTTTCTGTTTTGGTCGGCAAGCCTAGATTATGTAAGCCTTTTTGTTGCCTTGATCCACTTGATGGAGTGGCCAATACTCCATGACATAAGCCTCTGTTCACTAGGTATGCCCTTTCCTATGATTTATCTGACTTTAATCATATGCAAGCCTGACTATGCATAGGTATAAGATAATAAATAATGGTTTTCCCTGTTTCCCTCAAAGAACCCAGTTTACTTTGCTGTGTATGAATCAAAAATGAGTTTAGGCAGGATGGGACCCTGCCTCTCATTCCCTGATATGTCTTGGTACATGTCTGAATGAAAATCAGACATTGCCATAGGATTGTCAAGGAAAAGTGACTCATTCCATTGTCTGAAGTACAGTGTGTATGCAGCTCAGTTCAGGGGAGACTCCCAGGTTACTAAATACACTAAAAGAAGGGTATGGATATAGATAGCCCAAGCCAAGCAGAGTCCCAGGCTGCTAAATTTTCCCTGTTTTCCTACATCAGATGTAGCCTGACTCAAAGGCCTTGTCAGAGCTCCTGTTAAGCCTGGCATTTGACTCACAGCATGGAACTGAATTAAGGCCAGCAACATTGATGCTAGCATCCAAGATGGAGGGAGAGAAGCCATTTGTCTTCTGGTTTAGGATATCCTGAAACTAGATTCCTGTAAGATAAGTCCGGACATCAAACAAGAGACCCAGAATTTCCATGAAAGCAAGAATCTAGCTGTCCAGATCACCACATATCCCCAGTGTCTAGAACACAGACAGATATGCAACAGGTACCCAATAAACAGTCGAGTCAGTCTGTCCCTGTGGCAGCAGGGGGGTGATTTCTTTTATGACTCTCATAATGTACTGTACCATCTTCATATAACAAACATCAAGTCAACACATAGTGGCTGATGAAGAACTTACTGTCCTCAGAGCTACTGCCCACCCCAATTAGAACATTTCATCCTTTGCCTCATCAAACATGTTGACAGATGCCCTCCCCTGCTCCAAAATAAAATAAAGACCTGGGTCAGAGACCAGGACATTTTGGTCTTAAGAACAGCCAACATCTATGAAGGACAGATGTGCAAAAGCACTGTTTAGAACATTCTCACATTGACCCTCCTGTGACTGTCCCCATCTATAGATAGAAAGATAGTTGTGGTTAGTCACAGGTCATACAGCCATGACTGACAGTACAGGCATGTATGTATCTCATGACTGGGATCTCTGAAGACAGTCCTGAGTCTCTTGCAATGTGCACAGGAGGCAGCATGGTATCCTGGGACCCTTGGACTCTGAGGTGTTCCCTGCTGAACCTTGAACCACAGACCTTTTTCTAGAACACAGCATTGAGTAGCCAGGAAGAACTTTTCAGGAGAAGTGAGGAGTTAGGAATGTCAAGATGGCAGAAGAGGGAAAAAAAGGAGGAGCTTATAAATGGCCAACAGGTGTGTGGGAAAGAGCTTGCCATCACTAATCATCAGGAGAACGTCAATCAAAACTCAATAGGGTAGAAGCTCATACCCTCCAGGGTAGCCAGTATCTAAAAGATAAAAGACAGCAAGGAACTGGGGAAAGAAGGGTTCCTTTGCACATAAAGAAAAACTGGTCCAAACATTGTGGGAAACAACATGGAGATGCCTCCATGGACTACAACTAGAGCTGCCATAAGCCTCCCGCTTGCCAGCCTCTAGGGATGTCCTAAGAGGTGTGGGTCTCCCCAGTCCATGAGGGCAGTGGGAGTAGAGACGTCAAGGGTGGGGGTAGGGGGTTCAGAAGCCCTAGGAGTGATCACACCAAGACGGCTGTCAGTAGGCTGACCAACTTTACTTAGGGTGATTGAAGGCTTATAAAGTTTTGGGGTACTGAGGGTAGGGACATCCAGGATGGGCAAAGGTCATTGGCTGTGGTCTTCAGGTATCTGGCATACCTCATTAGCATGGGGAAGCATTTCAAGAATCTTAGGTGCTGGCTGAACAGGTTTTATCAGGAGAAAGGGAACTGATCCTATCAACTAGTTTATAGGATTAGGTAGAGGCAAGCGAGGGGGCCTAGAATCTCCTGCACAAGGTCAGAGAAGGAGAAAACCTGCTAATGAGGGAGTCTCCCATTTTGCACAGATCTCAGAGACTATCCGGTCATGGTGGACTTTGACCATGAAGGTGTCCAACATGACATTTTGTTGTATCTCTATTTATATCTAATATACCAATCACCTCACAGTTTACATATTCATTAACTAATTAACATATCTACCATCTCCAGTCACTCTTTCTCCTCCTTGCAATTTTATTTTAATACCTAAATCCTACTTTCTCAACAAATTTATAGTGTAGCATATTGCTAACTACAGTTCTCATGCTATATATTAGATTCTCCTCCATTTGTCCCATAAAGCCACAACTCCGTACCCTTTGACACCCCCCACACTATTCTCACTCACTATTCTTCTGTTGGTATATGTTCATTGATTACAGTTGTTTGTTTATTCCGAATATGTGTGTATACCATGGGATCAGTCTCCTCCTTCTACCCTACAGGTTCTAGGAATAGAACTTGGGCCACTAGACTTGCTGAAAAACACTCTCAATGAGATGAGCCTTCTTACCGGCTCTATGTGTTCAATTAAAGAAAAGCCTGGATCCCACATATAACTGGCATCATGCAATGTACTTTTTCACTTGTCTGGCTCATTTTGTTTAGCTCAGTGTCTTCTAAGTTCACCCATATCATTTCAAATGACAAGATCTTTTAAAATGCTAAATAACTCCATTGAACACACACACACACACACACACACACACACACACACACACACGTTTCTTTACACAGTCATCTGTGGATGGACACTCAAGTTGTTTCCACACCTTGACTATTATGAGTAGTGGTCACTGGCATGAAGTGTCCTTGTGAGGTGATAACTTCGCTCCCTCCCTGTGGGAAAGCTCTGTAATTAAGTACCTTGAGGGAACAAGCCCAAAGGCAGAGAACAGCAGAGAGGAAGTGTTCTCTCTGGAAAGTCAGGGTAGGTGGGGAGCCTGCAGAGCAACCCCAGTGTGTGTGGGCCCAGGAGAAGGTCACCAAGAGGAACCAGCTGCGAGCAGCTCTCATTATGAGTGCAGCCTTCAGGCCACCCTCCTGCATCCCTGTTCCTACTTAGCCTGCCCGTGAGCTCTGGGTGACCTTTGGGTCCTGCTTGTCCCCAGTCCCCTGTGCACAGCAGCCCTTGAGCAGCCCTGCACTCTCTGGCTTCCCTGACTTCCATTCCCTATGGGTAATGACTTCCACTCTGAAGGATGTAGGCTGGAAGTTGTTGATTGGGGCCATACTAGGGGTTAAGCCAGATCCACATGGGAGTTCTTCATCCCTTGCTAGACCCTCCTGAAGACTGATGTCACTGCCCTAGAAGGACCTCAGCAGCAACTCCTTCCTCATTCTAACACACGGCAGCTGCCACAGCACGGCTCACTCTTGCACTGCTGCCAGACTGGGCCCCCAGGGCCACTAGCTCTATAAGTGAGGGAATCGAGTCCAGTAGGCTCAGATAACAGCCTGGATATTGCTGTAGAGGTAGATCAGTATTTAAATCAGTAGACTTAGGTCTGGGGAGATGGCTTAGCAGTTGTGAACACTAGCTAATTCTTCAGAGGACCTAGGCTCAGTTCCTAGCACCCACGTGGCAGCTCACACATGTCTGTAACTCCAATTCCAGAGGACCTAATGCCCTATCCTGATGCCCTCAGGTACCAGGCACATACATGGTCCACATATGTACATACAGGCAAAATACTCGTGTCCATAACATAAATATATAAATCTTTAAACTAGCAGACTTTTGCATAAAGCAGATCACGTGCCATCGTGTGGTAGGCCTTATCTGACGAGCCAAAGTCTCTAAGAGCAAAGACTAAGCTTTTTAGAGCAGGAGTTTGTCCTTGAGACTACAACACAGAGACTGCCTCCATCTCTGTCCTACCAGCTTGTCTCTGACCTCTCTCTCTGACTCTCTCTCTCTCTCTCTCTCTCTCTCTCTCTCTCTCTCTCTCTTCCTCTCTCTCTCTCCCTCTCTGGGTGTGTCATTTGTCTCTGTCTGTCTGTATTTGTGTCTGTCTCTGACTCTCTCTTTCTCTTTCTGTCTCACACACACACACACACACACACACACACACACACATTCTATCCCTCTGGATAACCTGATTAATACACTCTTTTTTTCTACTTCATCCATAAACAAGGGTGAAACCCTAGCTTCCCTCAGTGGCATGGAGTACATCAAGGACATCAAGGGCCCGGGGTTCCAGGTTGAGCATCTGCTCCTTGCAATCCTTCCAGGAACAGTCTGGCTCACACCCAGTGCTGAGGGGGTCTCTTGTTGCCATGGGAGAATGCTACTAGAAAATGGATTTGATTAAAAGAAAATGTTGACACTAACGACAAACATTCACATCGAAAATTACATATCAGAATGAAACAGTTACCAAGACCTCGATTTCCACACAGTGACTCGCTTGTTCATTCAACAAATATTTACCGAATGTGTATATGGGCCAAGCTTTCTTCTAGGTGCTGAGAATGCAGCAACAAAGGAAACAATTACACTCAAGCAGGAGAGACAGGGAACTTGCAAATTGAGATCTAATATCTTCTGTGTTGAGAAAAGGCTCATGGAGAGAAACTGAGCCCAGAGAGGAGAGTGGATCACAAGAGGCAGGTGAAGAGGGTCTAAGTGGTGTAAGATGTACAGAGGCTACAGTTAAAATGGCATTTGAAAGGAGGTAGGAGTAGGCCAGGAAGCTCTGGGAGAGGAAAGCAGCTCCAGAGAGGGCACAGCAAAGGCACAGCTCCCAAGGAGGCACACTGGGTGAACGGCAAGAGCCAGCAGGGCCAGGACGAACTTAGAAGGGAGAGCAGAGAAGTAGTGGAGGCAGGCCAAGCATGAACTGAAGAGCAGGCAGTCACTAAATGTTGGTCCAGGAGAGGTGGCCTAACTCTGTAAGACTCCTAAGAGGGGGTAGCTCAGAGTGTGAAGACCTGGGTTTGAGACAGCTCATGAGAAAGAGAAGAAAGGGAAGGAGTGGAGTTCTCTAGACAGTGATTGCCGGCCCACCATTCCTGAGCTGCAATATACCCAGAGAAACCAATGGCTAAACCTCCCGTCTCTTTCGTTTTGCCTCGTCCATAGAGGCAGTACTGGATTTAACCCCAAGGTGAAGTAGTTGAGGATGGGAGAAAGGCCAATGATGGAAAAGGCCACCGAGAGCCATCTCCAAAGGTTGATGTTGGTGTTATTTTTGGCTTTATTTGTTTTTGTTTGGTTGGTTGATTGGTTGGTATGTGTTTGGTTTTTTTAAGACAGTTTCACTTTGTAGCCCAGGCTACCCCTGAACTTATTATACAGCCCAGGCTAGCACCCAAAACTCTCAGTGATCCTCCTGTCTCCACATCTTATCATCTTTCTATCCCTCCAACAACATTCTATAGCTATTGTCAACACTCTTGTCCCTAATCCACGACTAATTCGGTATGGTGGGGAGAAGAAAGAGAGAGATCCTGTTCAAGTATCAGGATTCCCCACAATGGGAGC
Source organism: Mastomys coucha (assembly GCF_008632895.1). Classification (NCBI taxonomy): domain Eukaryota; kingdom Metazoa; phylum Chordata; class Mammalia; order Rodentia; family Muridae; genus Mastomys; species Mastomys coucha. The sequence goes on along the minus strand of NW_022196904.1, from coordinate 99,529,140 downwards.
CTCCCTCCCTGAAGAAGATACTTGGGCATCTCTGTGTTTAGTAAACAGAGACAAGCAACTAGTCATAAAGGACTGTGCCCTTCCCTAGTGTGTCTTCTAACGCCAACAATACGGGTAGTGAGAACCCAGGTCCCCTGTGCTGAGCCCTGAAGCAAATTCAGAGGCCTCAGCAAGAAATTGTTCCTGACCTGGAAGCCAGAGCAGCACGCTGTGTTCTCCTACCCCTCAGAAGTGACGTGCCCCTTCCTTTTCCAATGTCCCCTTTCTGTCTGGAACATGGGGAGGACTACAAGTGCCCCT
>NW_022196904.1:99493285-99528773 GCF_008632895.1 Mastomys coucha | reverse complement strand
CCCCCCCCCCCGCCAACTAGAGCTGGTGACTCAGAGGCCACCTGCATCCATTTTCTAGCTCTGCCTGTGGCACATCCTCTGTTCCTACTTCCAAGCCTCCAGTGAGCAGTGCCCTCTGTCTGGGCTACATCTGAACACTGAAGCATTCTTTCAGGATTCGTCACTTTCTGAGAGGGCTTACATAAAGAGGAGCTGTTTCCAGGACAGAGCAAGGACTCACCAATGGAATTTAGAACAATCCTCGGAAAAGCCTGTCCCCTAGAGAAGGGAAAATTCCCTGCCCTAGCAGACTCATCACTTGCGAGCAGCCCAGAGCCTGCAGGGATCCTCAAAGGAGAAGAATAGCAGAGAACCCAACCCCTGAGCCCTGTGGCTGGATGTTTTACTGAGCCTCCGTGCTAGGGCTGAGTTTATAGCGATGGGATGAGAAAGCTCTCACTACCCTGCCTCTTCTCAGTGAGCATCCATCCGAGCCTGCCTGCAGCTCTCTGATACCAACGTCATGTTCCCCCACACTGCTCCCATCTGCTGGAGATGCTCAGATGCTTCTCGAATGTCTGAAAGACAGCAGCCAAAGCTGATCTCTGAATGCTTGCCCCCACTCTGCAAAGATTCCCTGCTTGCTAATGACTTCAGGTTCAGGCAACCTGGGAGTCAGGCATGAAGGCCCCTCGTCCATTAAACTGGACTGCCAGCTCTACACACAGAAGCGTCTCCCGGGAGATGAGATGAAGCTACCATCACTTCCCCATAGACCTTGGCTTAAGCCTTTTAGTTGAAACTTCCTGGCTGGTATTCACCTTCCCTTAGATTTTCCTGCATTCAACCTTCACCCCACTTCATTTGACTCTCCCCCCCGTGCTGTTCTTCAACTAATCTTTCTGTAACATATTTTCTTTACTTCCTTGGAGCCTTAGCTTCTTTAAAGAGGGCATTTCACTATGTAGCTCAGGCTGGTCACAAATACAATGCAGACAAGGATGACTTTGAGCTCCTGAGCCCCTTGCCTCAACCATCTAAGCACTGGGATTTTAGGTATGACCTTCACATTTTTTTCCTTCTGTGTGACTGTGTGTATGTTGTTGATTCTCTAGCACAGTCCTCAGATCTCAGGGTCACCTCCAAGAGAGCTTATGCTGACACCCTCTTGCTCCCTTTTGGTCTCCCCTTTATTTCCTACATAGCATTTAGCCAACTCAAGTTAGACATATTTTAACAATAATTATATACTTGCATGTTTCTTATCAGTCTTCCCCGCTATTGCTTCTCATGAGCATGGATTGGAAGTAGGCACTTCCGAGAGCCCTGGGAGACAGAATTGGGGCTTGGTGGTGAGAACAAGATTCCTTGAGGGAAGAAATCATTTCTCACACTGTGTTCCTACTGTCTATCTCAGATCCTGGCAAAGAATCTTCCTGGATGGATGGATGGATGGATGGATGGATGGATGGATGGATGCTGGCTGCCTAGATGGATGGATAGATGTGTGATGTATGATGCATAGGTAATGCATGGATGATGGGTGGATGGATGAATGATGGTTGGATGAGATAACTTTAGCTTCGAACAAAAAAGTAATAGAAACCATGTCCAAGAAATGGGGAGTCATTATAACAGACTCTGTACATACAGGAACCTTGGAGACCCATTTCAGAAATGTGGGCAATGTCATTTCGGTCCCTGGATGAGAAAACTCACCCATGAGTGCACTCAGGAAATACCTTCCTGAATGATGAGATGGAAAATGAAAACCAAATGGCTGAGGAATGTGGCCTACTTCCCTCGCTCTTCACTGGGGGCAGAGCTGATTGGACTCAGCTAGATCACGGGCTGATGAGCTGATGAAGGAAGGATGACCCACAATACTCTGGGATGTGTTTATATGACAGGGCTTAGTTTTGCAATATCAGCACCCTTTCCTAGAACATCAGGGACAAATTCCAGAGGAGACGGCTTGCTATCTATGGATTCCCAGTGACTCATACAACCAACCAAAGGAACACAAATGAAAGAGGCAGCTGACTGTTGGGCACAGATCAACACAATGACAGCTCAACACAATGGAGCAGGCAAGTCAGCCTGTGCCAAATGTTTAGAATGAGCTCACATGGAACCTTCTAGAATAGTCGGTGAGAGGCAGAGGATGGTAGCCACCTAAGTTGCACACTACTACATTCACTTAGCATGCTTAGCCCACTCACAAGCTGTAGAACATGGTGAAAGAAACGAGTTATGATGTTTGGGAAATCAAACCCAACACCATCAAGAAAGAATTAAGAAGGACCCCCAAACTAAAATGTTGCTTCTGGTACCAAGAGAATTGTGTAACAAAGGAGGCAGACAGGTAATTTAGAGGAAGAGATGGTGGCACTGGAGAGTCCCTTGAGGACATCTTTGATGTTTTCTGGAGGAAATGAAAGGAGGATGTAGAGAGAAAAGAGAGGTAAATGTGTGTAAGCTTCAATAACCTTAGACTTATACAAGGATGCAACAAAACTGGCTTTTCAAGAGAATGTGATTTGTGACCGATGTGAATGCTATGGTGGCAATAAAGGAGCCATAGCATGCTGGCCCAACTGCAGAGGCAGTGGAATCCAAATTTGGATTTTCAGAGAGAATGGGGAATGGTTCCAGAAATTCAGTCTGTGTGCATGAAGACCATGGAGAATACTGGTCCCTCTTAAAGATAGATGTAAAGGCTGCAATAGAAAGAAGACTGGGAGAAGATTCTAGAAGATTGTGTTGATTGGGAATTTTTGTCAACACTAGCTAGAATCATCTGAGAAGAGAGAACTTCAATTGAGAAAATATCACCATCAGATTGATTTGTGGGCATTTCTTTGACTGAAGATTGATGTGGAAGAGCCAAGCTCACACTGAGCAGTGCCATTCCTGGGCACTGCGGTGTATAAGAAGCAAACTGAGCAAGTCTGGAGGAACAAGCTGTTGTGTTTCTCCATGATCTCTGCTCCAGTTCATGCCATCAGGTTCCTGCCTTGAGTTTCTGCCCTGACATTCCTTCATGATGGGCTACAAACTATAAGTTGAAATAAATTCTTTCCTCCTCAAGCTGTTTTCGGTCATGGTGTTTTACCAGAACAGTAGAAATCAAACTAGGACACACAAATTGACAAAGAAGTATAAAATTGGCCAGAAATAAACCAAGAACTTCCAAGACCAAGGAGTGGAGCCGGGAGATATCATCATGTTAGTCAGGGCCATGCTGATCTCACCCAACAGGAAGACTGGGTCATGTGGATAGACACACAGATGACTGAAGTAGTGTGCGTGTCCCCGTAGACAGTGTCCACTCTTAACCATCAAACCTCAATCATCACTTGCCCAGGTCTGATTGTCAAACATGGATACCTCAAGTCTGTGCTAAATGAAGGTGTGTCAGCACAGTGTCTGCCCACATGGAGCTACATAATCATCTAATAAAAAGTAAAATCCTGTGAAAAGTTCTCTTCTGATACACCTCCTTTGTTAGAAAGCCACCTCCTCTGGAAAAGGAAATAGAAGAGACTGGGGAGAGGGCAGGTGAGATAGGTGGTCTTTGATCCAAAGCAAGAAGAACAGGGACACTGTAGCAGAGAAGCACCTGGGAGCAGTGAACGTCTTCCCAGGTTGGGGTGCTGGTCAGTTTGTGTCAACTTGACACAACCTAGAGATACCCAGGAAGAGGGAACCTTAGTTGAGAAATTATCTCCATCAGATGGGTATGTCTGTGAGGCATTGTCTTCATAGCCAATTTGTGGGGGAGATCCTAGCCCACTATGGGTGGTACCACTCCTGGGTATGTGGTCTTAGATCAGATAAGAAAGGTAACTGAATAGAAGCCTGGAAACGAGCCGGTAAGTAGTGATCTTCTTTGGTTTCTGCTTTAGTTTCTGCCTCTAGAATCCTTCCTTGGCTTCCCTTAATGATGGACTGTAAAATGCAGAAAGAAAAACGCTTTTTTTTCCCCAAGTTATTTTTGGTCATAGGGTTTCTTACAGTAACAGAAGACAAACTAGGACGAATGGTGTTCACTGGCGGGCTTCCTAATGGAGAAACACCTTGGCCTGCTGGCATTTTATGTGCAGGAGTAAGTGAGTGGATCACTATAATCATCATCCTTCGCTATTGTGTTGTTCTGCTACAATTACAGAAGTGTCCTAAAAGTGAAGGATGAACATGAGCATACAAGATTTGACTTTGCAACAATGTTTTTAGTGACTTCGTTTATATAGACTTTCATTTCTCTGGGACAGGATACAGGACAGAAGCAGCTTAAGGGAGGAAAGGTATCTTTTGGCTCACAGTTTCAGATGGCCACATGGTAGGAAAGACATAGTAGCAGGGTTTAGTTCCTGACAGTGTGGAAACATGTGACAGAGACCATTCACACCAAGGTGGATTAGAAAGCACAGGGCAGCGGGAATCATGGGTAACCCTCAGAGGTTACAATGGTTAATATTCACTGCCAACATAGCTGGATTTCCATTTTACATTTATTTATTCATATGTAAAAGTGTATGCACATGCATGCATGCCTGTCACCACATATATATGGAGGCCAAAGGACGTCTGTGGGAGTCAGCTCTCTCCTTACACTGTGTGGGTCCTAGAAAGCGAGCTCGGGTCCTCAGGCTTGGCAGCAAGCACCTTTACCCACCAAGCCCTCTCACTGACCACTTAACTATATTTAGAATCATCTTAGAATCACCCTTCTCAGTGTGTGTAGAAAGATGTTTCTAGAACGGTTTAACCTAAAAAATAAAAAATAAAAAATAATTAAAAGGGAAGATCTACCCTATGGGCAGCACCATGCCATGGTCTGCAGTAAGCACCAGCGTTCATCTCTGCTTCCTGACTATGGACATGTGACCAGCCCCCTCATGTTCCTGCTACTTCCCCTCCATGGTGGACTTCCCCTCAAAGTGTGATCCAAAATAAACACTTCCTCCCTTAGCTTGTTTTTGCCAGGTTTGTCATCACAGTGACAAGAAAGTAGTACAGAGACCCACCCTGAGTGACCCAAGTCTGCCAGGTAGGCCTCAGCTCCTAATGCTTTCATAGCCTCCAAAGTAGTGTCGGCATCTGGGGAGCCAATACTCACACTGTGTGACCCTGTGGCGGTGCTGTTAGTGACTGTCCTTTGAGCCAAGCAACCACCGTCTTGTGGAGTTCAGCTGCAAACACCTTAAAGGATTAGCCAAGCTGGGCTAGTTGACTGTTCACACCACCCAAGAAAAGAGAGATAGGAGGGGCCACAAAGCCCTAGCCAGCCGCTCCCTACTACCTACTGCATGCACCTCTGCCTTAATTGTACACATCCTGGGGGTGGGGTGGGGGTGGGGGTGTCTAGAGTACACAGTGGGGGGACACTAGGGGAGAAGAAGAGATCACCTTGTGCAGGTCTGGAAAAGCCCTCATCCCTACTGGGTAAGGCTTTTCAGGTGCAGTTTCTTGAGGAAGGAGCACCCACACCCCTGTAAGTAACTCCTCACCTGTGTTCTGTAAGGAAGCCAAATACATTCATTGGTTCCCCCAGAGTGAACTTTCGGCAAAGGGGTGCCTCAGTTTGTTGTTTGGACCTTAGTTTTAGGAGAAAATTGGACTTTGCTTACATCTTCCCCTTGAAAGGAATTTTAGCAACAGAGGACATTTTAGAGTCAAGCTGTAACATCAGCGTACATGGTGGAGTTAAAAATAAAAAAGTAAACAGAGAATGAACTCATGGGACAGGCATGTAGGACTGGAAGGAGGGAAAGAGTGTGGAGGGAGCCTCACTGAACCTGAGCTGCAAGTCCAGCCCAGCTGCAAACTGCGGGGGCAGACTCTTCAAAGCGCATGTCTGTTTGATATCGGTGCTGTGGTTTATAACTGAAATGTCTCCCACAGGCTCGTGGGTTTGAACACTTGGTCCCCAGGCAGTAGTGCTGTTTAAGGAGGCGATAAGATCTTTGGTACACATGGCCTAGCTGGTGGATATGAGCCTCTTGGGCCCTGCAACTGTACCTAAGATTTCTATTTCCTGATGTACCGAGATGTGAACAAGCTGTGCTGTAAGTTTCTACCACCATGGCCTAGGTACTTCAGCTACCATGCCGTGATGGACTGAACTCTGAACCAAGTCAAAGTCAAGTTCTCCCATACGTGCTCTATCAGGGATTTGCTCACAGTGATATCAAAGTGACTAATACGGACAGCCAGGCCAATTGGCAGAAGTGACAAAAAGAAGGGAGTCATAGAGCCAGGAGAAGCTGCATTGTGATCTCTAAGAGGGAGCAGACTCGAAGATTGCAGATGGACACGGAGCCCCAAACTGGCTGAGTTCAGGAAGGTGTAGCCAAGAGCAGGCTGGTGGATACATTTCACAGCCAGGTAGGGAGGACTACAGAGCCCTCAGTCAGTGCTCCTTACAATGAGTTCATCCAGTAGAATACAGATGAAGCCATGGTCAAGATGGGCCCCAGACTGGAGGTAAGAGTAGCTCTAGCCACAAGGTGCTGGAGAAAGAAGGAAACAGATACAAGGTATACATGCCTAAGATAGCATCCTGGAAAATGTTAGCTTTATACCCCACTGCAAGACAGAGGACTAACAACAATGGTGTTGCTCAATAGGTGTGGTAGTTTGAATAAGAATGGCCCCCATTGGTTCATAGATTTGAAGGCTTAGTCACCAGGGAGTGGCACTATTTGAAAGGATTAGGAGGTATGGCCTTGTTGGAGGAAGTGTGTCACTAGGGGTGGGCTTGGAGGTTTCAAAAGTCCAAGCCAGGCCCAGTGTTTCCTCTCTGCCTGCTGCCTGTAGATCCAGATGTAGAGTTCTCAGCTACCTCTCCAGCACCATGTCTGTCTGTGTGCTGCCATGCTCCCACCATGAGGATAGTGAACTAAGACCCAGTTAAATGCTTCTTAAATAAGTTGTCATGGTCATGGTGTCTCCTCACAGCAGTAGAATATGAAGACAATTGGTTTCAGGATGACTGAAGAGACATGAAGTCCCTTTCCCCTTGGATCCTTTAGAAGTGAACGCTCTGGCCTGCTTTGGGGATCCTTTTCTCTATCCCCAGAGGAGGAAAGGATTCTCTGCAAACCCCATTCCGTGACTCAAACTCCCTAATTTGAGCTGAGATTTGGGTGAGGTGCCTCCTCACTGCTGGCCCCTGGCTTTGCCATCAAGATTGAGGGTCCATCCTCACCCATGCACCCTGTGCCCTGTGAGAGACCACCCTGCCAGGGCCTATGACATATGCTTTCTGATAATTTCCCCAAGGATCACACTGGCCACACCCTTGGGGTTTGGCTCCCAGCTCAAATTCCGCCAGCAAAATTATCTTTAATCAATGCTGCTCAGTCTTTAGCCCCTCCCAGGGGACTGCTGCTAGGCAGTCTGTTTCACAATCGCTGGCTCCACATCAGGACCAGAGGAACAGGGTGTAGTGGAAAGGCTGAGAGGCAGGAGCCCCGGGCCAGCCCTCTGGACCCTAACAAAGTAGTCTGTTTCCCTTCCTTATCCCCCTTTCAAAGGGTGAGGCTAGGTGAGAGTGAAGCTGTCTAGAATTGTGTTTTACTCATAAGCACATCCTATGAATGAGAACACACACACACACCAGCGTGGTGCCTCAGGGTGGGCTCCCCTTAGCCACATTTATACATGTGATTCTGAACCTCTAGCCATAGCTGATGGTGCTAAGACTCTGTCCACACCTCAAATAGGGCCAATAAGCACCTTTCCCCTATGGTACTTTGAGTAATTTGGGATAAGGAGAGAGACAAGCAGACAGACACACAGACAGACAGGGAGGGAGAGGGGAAAGAGAGAGGGAGAGGGAGAGAGAGAGACAGAGACAGAGAGAAAGAGAGAGAGACGACTCAAACACTGGAGCCATCTAGAGAGTTAGAAAACCCATTGCAAGGAATGGGGGTGAGGGGAAGTTAACGGGAAAGCCTGGCTGAGGAGGAGGGGCAGAGAGTCTGGGTGCTTTTCAGTTCTGTATTTCAAGTCTCCCTGAAACCTGGGACCTCCTGAGTGTGTGTGTGTGTGTGTGTGTGTGTGTGTGTGTGTGTGTGTGTGTGTCCGTGGCAGGGGGAGGCATGTGTATCTATGCAGAGGCTAAAGGACAATCTAGACTGCCATTTCTCAGGTGCAGTCTATCTTCTTTTTGAGACATGGTCTTTCATTGGCTTGGAGCTCACCACTTCATCCAGACCTGCTGGCCAATAGGTTCCAAAGACGTCCCTCTCCCTGCATCTCTCCCCAATGTTGGGATATAAGCTTTTTATGTGGGTACTCATGATTGGCTCAGGTGCTTATGCTTCAGAGTAGTAACTTTATCATCTAAGCCATCCCTCTCCCAACCCCCCAAGTTGGCTTTTTAAAATGGACTTGATGCTCTGATCCTCCTGACAATTTCCTGGGAGTGAACATTACCAATCCTGTGTCTTGCTGGTCCTTCTATCTTCCTAGTCCTGCCCCATCAAGCATCTTAGTTAGCTCCCATTCTGGTCCTCATTTGCATCTCACTCCACCCCACACCTCAGCCCAGTGTTTTGGCCACAGTTAAGCATTCCATCAACTCATGTCAGGTTGAGACAGAGAAAACCTAAAGCCATCATTCTTCTGTGAGATGTGTTCTTCAGAGTTAGCTGGCTATTCCTCCCTCCCTGGGCAAGTTTGTCTACAATGGATCTATGACCCCACATAAGGCCAGGACTCAACCCCTGATGCAGCCAGCCCACAGCTTCCCAAGTTTTATTTTTATTAACCCAACTGGAAAATTGGACTCCACTCAGAGCTGTGCTGCAAAACAGATGCTGGATCTGGGCTCTGGTTTCCTAGATAAACACATTGCGATAATATGCATCTACCCATGAAATGCTCTCTGTGGCGGCACGTGGCAGCTCTCCAGAAGAAAGAAAAACAGTGTCAATGCTACATTCGAAGCTTCTCACTCCCCTTTCTGGCCAGAGGCTCCACTGGAGGCTAACGCCCTCTCTGCTGGCTCTTCTTGTCCTCTCCTGCCTCTGGCCAGGAATTTAACAGCTTCTAGAAAGAACACTGGGCTTCACCCTTCTCTTGTGTCTAGATCAAGGTCCTTCCTCCACTCCCCCACCATGCCCCTTGTGAACTCCATCAAGGCCCAAGGAGACACTATGTTCTTCAGTTTGCCAGGTGTGTCTGCCTCCTCCAGGGAAGCTCTTGAAGTTAGGAACAGAGCCTGGTACATATTGTCATGCAGTGCCCAGAAATGGCCCTGGCACAAGAGAGTGGACAGAGTGGCTAATGTTGCTGAATGAGGGAATAAAAGTGAGTCACGTTAGCTGAAGCTAGTGAGAGAGACATGAGATTCAAGAATGTGCTCTGGGTGTCCTCCAGACTAAGCTGGGTGTGGAGACCAAGGGATCATCACACATCCCAGACTCCAGAGTACTGCCGTCTATGAGAGGAAAGGGGATATCTTCCCCCTCATGTCACTTCACTATCTTTGTGAAGAAGATCTCTCGATAGTCACTAGTGGAGGTGACTGTTAGCATAAAAACCCCAACCACAGAGGGCATGATCCAGGAAAAAGAATGTGAGAGCTGTAGCTCAGTGATGGAGAGCTCTTGCCTTGTGTGTACAAAGCCTTGGGAAAGAAGCAGGAGAGGAGGGGGCAGTGAAGCCATTACCCATCACCAGATGCAGCCCCTGGACCAGAGCACTAAGCTGGGGGCAGGAGGGGTGTGGGGACAATGCCTTGTCTTGTGGCTCCTTCTCTCTGATGGTTTTGAAAGACATCAAGATCTGAGTACATCAGGTCTTGACACCAAATGTGCCAGGGCCATTTCTGGGCACTGCATAACAATATGTGCCAGGATATATTCCTGACTTCAGAGCTTCCCTGAAGGAGGCAGACATACCCGACACACAGAAGAAACATGGGACTATGAGGGAGGTGATAAAATCTACCTCTCCAAGGCAGCTTGGATAGACATTGATGAATGATTGGGTGGGGGCATGAAGTGTCAGGGGCAGCCTTCAGACCTGACAGGTGATGACATATATGTATGTATGTATGTATGTATGTATGTATGTATAGGGGTGCATAGGACAGTGGAAGAGTTATAGCCACCCTCCAGCTTGGCACATCTGAGGACATGTAAGCACTTCCAGGGGCACAGAGAGTAGGGAGAGCAACTGAGAGGAGCCAAAATATCATTCAGAGACATGTGCCCCCAACTTGGGTTCAAGTCCTGTCGGTGTCTCCCTTGCTAATGTTCTGGGCCTCGCTGGACCTCAGCTGCCACACCCATGGTGGGGAGTGAAAATCTTGTCATATCGTGCCCAGGGGTGAGGCTTGTGTTGGGAGTATGAGCACAAGGACTCAAATAGCTGCCAACGAAATGACAACCCCACCCAAGACTGTTACCAGAAATGTTTCCCTTTCACCAACACGACTCAGAACATGGTGTCGTGTTCTGAGGACGGTCACATCAAAGAGGCATGTAACCACTGTCCCTCACCCAGAAGCCTTTGGCTTGAAATATATGTCATTATTTGGTGAGACAGAGCCCAAATCTCATTCAGGGAGCATGGGGAGACAAAGCAGGCTCTTCAATAAAAACAAAGACCAGAAGAGGTTCTAGCTGATAAAATGTCATGTGCATACAAACTCACTCAGGTTAAGTTGTGCCCTATTTTGTGTGGAAGGAGAATTGAGTGTTTTAAAAATGACAAAAATCTAGACTTTTGGTTTACATTTAAAGGTAGAATGTTGACACAATTATGGCAGCTACAAAGGTCATTTTCAAATGACAACACACTTTTAGTGAATTTCAGTGTTCTGAGTGCCTCCAAGGAACGGCAGGATTTCCCTTTGTTCTGACTAAGGACAGTCCCTTGAGCGTGATCTGCAGATCCTGGAGAACCCCGGGCTGCCCCGGGATGCTCTGAGGAGTGAGAATCTTTCCCTGATACCCTTTCCCTAAAGCCCTGGGTCCACCAGAACTCCCAGTCATTCTTATCCTTTTTCCTCTGTGACAGCAGCCTCACCCCTCTGAGGGTTTACAGCCACCATGTGTTTATGAATCTTGACATTCTGATGTGCTTACACTTTCCCTCCTGTCTACCTTCCTTTTCCCTCAGTCTCTTCTGTGCTTCTTTCCCCTCAGGCCATCCATGAAGTTCACTGTTTGTCCAGGACCGTCTACTCTTACTCTATGAGACCAACCTAAGGAAGGAGACAGAGATGAGGTGACATTTCTGTCTCCTAAGGAAGGAGACAGAAAACCCCGAGAGACCCAGCAGCAGGAGCCGAGTCTCAGAAACAGGCTGGCATGGTTCAGGGACAGGAGTGTCCTAGAAGGAGAAGAGAATCCAGAGAAAGGGAGACTGAGACACAGAATTTCCATGAGGCCGTAATGTGATTACAATGCCTTAACCTACACAAGAGTTGTCCACATAGACAATCAAGCCTACCAGGCTTTTCCTCAAAATTTTAGAGTGGTCCTGTTCACCTCAAGACTTTTGTTCTGATGTATCTTAGTGTTTTTGGTTTTTGTTCTTTTGTTTTGTTTTTGTTTTTGTTTTTTAGATAAGGTCTCTCTGTGTAGTCCTGGATGTCCTAGAGCTTGATATGTAGACCAAGTTGGCTCCAAACTCACAAATATGTACCTGTTACTGCACCTCAAGAGATGGGTTAGCCCCCACACCTGGCCAATAACATTCCCCTTTACAGAGCCTCTCCAATAACATTCCCCTATATGGGGCCCCTTCAATAATATTCCCCTTTATGAGGCCCTCCATATCTCCATTTTACCTCCTATGCTTTCAGACACCTGTGGTCAGCCTTAGTCCCCAAACAGAAAATTTCAGAAATAAACAATTCAGAATTTCTAAACATTTTTACAGAATATTGTTCTAATCATTCTACTTTATTGCTGCTATTGTCAATTCCTTTATAAATTAGATTTTGTTGGAGGCATATATGTGTGCATATAGAGAGGGGGTTATCAATACTATCCTCTATTTAAAGCATCCATGAAATGTCTTTAAATGTATGTAATCCTCTGGATAAGGGAGTAAGCCTATTAAGCTTTGTTCTAAACTTCTTTGGCCTTGCTCTCTAGCGTTATTTCCATAGTCTGTTTGAATGCTTGTTTTTCTATATGTGTGGAAAGGCAATTTCAGCTTAATTCTTTTCTAAGTAGGCACTTATAATAATATCAAATATTGAATATCCCCCCCTATTCTCTACCCCTTGGCCTCTCATTTGAAATACCCACCATGGAGACCAACCTGCTTCTGTACTCTCTACTGTGTTCCATGGAAGTATCTGTCTATTCCCATGCCAATCCTACAATGTTTTAGACACTGTAGCTTTATTGTGGATTTTGATATCAAATAAAGCAAATTCTTCTTTTTCAAAATGTTCTTGGCTGGGCTTGTCTACTTTCTATTCCAGATGAACTCCAGAAATCAGCGGTCATAAAAAGTTCAGAACTCATCAAATACCTTGTTTTCTGAATGTTCCTCCTTTTCCAGTTACTGATCGGATTCTTCTCCTCCCCACCCCCATTTCCTCTGAGCAGCACAATGGGGCATCAGCAAGATCCTCCCTTCACACTGAGAACTGAACACTGACAACTTTCATTTGATAAAATTAGAACCATGCAAAGAGGCTATTTTTAGAGTCAGGAGTGGGAAGCACAAAGCACTACATTCTGATTAGATGCAATCATTTTTAAATATTTATTGTACTGTTAATTGCATATATGTGGGTGGATATGTGAATGTGAGTGATAGTGCCTGCAGAGAGCAAAGGTATTGGTTCCCCCTGGAGCTGCAGTTGGAAGCAGTTGTGAGTTGCCTGACATGAATGCTGGGAATTGAACTCACGCCTTCTAGAAGAGCAAGTGTACAGGCTGAACCACGGAGCCATCTCTCTGACCCAAATCATCTTTTTTCTTATAGAAAAAGAGGATATCCTGGCATGGTCGTTCCTGTCTTTAGCAGGACACTCCAGAGGTAGAGGTAAGCTGATCTCTGTCAGTTCAGAGCCAGCCTGGTCTATGCTGAAAGTTCCAGGTCAGCCAGGGCTGTATAATGAGACACTGTCTTAAAGAAAAAGGGAAGCTATTGACTAAAGGTAGCGAATGCCTCAGTCTCCAAGTCTTTCTACTTCCCATCACCAATGACTTATAGCCAACACAACAGGCACCTGTGAGTTTGAATGGGACCACTTCAAGCATTGACAAAACTGTGTTTCTGAGCCATCCTGGCTGAGACCACACTCCAGCCAAGGACACTTCCCAAGGCAAAGACTGTTTTGTGAGCCATCTGCTAAAAGTGAACGAGCCTCTCCTGGCAGCAGCTGGCCTGGCCACGTGCTTTCATACAGGATGGTTTGCCAGCGAAACAATGGGTGCCTTCATGGGTTTCCTAACCTTTCTTTTCCTTGTCAGTAGGAAGTTTTCCATGCACCCTCATTTCCTATGCACATGTTTACGATGCCAGGACAGGCCTCCATTTCCTGTTTGGTTTCTCTCTTTTACCTGAGTCACACTAGGCAGCTGGCTATGGACATGGTCGTCCTAATTCTGGATTTTTCTGAAACATCCCAGATTTCAAATATTATGAACTTTAGCCTTAAGCTGTTAAAAATACTTGGAATTCTAAGGTTTCCATGCCCGGCTAACCCCTCCCATATTGCATTAACACTGGGAAATAGCCCAAAACAATTTTGTAAGATGATGTGTCCTTAAAGTTGGTTTGATTCTGAAAAAAAAAAATTCTGTTATAAAACATTCCTGAACAGTGACAAACACATCCCTTGACTGTTTCTAACTAAGCACTCCAACTCTTATATTTAGCCAAAGGGATTCTTTATTTGGATTGTGTACTCCTTTTTTATACATCATGCCTGTTTAAAAAAAAAAAAACTTGAATCGAAACTGCCTTATATACAAAATGAATTAGAGAGGGAGGAGGTGGGGGGGGGAGAAAGAAAGAAAGAAAGAGAGGCAGAAAGGATTTAATCCACAGCACACAAGGTGACCCAATGGGGATGTTCCAGTCCTTGGGAAGTATGGAGCTGTCCACTAGGGAGGTGCTGACAATTAACTGAAGTTGAACAGGGGCTGCCCTCCAGGGTCCTGAAAGAGTTCCTTCCACACCCCTGGCACCATCCTATCAGAGAAGTGTAAAGTACCACGAGAGCCTAAAACAACTTTCTGTAGGCCCCTTATGCATCAAACAGGCCTCCAGAGTTCTCAACAGCTTTTCCATACCACTCAAGCCCACATACATACATACATACATACATACATACATGCATGCATACAGTCGGCCCACATGGGATTCATCACAACGCTGCAGTACCTGCTGTAGATGCTTCTAGAGGATCTAGCAGTCTCTATAGATGCTCATTCTGGTGAACCTAATAGGAAGGCCACTTGAGGATGGAAAGGATGTGTACCTAATCTCTCCCTACTTCCTGATGATGCCTGTATTGTTCTGTTTCCATGTCAAGCCTAAGGACATAACAGCCTACCTTTCTTTTCTTCTTATTCACAGATGTGTAGAAAAAAAGATTATTTTTTAGAGGGAGAAACAATTAGCTTAGAAGTTTGCAATAAGGTGACTCTAGACAATTTACTCTTCCCTCTAGGCTTGATATCTTCATAAGCAAGGCAAGAAATGCCAGGGAGTCAGAGTCTTTATGTCCTCCTGTCCTTGAGCCTTCTTTCCTTCTCTTCTCAGTCCTATGCCTCCCACTAGGCCAGCAACAGTCTGTCACTCAAAGTCTCCATCACTGAGGACTGCTGTGTAACCTCAGCAGGGTCTAGGGATGGGATCATTATTTACTGAGGTATTGGATGAGCCTAAAGGCCTTTGGCTATGGACAATGTGGGATGTGCAAAAGGAAGACCCAAATGTTGTGGGAAATTCAGGAGCATTTATTTCTCTCTCTCTCTCTTTCTCTCTCTTTCTCTCTCTCTTTCTCTCTTTCTTTCCCTCTCTCTCTCCCTCTCTCTCTCTTCTTTTATAAAAAGCATTATATACCTACTATAAGAAATTATAACAAAGCCAGGCAGTGGTGGTGCACGCTTTTAATCCCAGCACTTGGGAGGCAGAGGCAGGTGGATTTCTGAGTTTGAGGCCAACCTGGTCTGCAGAGTGAGTTCCAGGACAGCCAGAGCTACACAAAGAAACCCTGTCTCAAAAAAAGAAAGAAAGAAAGGAAGAGAGAGAGAGAGAGAGAATTATAACAATATTAAAGCACACAAAGAAAAAGTCTTGAATCTCCAATGTAATACCACCCTCAAAGTAAGATAGCTAGCATAAGAAAACATTATTGTAGGTAGCTTTCTTTATATGCATAGACAAAACAGATAACACATTATGAATGGATGGATGGATATAGCATAAATTGATAGATTAATGTATTGATAAATGAATGGAGGAGATCATAAAGGGATAGTACTTTAATGCAGTGGTTCTCAGCCTTTCTAATGCTGCCACCCTTTGATACAGTTCCTCATGTTGTGGTGACCCAAACAAAAAGATTATTTAATTGCTACTTCATAATCATAATTTTACTACTATTATGAATCATGACATAAATATCTGATATGCAAACCCTGTGAAAGAGTTGAGTCACTACTTTAATATATATAATACATATAAATGTATATACATATAATATACATGACAATATATGGTAAAATCAATTAATCTTTATTTAACAGAAAAAAAAACACTAAGGTAACAGAATTTCTTGACTCTATTTCTTTTCCACAATAACTGTTTCTTTGCCATATGTGGTAGTGTATACCTGCGATCCCAACATTCAAGAGGCTGAAGCAGGATTGGAAGTTTGAGACCAGCTTGGCCTAAATGGTAAGAACTTGTCTCAAAACAAAACAACAAGAACAAACTTCATTTAGAATATTACTCTCAGACTAAAACCCCCTTTTATCTTTATTATAATCCAGTTTTAGGCGATATCAATCAGGAAATTAGCACTTTTATTCTACATACCATCTCCCCTCCCCCATTTCCCAAGTGCCGTGTCTAATATATTTCTTTCCTATATTTGTCTCTCACTGTGAGTCACTGCTGGGGCATGCAATTGGAATTAAACGGTGCTTATAGCAGAGATGTGATGGCACAGATGTGTTGTGAATACTAAAGAATACCAATAAAAAAGACCATCTTAAAATGTCTCTTGGTTACACAAACATAATAATAAATTCAACTATTTATACGGATCACTGACCTAGTGTGCCTAATTACCATGAGTCATAGGGATGATTGCGTAGGATTATCTTCAAGTATTACGGTTTCTTAAATGAAATTAAGTGAACAGGCAACCTGGGTAATCTCAAAAGGCCATACAGTATGACGGCATTTGAAATTAATCTCCTCGGCGACCTCCTGGGGGAATTCCCATTGGAGATGAGGGCAGACTGACCGTGCACTGTGCCAACCACACTAAGAACTCACTGCCCATCAGACACTTGATTGAGGACCTTACATATAATGGTCCATTATTCAGCCATCATTCTGATGAGAAACTTACTTGCTTTCCAATTTTAAACATGAAGAATGGTTAAAGAACGATCCAGTTCCCCTAACTAGTGAAGCCTCCCCTTCAGACCGTCACAATAAGTAACAGAGACAGAAACCATGTGCTTAATGGTGAGACAGGGCTGCTTTATGTGGGGGAGATATAAGTATTTATGTGGGAGCATGTGTCTGTGGGTATATTTATGCACCTGTGTGTGCATGGCTAGAGCTGGCATTGGCTGGTTTGTTTTGTTTATTCGAAACAGGGTTTCTCAGTAGACATAAAAATTCGCAAATTCTGTGAGCCTGACTCAAGGGTCCACCTCTCTTCTCTGCCTCCCCAGTGCTGGGATCACAAGACATAGGGCACTGCAGACAATTTTTAAAAATCAAAACAAAAAAACAAAAAACAAACAAAAACAAAAAACAGGGGTTCTGGGAGCTGACCTCAGGGCTTCATGCTTATGTGACAAGCACTTCAGCACCTTCCCTGGCTATAATAACTTACTGTGTGACCTTGAGGTAAGCACTCAACCTCTCTGGGACATAGTATCCTCAGTAAACAAGAGACTAACAAGGGCTTCCTTGCTGTCACCAGAACTCCACAGAGTGTCTGGGAAGGAGCTTAGTGGATGGCGTCATTAGCTCCTTCCCTCCAGAACTCTCAGGGCACAGCCGGTAGTGTTGGTTGGAACTCAGTCAGGAATCAGCCCCCATTGATGAGAAAAACACCACCCAAAGCCACAAAAACAAAACAGTTTTCTTGCCAGAAGACAGACAGGGAGGACGGCAGTTCCGATGGCCGTGAACCTTCACAAAGTTCAGGTTTGGAGTGAAGTCTACCAGGATACTATTTGTTCACACGATGCATTCTCAAACTATGATTTGACAGTAGAAGTCATTTCCTCTGGGTGCTATCAAGAGGGCCACTGGCTATCATCTGCATTCCTTTGGTCAAGCTTTCTTCTACAACCCTGAATCAGACACTGCAGACAAAGTCGAGCCGATAGCCTGCCTCTATGGATATGACACACCTGAAAGATCAAGGCCAAAAAAGGGTTCCTTGGAAGCCTGGAGGAGGCAGCAGGCCAGTACTAGAAAAGCAGAAAGCCCTGAAGACAGAAGAGTTTATTTCTGGCCCCAGCTCAAAGCCAAGTCCTTGGATGAGTCCCCTGTCCTCTGGGCAGAAAGGCTTGTTTTCTCATCTATAACACACGGGCTTCCTGGATGCTCCCCCAAGGCCTGGCTAAAGCTGCCTCGTGCTATTCTGGGAGAGGTACGGGGTTGACATGGTAGCTGTGATTTATCTGGGAGAGTTTTCAGAGAAAGGAATCTAGCAAGAACCTAGAGACCACAGACTAAGACAAACTGGAATATGAGAAACCATGGCGAAGTGCAGGTGACAGAAGCAGGGTGATTCATTTATAGGACAAAGGCAAGAAAATGGTTCTGGAGTTCATATGCAAAATACACCAAGAGCTGAAGGGAAGAGACGATGTATGAACCCAAACTCAGCAATGCAAATGACAGTCTAGGAGCGTAATACAGAAGCCTGTCCTCTCTAAGCAAAGGGAGGGATGAAGGGAGTAAGCGAGTCTATAAAAAAGGACTTTGTTTGTTTGTTTGTTTGTTTTTGTGAGCATGTGCTTGTGTGCATGCATCTCTCTCTCTCTCTCTCTATCTCTCTCTCTCTCTCTCTCTCTGTGTGTGTGTGTGTGTGTGTGTGTGTGTGTGTGTGTGTGTGCGCGTGTGTGTGTGTTCTCATGTATGCAAGTGCACGTGGAGGCTGGAGGTCAACGCTGAGTGTCTTTCCCAATCCTCCAGCTCCCTCCCACCTTATCTTTGAGATAGGGTGTGTTAGTTACTTTTCTGTTAATGTGATAAAATACCATGACTAAAAGCATCTTAGGGGAGGAAGAAGTCTATTTTTAACTCCCAGTTATGGAAAGACAGACTCCCATAGCAGAAAAGACATGACAAAAGCATCAGGAAGTCACACTTTCATCTACACTAAAGGGAATTGGGTAGGGCAATAAACTCTCAAGGTCTGCCCTCAGGGCATACTTCCTCCAGCAATCATATACTTACAGGGACTTCATAATCTCCCCGAATAGCACTGCCATCTAGGAACCAAGTGTTCAAATAAATGAGACTATATAGGATAGTTCTCATTCAAACCAGCATATAAGCTGTCTCAATGGACCTGCGGCTCACTAATGATTCAGCTAGTCTGGCTTGTCAGCAAGATCCAGAGATCCTCCCATCTCTGCCTCCTCAGTGCTACGAGACATACAGGGGAACTGTAATGTTCCACTATGCATGGCTCTTTATGCAGGTGCTGGAAATCCAAACTCAGGGCCTCCTCCTTATACAGCAAATACTTTACTGAACGAAGCACTTTCCTAACCCAAGGGTTCACTTGTAATCTTTGATGAGATAGCATGTCAAAAGGTATGGTGGGGCATGTCTCATGCCTTGTCTAGGGGTTTGGGAAATTCCACTAGCTAGACAGAAGAGGGACCACTAAAAACATCTCAGAGCCTTGGAAAGGCATAAGAGCTCCCAAAGTTCTGGAAATCACATGCTTCTCAGGGTTGGTCTCTAAAGATCCTTCTCTTGTCAATGAGAGACCATGTCATCTTCCCAACTCCCAAGCCAGTACTCAAATCCTTCCACCTTCCAGGAGTAGCCAACTCCCAACTTTTTCCCATACTGTCGACAGCCTCTCTGAGAGCCTGGGAGCCCACAGGTGAGCCCCATCAGGAAAAGGAAAGAGGTCCATGTTCTAAGTTGTCAAGTCTTAGGCTGACATCCCTTGTTGGCTTCCTGTGATTTGCTGCAGCTCTAAATGTAGCTAATACAGACAGACAGACGGACAGGAGATAGTTCATTTGGGATTTCTCCTTGGCCGAGAAATGGTGCCAATAAAGCCATTGGGTCCATTGTTGCCAGAACAGTTTGGGTCAGAGCCTAACAAGCTAGGATCAACTACTTGTCATCAGTAGGCCAAAAATGACAGCAAGAAGTGGAGATTCATTCACTACAACCACAATTGAGAAAATGGCAAATAAAGGGTACAGTGACCACCCTAGTCTGTGGTCAGGATACTGGCCTGTGGCTTACATTTTAATAGGCAGCTATGGGTGTGCAGACTCAGCAATCCTGGCCCAGGGGTCAGTCTGTCATTGTTTCAACTCCTGGCTGTCCTGCAAGGTGGTCTGACAAGACGTCACCCCTGTGTGAAATCCCTTCCTGGCAGGCAAGTTCCTTTTCTGGCTGGCACCAAGATTTGGCCCTTCCTTTCTCCAGCACGAGATTCCTGGGGAAATTCCAGCTCCCTGGGGTCTACTGTTACAATAGTGTGATAGCCAAAGCAAGGGGCACACACCTATAATTGCAGAACTTAAGAGACAGAGGCAGGGTACTCCAAAGTTCAAGGTTATCCTCAGCCACAGTGCTAGTATGAGGCCAGCTTGAGCCACATGAGACAACTTAAGAAGATAAATATGGCCTGATTTAACCTCATCTTGATCTTAAAGAATGTCCTTCTGTGAATGAAACTGTCAGGCAGTTTTATGAAGAGCAGTGTTTAGATTTAGGGATGAGCAAGCAAAGCTAATACTGTAAAACTCATTCTGGCCCTGAGTCAGCATAGCTCATTTGTTATTGGTAACATCCGTGTTTGACATGTCACTAGGAAAGCATGAATCCTGCAGGCACTTTTGGCTGTATCATTTGTGTTGAAGTTTCTCAGCTCTCTGGCACCATGGGAGAGGCAAATGAGAAGCCCCAGAGAGGATGCTTCCTCCCTCCCTGTGCCCCTAGTTTTCCACACTCCTATTCCTCCACAGTTGGGACAGGCACATCCTCCCATGGATCCCGCGTCCTAGATGATGGTGATTCTCTGGCTCCCCTCTCTTTATTCTTTAATATTTACTTGTGGTAAAATTCACACATACAACAAAGCATCTATCAACATGGGGCTGGTGAGATGGTTCATCAAGAAAAGACTCCAGCCACCAAGCCTGAGGACAGAGTTCCATCCCAAGGGCACATGATGGAAGGAGACTATCAGCTCCATAAAGTGGTCCTCTGAACTACACACACACACACACACACACACACACACACACACACACAGCTGAAGCACCTGCATTCCAATATGTATGTACACAGTAAATAATGAATAATGGGTTTTGTTCTGCTTTTTTTTTTTAAGGCAAGTTCCAAGACAGCCAGTGCTACACAGAGAAATCCTGTCTCAAAAACTCAAAACAAAACAAACAAACAAACAAACAACAAACACCGTAGTCACTTTTAAAAACACAGTCTAACAGAATTAAGTATATTCATATTGTTCCTCACCATCTGTCCTCTCTGCAACTGCATAAAAGTCTTAAAGTGACAGGGTCACCTTTTGTGATTAGATTGATTCCAGGAATTTGACTCCTCTTTGCTCCTGCACAGAGCTGTGCAGAGCTGAAGTGCAAGAGGCTCACGCTTGGCCTCAAATGCACCCCACTAATGGCTATTATTAATCACTCACATTTGCTGACTCTGTGGATAAAAGCAGGTCAGTGCCCTCAGCCAAGAGCCTTGGGCCCAGCCGTGGCAAGCGTTTCCTTCCAGGGGACCTACCCAGCAAAGGCAAGTTCCGAGTTTCAGGAGTGCAGAATGTAACACAAGTTAGATGTTCCATGTCAGTTGGGGGCACTAGAGGACTGTGCCTTCCAGGGTGGCTGTCACCTACCTGTGTGGCCCCTGCTTCCACCTCAGAAGAAGCAAGTTACATAATGCCTGGCTCCTCATCTGTGAAATTCAAATAATATCCACTTTACAAAGTTTCCAAAATATCATATCCCTGTGTTAATTACTCCAGAGTCAGATGTATAGTAGATACCTTTTGTTAAGTTCAATTTTAATGTATTTTATTTATATTTGTATTTATACTTATATTGCATTTATAATCTGCTTTATTTATATTTTACAGCACTCAATATTTCATCATATGCCCACATTTTTACCATGATCAATCAATAAAAAGTATATATATTTATAACATACAGCATGATGTTTGATCTAAGAGTGTATTATGGAATGGCTACATCAAAGTTTCATATCCATTACTTTACATATTTACTTTTTTATGTGAAAACTGTCCCAGTGATTTGAAACAATATGTTATATCATGTTAACTATAGTCACTGTGCTATATACTAGGCCTCTTGAACTTCCTGTCTAGCTGGAAAAAAATAAAATAAAATAAAATAAAATAGGGTCTCACTGTGTAGCCCTGGCTGACCTGAAACTCTCTATGTAGAGCAGGCTGACTTGAGCTCACAGAGATCCACTTGTCTCTTCCTCCAAAGTGCTGGGATGGGAGGCTTGTGCCATCATATCCTACTATAACTGAACTCATACCCTTTGGCCCATATCTGTCTGTCCTCGACATGAGAAGTACTAAGCAGTGGGAAGCAATACTCACGGTTGTCTAGATGACAGGTTTCTTATGCTCTGCAAGCTACAAGCATAACTGGAGGGTCTGAACAATAACTTCAGGTTCTCCAGCTCACACTCCCCCTTAACATGGTAAGCTGTCTCTCCAGTGGGAGGTATCCCACTGGCTGTCTTTGCTTGTACTGGATGTATGTGGCTCTGTGGGGCTCTAGTTTCAGAGGTTGATCTTCCCTGTCAGCCCCATCATTGGCACATGAGACACTGACGATGTCATGTAGGCTTTGTCACTGTATGTCACACCCAACAATACTCAGGGGATGTGGCTGTCGTGTCGATGTTTCTTTGTAAAAATAGCTTCATCTTGTGCTTGAAAGTCCTTGAAACATAGGGCAAGCTTGAGCAAGTCTCTCAATTCACCTTGAAGCTGCTGCAGCTGTAGCTCAGTTGGAAAGTTTTGATCCACATACACAAGGCCCTGGTTTCTATCCTCAGCATGGCATAAATCAGGTATGGTGGCAGAAAGCTGAAATCCCAACATTCAGGAGGTAGAGTCAGGAAGATCAGAAGTTTGAGGAAATCCTTGGCAATTTCAAGGCCAGCCTGGCCCCCGTGAAATGTTAGAACCAACAGAAGATATCTTTAAGGGCTGTGGACTAAGATGTGCTATTGCTGGTTCCTTACTCTACTGAGAGAAGTGCAGCCCTTTGACAGCTCTTCACAGGGGCATCTGGAAAACCTGGCCTTTGGTGCCACCAGCCATGCCACAGTGGCCAAGTCTATCCCAGAGCAAGGGATACATCTGGGCTAAGCAGAGATTTGTCGTCATTTTCCTTCCACACTTTGATGTCCCAAACATAATCTCCCAGCCACATTCCCTGCATCAGTTTTTTTATTGTTACATGATGGTTCCTTCTAAATGCAGTAACTTAAAAGAACACACATTTATTATGAAGTCAGGAATTCAGGAGTGGCTTGGCAGGGTTGTCTAGCACAAGGTCTCTCCTGAGATTATCATCAAGGGTTAGACAATGTTAGGATCCTCAGAGGTTTGTTTGGGTCTGAAGCACCTACTTAAGATGTTTCACATGGCTTCTTATGACACGACTTCCCACAAAGCAAATCATCCAAGGTAGAAAGAATGACCAAAACCAACACAGATGTCATTCATCACCTAATCTTGGAAGTCACATGCCATGGCTGCTGTCACACTCTATCACAGACATCACAGAGGCCAGCCCCACCAGATGAAAAGAAGCATGCACAGGGTGTGGATAAGGAAGAAGAGATGACACGAGCCACCTTGTGTGTCGGCCACCACACACTCTCTACCCTCTCTCTGTCTCCACCCTCCAGTCTTGAGAGGAGCTCACCTTTCTCAGTGGTCAAAGAAGAAAGAACTTTAAAGGTCTCAAGAATGGGAGATAAGCCAGGTATGTGTGCTTGAATGATGATAACCAGGTAAAGAAATAGGAAGTGGTGGTGGTGGGAGACAGTACTCAATGAAGAAAACACTTGTCACACAAATATGAGGAGCAGAGTGTGTATCCCAACACTCACATAAAGTCAGGCGGGTGTCATGACCACCCATAACCCCAGCATTCAGGAGGCAGACACAGGATTCCCCCAGGGAAAGCTGAATAGCTAGAGTAGTTAGATTATGAGCTCCTGGTTCAGTGAGAGACTCTGTTTCAATTAATAAGGTAGAAACCAATAGAGGAAGAAACCCAACTTCAATTTGGGGCATCCATGTAAACTTACACATGTACCTGCAAAAGAAAAAAAGAGGGAGGAAGGGGGTGAGGAACAGAGGAGGGAATAGAGAGGGAAGTATGGAGAGAGAGAGAGAGGGAGGGAGGGAGAAATTCACTAGAAGGCCCAGAACCTTTAAGAAAGAAAATCAGTATGATTGTGGGAATACACAGGAGACCCAGGTCTGCAGTGGCATAGTGTGAATAGAAATCACATTATAATAGCAGAGCAGTGTTTTCCTCATCTCAGTCCATACTGGAGGTCTGTTCCACTTTGAGAGCAGCCGCCATCTTGAATGACGTCCACACCACTGGCAGGAAGAGAGTCCTGGAAGGCCCTGCACTAGCGATGAAATACTCTGGCCCAGAGATGATGTATGTCCCTCCCATGCACAATCCACCAGCTATAAATTGTCACTCTGTCTCCAGCTAGCCACGGGGAGCCAAGAGGAGCAATCCTGTCACGTGCCTGGAAGGGGAGAAGGCTGGAAATAGTTGGCAAACAAGACTCATGACTCTTCAGCCTAAGAGAACAAACTGCAGAGAGGCAAAGGGGGGCTGGAAAAGACTTCTTTCTGCAAGGCTATGCTAATTAATTAATAATTCATGAAAACTTTGCCAGTTACTCCCTCTCCCTGGTCATTCTCTACTGCCTCCTCACATGCCAGTCCAAAGACTCAAGATTGCTTGAGTACTCTGCCTCAAGTTTGGGGCCCTCCTTTACTTCCCCTCATTCTTTACCCAATAACCTACCCTCACCTCTCCATGGTGAGGGTGACTTGAGGACTTGAGGAATTCATGGTCTTGAGGTCATCTGCCTCAAGAATTTCATCTTCCAGAGAACCACCCAATCCCATGGGATCCTTAAAGGCAGCCCAGCCCCCAACCCACTTCACAGAGATGGGCTAACCTCTAGCCCTAGCCTGACCTCTGACCATGGTTCTTAGTAGGCCCAGTTGGGCCAAACTTACATCAGCCTGAAGACCTGCTGACCCCAATTCTCTCCCTTTTCAGTAGATGCTCAACTCCTAGGAATCTCAAGTACTTACACACACTACTTGGCCTACTCTCTTTTATCCAGGCCAAAGCATCAATCTCCCCAGAAGGCCTTCCCCAAGGAACCTGGGGGTGGCTGTGACATGGTGCATTGTAACACTATTTTGTCTTGCTGTAGACTCCATAGGAATATGCACATTTGTTCATGTTCTCATATGTCCTAGCTGCTGTGGTTAGAACATGTTTTGTTATTGTCCCGGCCTAAGGCCTCTATTTGCTGGCTCACAGACTAGTAAACATCCATTGTCTATCAGGGGAGCCAGTATCATCTAACCCTGATGTCTCATATTCCAGTCTCCAAGTTAGTGTGACCAAAGTCGCACAGCTAGTGACACATGCAGGATTTAGACCCCA
The DNA here is from genome assembly GCF_008632895.1 of Mastomys coucha. NCBI lineage: Eukaryota > Metazoa > Chordata > Mammalia > Rodentia > Muridae > Mastomys > Mastomys coucha. The sequence goes on along the minus strand of NW_022196904.1, from coordinate 99,503,616 downwards.
AATCTGTCAGACTATAGATGCTGTGGCTTCAGATGGCATCAGGTGAGATGGCAAGGAAAAAGTTCTAGAGTGCCAAGGAAAGGAACTGGAGTGTGTGGCTCAGGCCTCAGCATCTGGTTTTGTTCACTGGGAGCCGGACAGAAAGGCTGGTCATACAAGTTGTTTCAAAGAGCAAGACAAAGAATTGCAACTGCACAGCCAGGCTACCGCAGACCCTCAAATTCTGCGGGTAGACATCCAATTCCTATTTCCCTTGTAGGTGGAGTCCTGCTTTGAGTCCACCCTGTAATCCTTCTCCTTTGGAAGCAGCCATGAAGCCCATCGCATCCTTGCAACAACCCCTTCAAAGCAGCTGCTCTCTGGAACTTCTTGAATCTCCAGTACATCCCTGAACGGCAAGCCTAGGAAAGCGGGTCTTATTCTCATTGTTTGTGGCTTAGGAGAAGCCACGACCAGGACACACATGGTAGCCAGAGGGCAAGCCAGGGCTGCAGAGAAGCCCAGCTGGGAGGACTCCTGCAGGAAGTGGGCGGGGTTTAGGGAGAGCCTCCATCTGCAAGGAAATCCCCTTCCCTGGGTTCACTCAGAGGACAGTTCAGGTTGAAGCAAAGATGCCAGAGAGCAGGCAGGGAAGCCAGACCCAAGGCGAGGCATAAATGCCAGAGACAACACTATGAGAGGCAAGAAGAAAGCCAGGAACCAACTGAAGGCCCTGGAGCGTGTCAGCACTCGACCAGCTTCTCCAGTTCAGGGAAGCAGAGAGGAATTTGTTGGGAAGGAAATAAAGAAAAAAAAAGCTATTCCATTCATTTTATGAGCTCATCAAAACTCTGATAACAAGACCTATCAGGAGTAGCACACACACAGGAAGCAACAGGAGAAAAAAACAACACTAGCAAGGTCAACAAAACATGTGGAAAAGAAACACCCAGGGTAGTGAGATGGGGCATCCTCTGGTGATTAAAATTAAACAGCTTGGGCTGGGGGTGTGGTTCATTGATACAGTGGTCCCCTAACATACACAAAGCCCTGGGTTTGATTCCCGCCATCACATACACCCAACATGGTAGCACAGGCCAACACTTGAGAGATGGAGGCAGGATGATCACAAGTTCAAGAGCATCTTCTACTACATAGAAAGTTCAAGGCAGCCTAGGATACATGAGATCTTACGTCAAAAGAGGGAGGAGATGCTGGATGGCTCAGTTGGTAAGTTCTTGCTTCAGGACCAGAGCTGGAGCCCTAGCAACTATACAAAAGAGCAGACTGATTTAAGCACTGGGAGGGAGAGGGGAATAGATGCAAACAGATCGCTGAAACTTATAACCAGCTAGCTTAACCTAATTGGCAAGCTCTAGCTCTCAGGGAGAGACCCTGTGTCAAAAACCAAGATGGGGCCTGGAGAGATGGCTCAGCAGTTAAAAGTACTGGCTGTTCTTCCACAGAACTCAGTTATGACTCCCAGCACCCACAGCACAGCTCACAATTTCTAATTCTCGTTCCAGGAGATCTAATGCCCTCTCTTGGCCTCTGCAGGCACCAGGCACACAAATGGTACATAGGAATACATGTAGGCAAAACACTCATCTCATATACATAATAAAATAATAATACAAAAAAATTACAAGATGGAAGATGCCTAAGGAATGACACTGAATATTGGCCTCTGACCTTCATATGTATTCACACACACATGCATACACATGACTGCATACATACACATACAAGTTTATATAGCTCATCAGTAAGAAAGCAAATCATTTAGATCAACAATCTGAAAAATATTGGCTAAAAACCCACATCCATATCTGTCTGTTTGTTTGTTTGTTTTACTTGTAAAACACAGGGAGGATAGGCCAGTATCTCTTGGCATAATAGAGTGGTGATATTTTGTTTAAAATTAAAATACAGTGAAAAAGAGATAAAAGAAAAATTATAGTTTGTTCATTAAAATCAGTAACTCAAAAGGATATTAGTTGCAGTGTTGCTCTGGAAATTAAGGCCAATGCTCTGGAAATATTGCTCTGGAAATTAAGGCCAATGCAATAACAGAAAACACAAAATAAACAAGATATATATTTTTTAAATATGATATATTAAGAAAACAAAATTGTTAGTCAGATCTTAGTCATCAATGCTGTATATAAATATTCCACTGTAACTTCTAGAAACAAAATAGTCATTAAGGAAATCTTTAAAACTCACCAAGAATAGAATAAATATGAATTAAAACAATTAACAGGCTAAAAATGTTAACAATCAAAAAGTTTGAGACCATGATGAAGATGCGGGTATCTCGTACACTACTGATGGTTTCTTAGAGGAAAAGCCAGCTGTCTCTCTTATATACCTCTAATCCTTTGCAAACACTAGCTGAGCGAGTCATCATTTAACTCATTCTGAGAGCTGCTGCCCAGGATTAATGCAGATCCCACAGGTTAAGAGCAAACAGCTTGCCTGCACCTCTCTGTCCATCAGCTACAGCTTGGGAGTTCCCAGAATTCTCCACTTGTTTTCAATAATTTATTGCAATGGCTCAAAAGCCTCAAGACAGTACATGGACTAGTTTATATGTAATGACAGATATGACAAAGGGGACAGATAGAGAGTGCATAGAGTGATATCAGAATCGAGCAAGGCTCAAGGGCTTCTGTCCCTGCCAAGGTGGCATGTGCCACTTTTCAGCCTATGAATACATTCACATACCCACACAGCCATGCCCGTACCTGAGGTGTGTTTGTGGGAACCTCCTCACAGAAGCCTGATCAATGTTTCAGTCTGCCTCCAGCTGAGGTTACAGCAGAAAATAGCTGGATCTTTCTGGTAGCCAGCCCTTCTCCAGGAGCTCCCCCAAACAGTCATTTTGTTAGAACAAAGATACTTCCAGCACATTTCCGAGGGTCTTAGATCTATGTCTGGGACCAAAGAACTGTAGATACACATTCCTTGCTATTCCACAGTACGGTGTATTTGTACAGCCAATGGAAACAGTGTAACAATACTTTAAAATCATAAATATGCATCTTTTTAATCTATTAATTTCTCTTTTAGATACAAAATTACATTATGAATGTATGCAACATGCACTATGATATACAAGAATATCCTACAGACAACCTTGGATCCATTTTATCCTACATTTTAAAAAGTAGAGCTGACCTAAACAACCCTCAATAAACAATCTCCATTCAGCGGCACACTGCGCATCTGTGAAGAAGGATAAGGAGGAAAGATTTGTGTGCTGAAAGGGAGTGTGTACCAGCGATATTAATTTTAGTAAAGAATATTGTGCAAATACCCATGGAAGGAGTTGCAGAGACAAACTATGGAGCATAGACTGAAGGAATGACCATCCAGATACTGCCGCACCTGGGAATCCTTCCCATATTCAATCACCAAACTCAGACACTATTGTGGATGCCAGCAAGTGCTGGCTGACAGGAAGCTGATATAGCTGTCTCCTGAAAGGCTTTGACAGTGCCCGACTAATACAGTAGAGGCTCACAGCCATCCATTGGACTGAGCACAAGGTCCCCAATGAAGGAGCAAGAGAAAGGACCCAAGGAGCTGAAGGGTTTGCAGCCCCTTAGGACGAACAACAATATGAACTAACTAGTACCCTCAGAGCTTCCAGGGACTAAACCACCAACCAAAGAGTACACATGGTGGGACTCATGGCTCCAGCTGCGTATGTATCAGAGGATGGCCTAGTCAGTCATCAATGGGAGGAGAGGCCCTTGGTCCTGTGAAGGTTCTATGCCCCAGGGTAGGGGAATGCCAGGGCCAGAAAGCAGGAGAGGGTGGGTTGGTGGGCAGGGGGAAGAAGGAGGGAACAGGGGTTTTTTTGGAGGGGAAACTGGAAAGGGGGATATCATTCGAAGTGTAAATAAAGAATATCTAATAAAAAAAAAAAGAATATTGTGCACCTGGGTATGGTGGCATGCTCCTGTATTTCCAATTTTGGGGAAAGCTGAAGCAAGAGAATCATTTAAAAGCAGAGGTTCAAGGTCAGCCTGTGCAACACTCATTTACACACAAATTATCTATGGTTGAATACACAAGAAATTAGTATAGTAATATTTACTGTATCTGTGATACTCTAATCTATTATTTGAGTTTTCACCCAAGTTAAATAAATTTAATTTTATTTTGGGAAATAAGACCTACAGCAATGCCCCCCAGTCCCAAGACAGGGTTTCTCTGTGTAGCCTTGGCTGTAATGGAACTTACTCTGTAGACCAAGTTGTCCCTGAACTCAGAGATCTGCCTCTCTTTCTCTTGAGTGCTGGGATTAAAGGCATACACCACCACTGCCAGCTCCAGCAATGCTTTTTTAAAAGATGAGATCCCTTTGCTTTGCCAGATGTAAATAATTTAGTTCAGAACTATTGCAGTTGACATGCACACCTGTAATTCCAGCACTCAGAGGGCTGAGGCAGGAGAATCACAAGCTTGAAGTGAGCCTAGGCAACACAGAAAGACCCTGTATCAAAAAAAGAAGCTAACTATAAACTAAGTGTGCTGGTACATTCTTGTAATCCCAATACTCAGTAGGTAGGCACAGAAGGATCCAGAGTTAAGACCACCCTTAGCTGCAAAGTCCAAGGCCAGCCTGGGATACATGAGACCAGCTCCAAAACAATTAATCAATCAATCAATTAATTAATTAATTAAAATACTTAAATATTTTAAATAAATAAACATTAAATGACAATACTGGCAAGAGTACTTGACGAATATGTAAATCAGTAACTTAATATGTGGCTAAATAAGCATAAAAAGAACTATGAAATTATTCAACAAATCACTTGGTAAAATAGCTCTCTGACAAAGATATTATATTGTCACTGGAACCACATATCCAAATAAGTTCTATATTATTTAAAAAAAACATTGCATGCATGTATATGTGTATGTGTGCACCTAAGTGTGCAAGTGTGAGCACCTGTGCACGTGTACCCGGAGGCCAGAGTGAAATGCCAGTGTCTTCCTGTGTCATTCTCTACTGCACTGTTTGAAGCAGGGTCTGTCTGGTTTTTGCTAGGCTTTTTGGCCTCCCAGCTCTCAGAAGCCTCATTTCTCCTTGGTGTCCCCTGCCTTCAATGTTGGGGTAACAGGCAAGCATGGCCATTCCTTTACTTGGACGCTGGGGGTTTGAACTTAACCCCTCATATTTGCAAAGCAAGAACCCTTACCCACTGGGCCATCTTTCCGTCTCTGGTGTTCAATTTTTCAAATATAAAAAATTAAACTCAGCAAAACTAGGTAAAATCTGTGAGTAATTAACTAATTTCCACATATTGGTAGATTTTCTGTTTTGAATTATAAATCAACTTCTCATTCCTGGAATAAGCTCCATTTGGTCATAATTTGTGTTCTTTGTGTGGATACTATTGTTTCCAATTTACTGGTATTTATTTTAAGAGCTCATGAGGATGTTGGCCTTTATTTTTCTGGTAACATCTTTATCTAGCTGTGGGGCCAGGATAAAGCTGACCACTTAGAATAAGTCAAGTAAAGTTCCTTCTATATTGTTTTAGGTGAGTTTGTGGGTCGGTAGTACTCCATTCTAATACATCATAGACTTCACCCATTGAGCACAAACTGTTCACAGTGTTTTCTTTTTAAAATACCTATAGGGCCTGTTATGATGGCCCTTTTTGCATTTCTAAAGCACCCCCCTCCTTTCTTGCCAATGTTATCAGCCTTTTATCAGTTTTGTTGACTCTGTTATTTTTCTGTGTTATATTTCATTGATTTCCACTCTTTCTTTTTAAACATATTTACTTTATGTGGATGATTGTACCACATGCAAGCTTCTTGCCCACAGAAGCCAGAAAGGACATTGGATTCCCTAAAACTAAATGGTTGTGAGCCACCATGTGGGTGTTGGAAACCAAACCTGGATCCTCTGAAGGATCAGCAAGGGCTCTTAACCCCCAAGCCATCTCCAGAGCCCCTGATTTCCACTCTTGCCTCCTTCCATCCTACAAACTCTGAAAGTTTATTATTTAATTTGCGTTTTTAAGGGTGTTTGTAGGGCAGGTTTGTAGAGCCTTTCTTTTCTAATATGAACACTTCAAGTTAAAAGGTATTTGGAAGAGTTGTTGGCTCCATACCACCAGTTCTGATGTTGTGATTTTCATTGCCTTTCAGATCAGCCTGTACTCTCCCTCCTGTGACAGTGAACTATCATTCATATATATATAGATAGATAGATAGATAGAGAGAGAGAGAGAGAGAGAGAGCTATCTTTTAACGTCGTTGTTAGTGACGATTTCCCATTTTATTTCCAGCTTAATTCATTTGTAGAGTCCATGTAATTTCAACTCCCAAATTAATTGAGACATACTTTATGACCCATTAATGTGTTCTATTTGGAGCCTGTCAGCAATGGTGCCTAATCCTTTGTTTGGATTTGTTTGTTTGTTTATTTGATTGGTTTGATTTGGGGGGTATTTTTGGTTTTGCTTCGTCTTTTGAGACAGGTTCTCATTTTGTCTTGGATGACCTAAAACTCACTGTGTAGACTAGGCTGGCTTTTAACTCCTAGACATCCATCTGCCTTGACCTCATTAGTGCTGGGATTAAAGGCATTTGCCACCACACCCAGCTCTTTGTTTTATTTTTGGAGCCCAGGCTGGCCTCAAGTTTGATTCCTTGCTGAGGATGACCTTGCTTCTGAAATTCCTGCCTCCACCTGCCAAATTGTTGGGCTGCCATGCCAGGTTTATGCAATGGTAAGGATCAAACCAAGGAGCTTCAGGCTTGCTGGCTCTACCAGCTGAACTGACCACCCAACCTAGGTTTTTAATTCTTACTGGCCCTCTGTTCACTCTATCCGTTACTAAAAGGGAATGGTAGATCTCCAACTATACTTGTGATTTGTCCATTTCTGCTTTTGCTTTTGAGCCATCTCCCTAGCTCTCTTTTGTCAGCTTTTGACAAATGTGTTTTGAAGCTCTGTTGGGTGTACGCATTTAAAGTCTTCATTAAGCAATCTGTTCAGTACTGGACTAAGTCCCTCATAGCCTTTGTAGTTTTTCTTGGCTTGAAATCCATTTTGCCTTGTATTAATATAGCCTTTTCACTTTTCTAATATAATTTAGTGTTTACAAGGTTTATCTTCTCTATTTTTTTCTTAATTTTAACCCATTTGGGTCTTTAAGTTTAATGAGAGTTTTTTTCTTGTAAACAACACAAAGTTGGTTCTCTGAGGTTTTTGTTTTGTTTTGTTAATTCATTTTTAAAGTCAGCATTCAACGGAATAGGCTTCATTATGACAATTTTCTATGTGTGTGTCCTTGTACTTTGTACCTCTTCTCCACTGCTCTCCCCATACATCTCTCCCCCTTGTTCCCTCTTCTCTCTTCCTCCCCATAAACAATCTTCCTGTCTGGTTCATAGCCCATGTATTCCATTAATGTCTTTTCCCTCCCCTTCTTAAAATCTCTTCTTCCCTTCCTGTCTTACCCTTTCTGCTTCCATATCCTACATAGCTAACTACAAGTCATATACCTCTCTGTGTCTCTGTGTCTGTGTCTGTGACTGTGTCTGTGTCTGTGACTGTGTCTGTGTCTGTGTCTGTCTGTCTGTCTGTCTGTCTGTCTCTCTCTCTCTCTCTCTCTCTCTTTCTGTCTCTCTCTCTCTCCTACTGCTACAGAGCCATGCTCCCTGCCATGAAGATGGACTAAACCTCTGAAACTGTAAGCAAGCCCCCAGTTAAGTGCTGTTTCTTTTTTGAGGAGCCTTGGTCTTGGTGTCTTTTCACAGCAATGGAAAAATGATGAAGATGTGCAGCAATAAACATAGATATGCAAATATTCAAGGATGACCTTGAACTTCCGACCTTTCTGCCACCACCTCCTGAGTGATGGGATTTCAGCCAGGTTTCTGTGGTGCTGGGGATTGAACCTGGGGCCTCATGCATGCTAGGCAAGCACTCTTCCAATGAAGCTACTACTGTCTGTCTCACCTTCATCCTTAAAAAATATTCTTTCTGGGTAGACAATCCTAAGTTGGCAGGTTTTCCTGTTGGCCTTTTTAAAGATGTTAAAAAAATAAATAAATAAATAAATAAAAACCAAAGACTCGTTCTTTGGTCCTTCTTAATCTTTGTCCTCCTGTACATAATGTATCTTTTGTTTGGCTGAGTTTCATTTTTTTTTGTATCATTGAGTTCTGGTAGTTCAGTTGTGTTGTTCCTGGGAATGGTTTACTTCATGCCTTTTTTATCTTACTTGGGGGTTGTTGAACTCTCTGAGTCTGTGAAATTGTAGTTTAATCAGATGTAAAAAAATTCTCTACTGTGATTTCTTCTGTGCCCTCCTTTGGGATTCCAATTATACCGACATTATGTCCTTGTTAATGCCCTATAAGTGACAGAGGTGGTGGACAATTTTTCCTGTCTTTTTTTTTTTCTCTGTAGTTCAATTTGAATGGCGTCTACTGCTTTGTTTTCATGTTCTACGGTGTCTGGTCTGTTAGTGATGCTCATCCAGAGAATTTGTTCTCTTCCATATTCTTCATGGCCTGGTATTCTGCCATTTCCATGACTCTATTTTTATGTTTCCTACCCCCTTCATTGTTAAGTTCATTATCATTTAAATTTTCAAGTATCCCTTCCTGCTAATCACTTCGTACCCTTAATATCTATGTCTGTTTCTATTGTTAGTTTTTTTTTCTGTGATTCTGAATTACATTCTTGCTTCTTCTTGTGAGTAGTAATTTTTTTCCTTTTATTGAAACTAGCTTTTTTTGTCTCACATAATAATCTTGATTGTGGTTTTTCTTCCTCTACTCCTCTCAGTTCTTCCCTGCTCCCCCCTCCTACCCAGATCCACTTCCTTTTGCCTCTCCTTAGCAAACAAGCAGGCTTCTACAGGACAATAATAAAATAAAATAGTAAGATGAAACAAAAACTAGTACATGAAAACTGAACAGGACAAACAAGCAAAATGAAAAGAGCCCAAGCAAAGGTACAAGAAACAGAGACCACTTGGTCCTGCACTCTGGAATCCCATAAAGACACTAAACTGGCAGCCATAATACACACAAAGGACCTGCTGTAGACCTGTGCAGGCCCTGTGCATGCTGCTTCAGTCTGTGTGAATTCATATGAGTTTTGATTCTGGTGATTTAGAGGGCCTTGTTTCCTTGATGTCCTCTATGCCCCTGGATCTTATCCTCTTTCTGCCCCCACATCTGAAGGGTTTCCTGAGCCCTGAGGGGAGAGATTTAATGGGAACTCATTCCTTATGGATGAGTGTTCTAAGATCTCTCACTCTCTGAACGCTGTCTGGTTGTGGGGCTCTGCATTTGTTCCCATCTGCTTCGGAGAAAGCTTCGGCACGACTAAGCAAGCTATGAGTAAAACAGAATGTCATTAGGCGTCTTTTTTTAACAGTACTATTTTGTTTTACCCTAAGTCCCTGTCTCAGGTTCTTGGTCACCCAAGCAATGTTGGGTATGGGTTGCATCTCTTAGAGTGGACCTTAAGCCAAATCAGTTATTGGTTGGGTTGTTCCCACAAGCTTTGTGCCACCATTGTCCTAGCATATCTTGAAGGCAGAACACCATATAGAGCAAAGGGTTTGTGGTTGGGTTGGTGGTCATGTTTTTTTTTGGTTGTGCAAAGTGCCTTTCTATACCAAGGATGTTGAGTGTAGGGATGAAGATTCTATGTAGATACCAGCTGAACCTCTCCATGTTCAGTGAGTTCTGTACCTGTTGTCTTTAGCTGTCAGTTTGTGGACAGCAACGTATAGTCTTGGCAATAGCTGGGTTGCTGGGAGATTCCTGCTTGACCCCTTACATTAAGAATTCAATTATAAGCCTGGCAGTGGTGGTGCACACCTTTAATCCCAGCACTTGGGAGGCAGAGACAGGCGGATTTCTGAGTTTGAGGCCAGTCTGGTCTGCAGAATGAGTTCCAGGACAGCCTGGGCTACATAGAGAAACTCTCTCTCGGAAAAAACAAAAAACAAACAAACAAAAAAACAAACAAACAAAAAAAAAAGAATTCAACTATATGTAACCTAATCCTAGTACATGAAGCTTCATTTGGTGACGAGAAACGTCCAGATGGGGCTCTGTCTCTCCCATTATTTGGTGATTTCATTCAGATCCCCTACATATATACATATATTTTAGAAAGCTTTGAACAGTAATTTTTTAATGCTAGGCCTTGCAAAGATTGTATTATTACATAGTTCTGACTGTTGCTTTTCAATGTCAACAGCTTTAGATCTACAACAAAAGAGGAACATTGGCAGGGAAACTGGTGAAATTAAATATAGTCTGTAGTTTAATGATACCATTGCAGTGTTGGT
>NW_022196904.1:99480501-99493275 GCF_008632895.1 Mastomys coucha | reverse complement strand
TAAGATTTGGATTTGTGCGTTTTGTCATGCAATGTGCCTCTAAATAGCTTTAAAAACATTGTCTTGAATTATAAATGTTTTTTTTTGAGTCTTTTAAAATCTTTATATTAACCACAAGATTCTCATAAATACAATTCCACAAAATATTTTTTAAAAGCTCTACGAATGTACTTGGTGAGTGGCTGCAGGAACTGAGATGCAGGCAGGACTGTGGCAGGAGAGCCCAGGCTGGTGCTGGGCTGGGTGCGGGCCTTCAATGTCTGACCAGCAGCATCCTCTCCAAGTACTTCTGCCCTACAAGGTTTGAATATTCCAGTACAATGGCCTCCTCACTTGGGTCTTCTTGGTGGTTCTTATAAACACCATAAGGCATGGCGGATGGTCTGTGAAGCAGTGTTGGATTCTTAATCTGGAGAGATGCATCATGGTTATGTTTACTATGGGATAAGCTAGGTAAAGGCTGTAGAGGAATTCTGTGTACTGCCTCTGCAATTTTTCAATAAATCTAAAATTATTCTTGCAAAAGGCTTACGTTATGATTTGTAAGGAAGTGGTATATGTGGCTCTGTGTATGCTCACCAATGCATACACAGGTGGAAGCCAGGTGGTGACATCATATGTCTGTCTTTATTGCTCTATCAATTGTTGTTGTTTGTATTGGGTTTTTTTTGTTTTGTTTTGTTTGTTTTTGTTTTGTTTTGTTTTGTTTTGTTTTAACGACAGAGTCTTCCTGTCCTTTGCTGTCCCAGAAATCATTCTGTAGACCAGGCTGACCTCAAACTCATAGAGATCTGACTGCCTCTGCCTCCCAAGTGCTGGGATTAAAGGCCTGCGCCACCATTACCTAACTGTTGTTTTAAAACAAGGTCTCCAACTGAACCTTACTCTCAATGCTTCAGCTAGACGGCTGACCAGCTAGCCTCTGGGACCCATGTAACCCTGTTACAAGTGCATGCTATGACACTTGTCTTTTCACAAGGGTACTGGGCATCCAAATTCAGGTCTTCATGCTTGTACAGAAAGCATACCAAGTAATCTCTCCCAGCCCTCCTATCATATTTTTTGAGATAAATTCTCTTATTGAACCAGAACATAGGGGACAATTCTGGACAATTCGGGAGTCATTTCTGTCTTTCTAGCCTGGGATCTGGGAATGCAACTTAGGTCATCAGTCTTTTGCTTTGGCAGAAGCGGGTGCTTTTATCTCCTGGACCATTTGTTGCCTCTCCTCTGAGGTTTTCCAGTTCTAGCGTGTACTCTGCTCACTAGACATAAGCTGTGCTGTATTCTGATCTCTTGTTGAGTGGATCTTCCTGGCACACATATTTGTATTGTCTGTAAGCATGTGATAATATTGTTTATTCCTTTTCTTTATAGGACCTTTCAACCTGATATTTTCTGTTGGTTACATTGATTATAGAAGAGCTAAATAACATTGTTGATGAGGGGGAAGGGCCAGATAGCCTTCATAATCTCACAGGGCTCTTCTGCTGTTTCAGTGTCATGTCAAAAATGGCAGCTCACATTCTAAATTTAAAGGACTATTTTTTACAATCGTTTTCTTCTGCTGGCTCTCTCTCCTGCACCATGTTGACCTGAGCCTTCTCTTACTTTAGTTTCCTCTGCCCTTATCCTATTTAAAGCTCAAGTCCTCTCCTAGAGTGTTACTTGACAGTGTTAGGTCCTGTCTCAAACGGTACTCATGGATCATTCCATCTTGGGAGTTCATGTACAAAGAGGCTGGAGCAGCACATCCCTTTGGGGCTCCTTACAGCTCTTTGTTCTCCTCAGCCCTTGATGTGACAAGCCCTTCAGCTTTCCCTGATGCTCTCAAATTGAGCATCTGTGCCTTCTGTCCTGCCTCTCATCGTCTATCAGGTCTGCCTACCTCCCTGCTATTTCTCAGTGTCCCACACTGATGCCCATTATATGTATGACTGCAGTTGTTGGTGCTCCCTACTCTGTCCCCCCAGGTTTGTTGTAAATGTTCTCAGGTGTCTAGTTTTATCAATCAGCTGCTCTGAGTCTTTTATGGTCATTCAAGAATGATCATACATGATGTAGCCCTATGCCAGCTGTCTTACTAGAATTTGAGCATATGCTTGTGTGTGTGTGTGTGTGTGTGTGTGTGTGTGTGTGTGTATCACCTTTTAAGTCACACCAGGAAAAGGAAACATTACATACTCTTAAGTAACTTTTATATTTTGTTTGGACTTTAACCAAAGTGATGAGAAAATTGAAAGACATTAATGAGTTTGGAGGGTGGCAAGATGGCTCAGCAGATAAAGCCCTTGCTGACAAGTCTGATGTTCCATCCCCAGGACCCTGGGGAAGAAAAGCCCCTACAGGTTATTCTTTGACTTCCATACATGTATTGTGACACAAATAAATAAATACATATAATTAGCTGGGCAGTGGTGGCACACACCTTTAATCCCAGCACTTGGGAGGCAGAGGCAGGCGGATTTCTGAGTTCAAGGCCCAGCATGGTCTACAGAGTGAGTTCAAGGACAGCCAGGACTACACAGAGAAACCCTGTCTCAAAAACACCAAAAAAATAATAAAATAAAAAAAAATAAATACATATAATTTTAATATGCATTGTGACACAAATAAATAAATACATATGATTTTAATATTTTTTTTTTGAAAATTAGTCATTTAAGTGTGGTTGGCCTGGAGAAATGGCTCAGCAGCTAAGAGCATGCTCTGCTCCTGAGAAGGACCCTAGTTCTGTTCACAGCACCCATGTTGCAAGGCTCACAACTATCTGTAACCCCACCTGTAGAGGACCTGATACTTTTGGCCTTCATCGACACCTATGCTTATATGCACATAAAATTAAAAATAATCAAATCAATATTTTTTAAATTAACCCATTGAAACAAGGGACTAAATATTGGCAAAAACCACACTTTCACTAAATTACTTGTTGTATATGTCCATGTTTGGCACACAACCTTCACAGTGGCCATTTTAACACCTCCAGGAAATTCTACTGAATAAATGCACCAAAATTCAGGTAGCTTCTTATTGTTGAACATGTGCTGCCTTGGTTGATGATGTCATAAATATCTCTGTGTGCTTGGCTGTTTGTTTAGTTGAATTATTTCCTTATGAAAGAATCCCATGGGTGAGATGACTGGGTCAAGGGTAGGAGCATCTCCCTGACTCCAGCAGTTTATAATCTGAAAATGTGTTTTGACAATTAGTTGTCTTATTATAGGGCAAAGGTGGAGGCTCGATTGTCAGTGGGGAGGAGGCCACAAGGGAAGCCCTGTTTCCCAGAGTCACTGCTAATGTGTCCTGTCTCCCAGCTCTCATTCTCCCCTATTCATTCCATTTGGCTTTCTTCTTTTGGAAACATTTGTAGAGTGCCTGCTCTACAGCAGCCACCAGCATTTCTCTCTGCCTCACTGCAGTGAACCCCACAGCTCTGTACACTGTTCTGACCAATGACTGGTTCAACATGTCTGATGCCAAGAGGACCAGGTCAGTGCACTGGCCTGTTCTTCCTGAGGAGCAGGAGGGCACTGCAGCCTACAGGAGGCTCCCTTGTTTTCCAGTGTGTCTGATACTGCCCAGGGACCCCTAGACTCTTCTGCTAGAGCTATCTGGTGTTAGCAACCCATCCCTCTCCATAGGTGGGTATAAGCCCATCCAGGTCTGGCTTTGAGGAGAAAGAGGAGACTCCAAGCAATCCCAACTGCACTAGCTGACCTAGAAGGGCATCTTACTACTGTTATCTCAATAAAGTGCTGATCTAGAAATAACTGCATAGTGATCCAGTTACAACCTTCTTCCCATTATCTGAATTCAGCCCACACTTAACCTTCAGCCTGTATTTTTTTTCCTCTGCCTGACTTCCCAAGATCCCTAAAAACTAAATCTTTCAGGTCTAAACCCAGATCTTTCAGGTTCAGGTTCTGGCTGTAGTTCGAGTCTCTGCTTATCCTAGTAGGCACTTCCCCCCTTGACAGTTAGATTCTGGTCCACAACCTGTTGGGTTTCTATGTTCAATCACTGAAGGCTGAAAGCTAAGCCTTCAGGCATGTCTCTGCTTTGTGCTCCACGGCCATACCTCCCACTCAATGAAGCCTGTCCCAACCTTCTAATGTGTGTACAGCCCCTGTCAAAACCAGGTAATTCCCAAGACGATCCATGTTGCCTGTGAACATGTATCTAAGCTTGCTGATACACAGCGTTTTCAAGGTTAGCAGTCCAAGGGCCAGAGAGTAAATATGACTTTTCAGAAGTCAAAGAACAAACCTGGACTCATCTCTATTCATGGAACCTGTAGTTCCTGACTCCTAGGAGGAAATGAGCAATTGGAATATTAAGGAAGAAATGTAGGAAATTATTCTAAATTAGAAATTCAACAAGTCCTAAGACCTGCAGAGCAGATGGAGAAAGAGGGATGGTCTGAAACTCGGGAACAAGACAAGTTTCGCACTTTCAAGACCTGAATTTAAAGTCAGGAAAGTAAAATCAGGGGCTGATTTTAGGTGGAGTCCCTAGATCATTAGGCTGGGTTTAGTTAAATAATTGCTTGTATCACCAAGCAGTCCTGGAGTAGGGACTGGCCAATTAGTGCAGGTCAAGAGCAGGATCCAAGGAAAGAAAATAGGTGTGAAAATGAGAACAGATATAAGGGCCAGGTCTGGACTTCACTCTCATCCACTGCTGGAAGAGCCTAGGCATCACTCAGGGCTTCCCTGTATCACAATGTATCGCAATGTATCACAATGTATCACAAGGGCTATATTATGATGATGCTCAAAATCTGCATCACAATGGCCCATGGAAGTCTAACACTTCTTTCTATAAGAGCCAGGACACATATCTTCTCCTGGGCTGGTTTCCCAGGGATAACGTTCCTTTAGTACTTCCTTTGTGATTGTTCTGCACTAAATCAACCCAAGCACCAAATTTTGCCCTATAATGAAAAACATTAGCATGCCGCATAGTAGATGAGTAGACTTTGCTGAGAACGATGTGAGCATGGTGTGCCCTCACTCATTAGACAACAGACACGCCACAGTTCTACTATGCATTCCTGTTCTCTTCAGGTCATGTGAGCAACCCCAATGATGGCTTCTGTATTGGTTGTCTACCATCGTGGCAGCCATGGCCACCTGAATCCCTTGCTGCTCTGCTTCCCTTGTTCCCTCTCTCTCTCTCCTACT
Organism: Mastomys coucha; assembly: GCF_008632895.1. Taxonomy (NCBI): domain Eukaryota; kingdom Metazoa; phylum Chordata; class Mammalia; order Rodentia; family Muridae; genus Mastomys; species Mastomys coucha. The sequence goes on along the minus strand of NW_022196904.1, from coordinate 99,488,089 downwards.
TTTTTCTCTTGTTAATCTCTCAGTGTCAGACATACACTCTTTTCCTAACGTGTGTGGAGAAGCTAGTTGGCATTCTTGTGCTCCTGATGTTTCCTTATCATTATTTTTTTAAAAGCCCCTTTCCCTCCTATAGAAGAATTCTAATGTCATTGTTAAGGTTCTTCAAGCCTTCTTCCACTTCAGCACACATGAATACACAGAGAATGTTATGTCTTGAACGTGAAATGTCCCCCACAGGCACTGTGTTTGAACACTGCACCTCCAGCTGATAGCTTTTTGGATTATAGAGCCTTTGGACATAGGCCTGGCTGGCAGAGGGGAAGGAGCCACAGAAGCAGAGCTAGAAGGTTAAAGCCTAGACAGGTTGAGAGCTCTCCTTCCTGGCTGTGTCATATGACAAGCCACTGCAGCACAGTCATAATCCACTCCTGTCACCATGCCTTTCTCAGTGGTAGACTGTGTCCCCTCAAACTGTGAGCCAAAATAAATGCTCCCTCCTTTAAGTTGATTCAATTGTGTATTTGCCACAACAACGAGAAAAAGTAACACAGAAAGCAGACACAATTGTTCTGATACATAATTCATGCCAGACCAAGAGCAATGACCTCCAAATGGACTAAGGAAGACATTTAGAACATCCTACCTCATTCAAAAGTGTGCCCCTGGCCATGACAGCTCAGTTGAATCCCAGAACCGAACTAGGAAAGCTTGATCTGCCCTGTGCCTTTAAAGGCATTTTATAGACTGCTCTTAGAGGCAAAAGGCCCAAAGCAAAATGCTTCTTTTATCTGATGAGGCAAAATTGTGCCCTCAGCAAGCAGAGAATTTCAAGGTTTTCAGGCCAGTGTAAACTCCCAAAGCATTCTCAGGCTGCAAACTGGCCTGACTTGTGACTTCAACCCAAGTGCCAAAATCACTCAACAAGCATTTTGTGTGGTCCAACTAGGTAACCAGGTGAAGAGGGAAACTTCAACAGGTGGATTGTCTCAGACACTAGCTAGTAGCGCAAAACAACACGGGTTTGTTATTTTCAAGAGTTATATGGGTCAGGAATTACAAAGCGCATGACAAGGACAGCTGTTATCTGCTCCACAGTGTCTAGAGCCTCAGCGGCTGGGGATTACAGAATGGCGGGCTTCAGGAATTAACTGCTGCCTCTTTTACTCATCTGTCTAGTATTTGCGCCCTTTCGCCCTCTCTGATTTTCTCACAACCTAGTGGCTAGTTTCTGTGATAAGAAGTTCCTGATGACCCCTACCTGCTAGAACTTAAAGCCTGTGTGATCCCATTCCCTAAGTAACTTGCAGCTAACCAATAGAACATGGCCACATTGAGAGAATTGTTTTCCCATCATTAAATTACAAAGGCTTGTGATGGATTATTTCTCTCCATCACTCTTGCTAGCTTTAACGAAGCAAGCTGCCATACTGAAAAGGCTCTGACAGCCAGTGGGAACTGAGGCCTTCAGTTTAACAAGCCCTGAAGAAATGAATCTTGCCCTCAAACCAAAGTGACCTTGGAAGGGTCTATTCTCCATCTGGACTTTCAGATGATATCCCCTCCCCCAGGCCTTTCAAAATCCCCAATCACAGTCTTGTAATAGGTCCTGGATTAGAGGATCCCGCTGAACCATGGCTGAATTCCTAACTCAGACAAATTGTGAAACGAGTAATGAATGTATATTGTCTTAAGCTCATGTTTTGGGATTCATTCTTTTTATGGAGCAGCAGGTATCTAATACAGGCTCCAAGAATGAATATCCCATAGAAAGCAGGTAGAAGGGTCTGGGGAGATGACTCAGTTGGCAAAGTTTTTGCTGTGCAAGTGTGAGCACCTGGGTCTGATCCCCAGTACCCATGTTATTTAAAAAAAAAAAAAAAAAAAGCCAGGCACAGTGCTGCACTTTAACCTCAGTCACTAGGGAAACAGAGACAGGAGGATTCTGTGGCTTACTTGTTCACTGACCAACCTATGGAGCTCCATATCCCAGTGAGAAACCCTGTTTCAAAACACAAGGTGGACAGTGCCTGGGGAGCACATGAGGTTGACCTCTGGCCTCCACGTACACATATATGCACATGGATGCACACACATATAAACATACACACAAACTTGAAGAATTAATTAATTTAATTTGAAAAACAAGCAGAAGCTGTATTATTACATCACCATTGATGGCCTAGACACAGAAATCACATACAGAGCTGGGCATGTAAGTCAATGGTAGACATTTGCTAGCATATACAAAGTTCTAAGTTCAGTCCCCAGCATGCATGTGTGCACACACACAGGAATGTGCACACACACACACACACACACACACACACACACACACGTATTCCATAATATTATTTCCCTCAAAGTTACAAATTTACTGAATCAAAAAGCTGGGTGGTAGACCCCATCTTTCAAAGGGAGTGCACAAAGTCAAAGTTTATCCAAAACAAGCATGAGGCAGAAGAGAGTCACATTGATGATCTTTGGAAAATAATCTGTCACACAGTTCTGTGGCCTGTCCTCTAGCATGGCCTGGTCTGTTCGATGTATACATTTCAAGAAAGCTGCGTATTCTTTTGCTATTTTGAAACTGAGGTTTTGTTTATGTTCATTCTGATTTGTCTCCCCTATATTTAAAAAAAAATGTTCCAAGATTTCTCAGCATGTCACAATCTAAATTGGAGTTTCCCCTCCAGCAGTCAGAGAGACCTCAGAGCCATAATTTCCAAGAATGTGACCATCTAAAATACAAGATCTCCACTTAAGAAAGACTCTGAATGGATTACAGCATTGCCCTGGCTACATGTGCTGAAATATTCCAACATTGCCCCACAATTCATGCCAGAGAAGAGAAACACACCAGAGAGGGGAGAATGGGGGAAGTAGGGGAGACTGGTGGGAATCAGACCAGACTGACTCTAGGAGGGCCTCTAACACCCCATCAGCTCCAAAAATACCTGAGGAGCAGGCACCACAAACATCCATCAGTTCACTTCCCATGGGTAACCACAGTAGCAATGTTGAATGAGGCCCAGTGGACAGCATCCCCTAATAGCCATAGGGTTGATCTCAGGGCCCTGAAGCAACCTGAGTCAGACTGCTGACTCAGTTTACCACCTTGTAAACTCATATACCTACTCGCCATATATCACTGCAACCTGAGACTCCTCATACTTGTTTTCAAGGTGTGCAGGCTTTGACCAAGCTCCCCTGGAGAATACCTACAAACTCCAGACAATTATCCTGCTCTTTCCACCTCTGCCAGCTCTCTGGCTCCATGCTGTAGATTCTTATGTGCAAACACCTGCTCCTCTCAGAATCCAACTTGCCTGAACTTGCCTCCCTGCGTGAGTATGCAGTGGTACAGACAGCACCACTTCCCTTTGTGCTAACCCACACTGGGCTGAGACTCAACAATTCATTAGTAAACAATTGGAGAGGAGAGAATTACAACACAGTGAAACTCACAAGCAAATCTCTCTGTTCAGATTCCCTGGGTCCTAGAGTAACCCCCCTCACATTCCTTTCTGCTGTGACCAGACATGAAGCAAGGGCCAACCACTTCCCAAAAATGGGAATTTTCTTGATCCCCCAAATCCTGAGATTCAGGGAAAGGAAAGAGCAACTTCTCCACACTCCAGCCTAAGGCCCATATTCCACATCTTTCTTTTTCTGTTTTAGGACTGATCTTGTTCCAGGTAGCCTGAGAATTGAAGTGTCCATTTCATGGAAACACCCAACTTCTAAAGGACACCAGAGCAGGCATCCAGACACAGAACAATACATTTGTGATACTAACAATCTCCAATAGAGTCAGCCAGGGTCTTTTGGTATTCTCTTTCTAATAGGAGTCTGTGATCAATCAGGGTTACACTGTTTCCTAGTCATGTGCACTTCCTAGCTTCTGTGACTAAAGGATGTCTTGCCCATTAGAAAATTTCTAAAAGTGAGCGATAACAGATTATTTAAATACATACTTGGAAAATAAATCCTACTCCAAAAAGGAACCTGTTCTGTGTTAACCTGACACAGCCTTAAGTCTCCTGGGAAGAGGGACCCTCAGTTGAAGAATTACCAATTATGGATTGACCTATGACCATGTCTATGAGGAGTTTGTCTTACTGATAATTGGTATGGGAGAGCCCAGTCCATTGTAGGTGGCACCATCCCTACAAGGTTAGATGTTAAAGGAAGCTAGACAAGCTAGTTAATAGCATTCCTCCATGATTTCTGCTCCAGGTTCCTGTCTTGAGTTCCTGCCTCAATAGCAGATTGTGATCTGGGAGTGCAAGCTGAAATAAACCTGTCTCTTCCCTAAGAAGCTTTTGGTCAGAGTGTTTTATAACAGTAACAAAAGAAAACTAGGCCAGGGCCATTTGGAAAAGTCAACTCTGTAATTCATGTCAACAACTAACCTAAATTTACAAAGTAAAAAGTTCAGGTTCTTAGAAACAAGTTATCAGATCATCCTCCTTCCAAATTCATGTTTGGTTTGTTTATTTGCTTTTTGTTTTTCTTATGGCTAAAACTGGAGTATAGCCAGTATAGTGTGTATCTAGCACAAAGTCCTGGATTCAGCCCACAGCAGGAAAAACACTGGGGATGGGTTCATTCACACCTGTAATCCCAGCACTTGGGAAGCAGAAGCAGGAAGGTTAGGAGTTCACAGCTCACAGCTAGCTTTGTCTTAAAAAATCAAAACAAATAGAGGAGCATGGTGATGTGTGCCTTTAATACCAAACTCAGGAGGTAAAGGTGGGTAGGTATATCTCTGTGAATTCAAGGCCAGCCTGCTCTACAAAACAAGTTCCAGACCAACCAAGGCTAGATTGTGAAACCCTGTCTCAAAAAGAAGAAAATAAAAGTTGGTTTTTTTAATCTAATTTGCATGGACATTTGGGGTTGGATGGTGAATATGTGCATAAAATATATTTCATGCTAAACATGTAAAGCATAATGCAAAGCTCCAGAGCTTCCATTTTAACACCAACCCTAACTGTATATAAGTTCATTAACTTTATAGACTGGGGGGATGGTTAATTTTGATATGTAATGCTTTTATTTATTCATGATTTTTAATAATAAAGACTATTATTCCTATAGGAAGCACTTCTTTAGACACTTCCTCTTTTAGGAGACAAAACAGCTTTACAAGTTATAAATGAAAGGATCACTTTGTTTCACTTTCTCCATCAAGGGGATCCAAAGCCCTAATTTTTAATTTATACTACTTTTAATTAGCTGTACATGTTCGTACAGGTGTCTGTGGAGAGGTCTAGAAACAGGAAGGAAACCCCTTGGAGCTGGAGTTACAGGCAGTTGTTACCTTCTGACATGGAAGCTAGGAACTGAATACCTATCCTCTGCAAGAACAGCACAGCACAGGCTCTTAACCACTGAACCATCTCTCTAGATCCAGATTCAAATATCTTCAAGTCCAATCTCAACTGCTTACACTTTGTTCCATCTACTTTTTTTCTGGACAGAAAAAAGTGGGTTCTGTGAACATCATAATGCAAATGACACGAGTAGAAAGTAGGAAAGCTGAAATGTAGGATCCTAGCTACTCTGGATCTGCTGGCTCTGGCTGTCATGCCAGGCCATACTTGATCTGAAAGGAAATGTCACAGATCACAAAAATACACGGCATGCAGACTGGCCAAGCATGCAGCCAATTGCTCCAGCTCAGCTGGAGATTAAACCGGACAAACAATAGAGCCACTTTCAAAGTGAACTTCCGTTTCCAGGATGAGAAGGAAACATTGGGACATAAGCTCTTAGGAGACACCTGTGGTGAGCAGGCGCCTGTGCCAAGGAGTGGAAAGAATTAGGAAAGAGAGGAGTTGGGAGTCATCACATGGACTTGTCTGTCTTCTAAGCTTTTGTCCTTGGGTCCTCTGTGCCTGGATTTGTGCTAAGAGGCAGGCAAATGAGAGGCTCCTGCCTGCCTGAGCCTCACATTGTAGCAAAAGAGAGAAACAAGAAAACTTAGAATTTGCATTCCTTTGATTCAAACAAATAGGACATCCTAATTAAAACATCTATGGCAACACTGAGGACATGTGTCCTTGGGCACAGTGGAGGTCTGAACTGGCTGTCATTTCCTTGTTCTACCAACCATTCTGTCTGGAAGACCAGGACACCTAGTGTGACCCCTCCAGACCTTTAGTGTAGCTCACCATCCTCAAATCATTTTACCCTGGAACAGCGATGCCTTTGAGGTTCAAAGCGTGAGCATAGCCATTGTCAATAGGCAGTGACACAAAGCACCTGCCATATTTGGCAAAGACCAGCTGAGCAAATGCTCAGAAGCCTGTTAAAATTTCTGTAAAAAACAAATTACATCAGCTCTTACCCAGGAGTCTCTCAAGCAGGCTAAAGAGTGCAGTCTTGTGTGTGTGTGTGTGTGTATGTATGTATGTGTGTGCATGCGTGCGTGTGTGCGTGCATGTGTGTGCATATGTGTGTGCATGTGTGTGCATGTGTATGTGCATGTGTGTGCGTGTGTGCATGCGTGTGTGTGCATATGTGTGTGCGTGAGTGTGTGTGTGCATGTGTGTGTGTGTGTGTGTGAGATGTGCTCTGGCCTCCTGTAAAGTGACAGAACTCAGCAAAGAGCAAAGTGGGACAGACGCCTCCACAGTGCTTTCCTAAGCTACCCAACAGAGTCCTCAGAAAATGCCGTAGAATGTATTTGGTTGTTCGAGACAGAGTTTCTCTGTGTAGCCCTGGCTGTCCTGGAATTTGGTCTGTAGACCAGGCTAGCCTCAAACTCACAGAGATTCATCTGCCTCTGCCTCCTGAGTGCTGGGATTAAAGTTTTATGCCACCACTATCCAGCAAGAATATATTTTTTAACCCTTTAAACACTACAGAAAAAATATGTATGTATATATACTTATATATAAGATATACACACATATATGATATATATCACCTTAGTTAGCCATTCCACATATTCAAATCCACCATGTTGTACATAATAAAGACAGTCTGCCCTCCATGCCCACATGTTTCATAGCTTCAAAGTCAACTGAATACAGATGGGAAATACTGAGGGAAGACAACAAACAAAAAAACAGGTGTGGTGGCTCATGTCTGTAACCCCAACACTTGGGACACTGAGGGTGGGGGTGGGGTTGAAAGCAGCCAAGGTTACACAGTGAGTTCAAGTGAGAAGAGATTGGGCTTAGCAGGACATGCCTCACCAAAAAAGAAAAAGAAAGAAAGGAAGGAAGAAAGAAAGAAAGAAAGGAAGGAAGGAAGGAAGGGAGAGAGAGAAGGAAAGAGATGAGAAGAGAAAAAAGAAAGAAAAGAAAATAAGAGAAGTAAGGGAAGGAGGGAAGGAGGAAGGGAGGGAGGGGAAAAGGGATGGACAGAGGGAGGAAAAAGGAAAAAATTTTAATTTCACTTATACTGAGTATATACAGATAATCTTGTTTTTATTCCCTAAGCAATAGAGTCTAGCAACTGAAAGACCCCCAGAACTGGGGAGATCCTTACTCAAGTCTCGGGATGACGCAACCGCCCAATGACTCACGAGAGACCGAACTTGCTGCAATCACATGAGGTTTATTGGGGATACCGGTAC
>NW_022196904.1:99479401-99479662 GCF_008632895.1 Mastomys coucha | reverse complement strand
ACAAGAGACTGCTGGACACCTGGACAGCCCTTCAAAACGTTGGAGCATCAATCTTCAGACTTCTGGTCTGTGAATGTCTAACACAGGAACTTTAAGGACCAGCTTAATCTGTCTCGGCAGATATATGCTGTCCTAGTCCTGTGTGTCCTGTTTTGGACAGTATCGTCTGCAGATGAAGAGGCAACTTTTGCCTAGTGGCTGTCTCGCCACAGCTGGGACAGCTCAAATGATGCTCAGTTTCTTCTTTGAGTCTGAGAAAGG
>NW_022196904.1:99475632-99475984 GCF_008632895.1 Mastomys coucha | reverse complement strand
GAGGTCCTTATTTCACCTGAACTGACATGTCCCTAACCTCCGTCCAGAGCCAATGTCAAAGTTACCGTATGTCCCATCGCAGTCACAAGGGCAACAAAAATCACAAAAAAAACACAACACAAGAAACCAGACAAAGAGTAACACAACAAGAGCGGCCCAAGTGGAGCCAATTGAACAGGTTTGATGTCCTGGAGAACAGACCCACACTCCCTTCGAGTGTTTCTCCCCTCGCTTCCCGTGGGGTTCCTCCTGGGCGTCCCCGAGGATCCCCAATTCACTGGGACGTCTCCCAGGGTACTAGTCAGTGGTCCTGACACATCTGCCGACCAGCCCCCTTTCCCCCTCACGGAGG
>NW_022196904.1:99434808-99474964 GCF_008632895.1 Mastomys coucha | reverse complement strand
TTTATATTTCTGGCTGGCTACAGAGGCCCTCCATGTCCTTTTAGGTAAAGGTTATACACCATACATTTATATTAAATGCCCTCATTTAAATTCTAAGATTCTCCAGCCTTTCACAACTACTTATATAATATTTACACCTAAAGATTACTTCAAATTAAAAGTCCATAAAAGATTGTTTTACACAAATGCTAAAGCATTTTATGTAAAAGGCTGGGATATGTTTGAAGATGCCATGATAAAACCCATTTCATTTTATGCTAGCCGAAACATTTAGTAAATAAAGAGGACAGGGCAATCCAAAGATTTACATCTGTCTGGGAGACAGAATCTTGACCTAAACTCCTGTGGATACCAAGAGGAAGTTGTATATTCAAAATTATTTTTCAGTTAAGTAAATCAGAAAAATTGTTAATCTCCTGTCTCCATTGCCTTCTCACCCCACCCCCTTCTCTAGTCTTTCTAAGTTTCCTACAGTAGAGTCTCCTAACCACATCCACAGCCTCCTCCCCACCTCTCTCTGTCTCTGCCTCTCCGTGGACATAGCCTTCTTTTTAAAATCATACTTTATAGGGGCTAGAGACACTGCCCAGCAGTTCAGAGCACAAATTGCTCCAGAAAAGAATCCAAGTTAGTTCCTAGAACCAATTTTAGATGGCTTACACACTCTGTAAGCTCCAAGATATGTGGTTCCTTCTCGGGACTTCACAGACATCTGCACTCATGTGCACAAACTCACAAACACACACACACATAATTTACAAATACATAAATATTTTTACATTGTTGTGGGTTGACCTAGTGCTGCTATGTATTCAAATGCTAAATACTGGCCCTGGAGGTCTGGGCGCAGTCCAAACAAGCACATTCTCACGTACACCAAGTGATGTTTGCTCCTCACTGTTTTCTGACTGGTTAAATAAGTAGCTGACAGCCAAATACTGGAGAGAGCGGAGGTAGACAGGGCTTTAGTTCCTGGGCTGGGGGTCACAGGTAGGGACCATGAGGCAGAGAGGAAAAGAGAGAGAGAGAGAGAGAGAGAGACAGGCAGACAGACAGACAGAGACAGAGAGAGGGAGAGAGAGACAGAGACAGAGATAGAGAGAGGCAGAGAGAGAGATAGTTGAAAGAAGATAGATAACCAGAAAATGGCCTGATGGAGTGAATCCAGCACAGACAGGACAACAATTGGCGAGTAACTTGGGGAACACAGCTGAGAAATAGCCAGTCTATCATAGAAATAAAGTTTAGGGATAAATTGTCTAGTAATTGTGCTAATGCTGATTAAATAAATCGATAGGACTCTGCAATTATTGGGGGAGGCTAGCCAGGTCATAATAACAACTAAGAGAATTATTACATATCCAACAACATTATATTACATTTTATTTATTTTGTATACATGGCAGGCCAGAGGATGATCTGAGAGACTGAGTTCTTTCCTTCATCCATGTGGGTCATAGGGATTGGACTCAGGTATTTGGTCTTAGAGACAGTTACCTTTACCCTCTGAGCTAGCCCAGTACACAGTCTCTTCTGTATCTTTCTATATCTCTTGCCAAACCTCACAAACAAAAATATAACACATAGCCAAAACCAAGAATATCCAATTATCCCTCTAGTAGAACCTTTATGGGGCCAGTTTTTTAAACACATTCTTTAATAACTAATGGGCAAGAAATCAAATATAGACGCAGAGATCAGCAGTAGACATGATAGACAAAACCATTTCCTTTGATGGCTTTCCATGATCCTCAGAACCACCTATCCTTACCTATGGGAAATTGGGCTCAGGGTCAGAGGATCCCACAGAGACAGACTCACCAACCCAGAGGCCAAAGCCAGTACAGTAAAAGCTGACTTATTCTAATTAGGCTTCAAGAACTGGAGTCTGACAGCATACCACACACCTGGAGAACTAGGTCAAGAGGCTGGTAGGGGAGGAAGGCGTCACCTGACAAGATAGGTCTTAGAAGCCAGACCTACTGACTCACATCCTTAATCACAGCTGAGGCAAGAGGGTGGTTGAGAATTCGAGGCTAACCTGGAGCTGCATAGTAAGTTCCAGGACAGCTTAGTCACATATATGAGACCCAGCCCCAAAAAGCAAAGAAAAAAGAATAGACAGATAGTCCATGGAAACAAGAAAATCTAGCTTAAGATTCCAAGTCAGCCATTTACATGAGTTGATTACTTAATTTTCTCTTAGTCTTAGTTTCCTCATTAATAAAATACAGATAAAATGAAAGCTTCTACCCAAGGATAAGCATAGAACCTATCCTTCAACAAAGACATATCTCATTGCAATAGATATAGTCTATTATAGAAAACTATAGCTGAGTTCTGGTTCCTTCCGGTCTCTCTGGGCTGGTATCCTGAGCAGACCTTGGGCACAAGCTCCGCAGCCAGCCCCTCAGCACCCAGAGGAAGCTCCACTCCCAGACGCTCTGACAGGCCCAGGGTCAGAGGTGAGGAGGACACAACATCTGTCCCAACACCAAGAGTAACTGGGACCAGCAGGACCAGGCACACAGGAACTCCACCAGCCCAGTGACTCAAGTTCCTTCCAGTCTGTCTGGACTTCTGTCCTGAGCAGACCTTAGGTGCAAGCTCCAAAGCCAGTCCCACAACACACAGAGGAAGCTTCACTCCTAGGTGCTCTAACAAGCCCAAGATCACAGGATCCCAGAATCACAGGATCCCAGAGACAGCTTGACTCTGAGGATCACAGGAAGGACAGGCTCCAGTCAGATTTACCCAGGGCAGGTAGCACTAGAGATAACCAGGTGGCGGGGGGTCGGGGGGGTGGTGGTGCAAGCTTAAGAAAATAAACAACACAAACCAAGGTCATTTGGCATCATCAGAACCCAATTCTCCCACCATAGCAAGTCCTGGCCACACCATTATACCAGAAAAGCAAGATTCAGATATAAAATCATTTCTCATGGTGATGATACAGGTTTTTAAGAAAGACATAAATAGCACCCTCAAAGAAATACAGGAGAACACAGATAAACAACTAAAGGCCCTTCAAGAGGAAACACAAAAATCCTTAAAGAACTACAGGAAAACACAATCAAACAGGTGAAGGAAATGAGCAAAACCATCCAGAATCTAAATATGGAAATAGAAACAATAAAGAAATCAGAAAGAGAGACAACCCTGGCGATATAAAACCTAGGAAAGAAATCAAGAGTCGTAGATGCAAACATCACCAACAGAATACAAGAGATAGAAGAGAGAATCTCAGGGGCAGAAGACACCTTAGAAAACATTGACACAAGTCAAAGAAAATGCAAAAAGCAAAATGTTCCTAACCCAAAACATCCAGGAAATCCAGGACGCACTGAGAAGACCAAACCTAAGGATAATAGGTGTAGAAGAGAGTGAAGACTCCCAAGGTAATGGGCCAGTAAATATCTTAAACAAAATTATAGAAGAAAACTTCCCTAACCTAAAGAAAGAGATGCCCTGAACATACAAGAAACCTATAGAACTCCAAATAGACTGGACCAGAAAGAAATTCCTTCCATCACATAATAATCAAAACACCAAATGCACTAAACAAAGAAAGAATTTTAAAAGCAGTAAGGGAAAAAGGCAAGTAACATATAAAGGCAGGCCTATCAAAATTACACCAGACTTCTCACCAGAGACTAGGAAAGCTAGAAGATCCTGGGCAGATGTCATACAGACCCTACAAGAACACAAATGCCAGCCCAGGCTACTATACTCAGCAAAACTCTCAATTACCATAGATGGAGAAAACAAGATATTCCATGACAAAACAAAATTTACACAATATCTCTCCACAAATCCAGCCCTACAAAGGATAATAGATGGAAAACATCAACATAAGGAGCAAAACTACACCCTAGAAGAAGCAAGAAAGTAATCTTCCAACAAATCCACACAAACCTAATTCCACCTCTTACAACAAAAACAACAGGAAGACAATTACTTTATCTTAATATATTAATGAAAACTAATATTACCAACATATCCTAATCCAATAATATGAGGAATTAGAATTTTGTTGATTCATCCAATGGTCTCTTAAATTTGGTAATTGGAGAAATAGGTCCAATATTGTACAATCTATATACACTTTCAGCTTGTTTGTTTGTGACAGTGTCTGGCTGTGTACAACATAAGGGTCTTGAAATCTTGCTTCTCCTATCTCAGCCTCTCTATTAGTAGTATTGTTTATTCCAAGTTTTTACACTATACTATGGTTTTCAGAACAGCTTATATATTTCAAAAGTATTTATATACCCAAAAGAAACATAGACGATTAACTTGGGAGGTGGCTTGTAAGAGAACAACAAAGAGTGAGACTGAATGCTTTGCTTGATGTTTGTAACTCTTGTATCAAGTTTGAAGAGGAGGATTTTACAAGTTACTCTTTCTCTGAGTTGAATGCTTTTCCAAATTATCACAGCTAATGAGCCAAATTCTTACCCTCACCTGATGTCTGTGCCACCCTCCAAGCAGAACCATTGTTCACTGAAACAGTTGGTGAATGACTTTATGGATAGACCATCTTAAAACCTACACCATTTCTTAAATGAATGTAACCTGTTCTCTGTGGGCTGAGAATAAAGTCACTCACTCAAGTCAAATAGCTTTGACCATAGCAGGAAGTCTGTATCCAAAAATCGTGCCTATGATTCATTTGTTGGTGCAGCAGAACTGTCAACTCTCAGCTTAGCTACTATGGAGGCAAAATCTTTTGGTGATGTGAGGGTTATTGAAGTACAGCCTTATTACAATGAAATCCAATATCTAAAAATTGTTCTTATTTTGGGCTTGTACCACAGTAAGAGCCAAGATTTTAAACTCTACTAAATACAAAACAAACAAACAAAAAGACTTTATATATTTATGTTCATTTAAGAAATACTAGTAGTGATGTATTATTTTGAAATATACAGTTAATATGTTTGGAGTTACTTAAAATTTATATTGAGAAAAACGTATGTATTTTCAGTATTGCTGTAGACAAGCATCTACATAAGACTGTTAAATTGATTGTTTTTTATATCAAACAACTTTTATAATACTTATTTTTATTGTTATAATATTTTATAAATTTTAAGGAATATGACAAAAAAAGACAAATTGCACAGTATATTATTAATAGCACATAGTAAATTAGGTAAGTAGATATTGCTTGTTTATTAATTTATTATATTTGTTATTATTATTAGATCAGAAAATTGAAGCACATGCTGGTGATATGGCTTGAAAGATAAACTGATTGCTATGCAAGACTAAGGGTCTGGGCAGGGCCAGCATTTGAGCTTATTTGACTGGAATTCTGTTCCTTGACATTAATGAATCCTAACTCAACACAGTAGACTCCACCAGACTCAAGTCATACAGACTGTTGATTATGCTTTTCTACAGAGAGGTCTATAGCTGAGATTGTTGCTCAGTTAGATGTATGAGGGTCTGGGTACCACCCTCAGCACCACAGGGACTAAATATAGGGATGAATTCCTGTTTCTAAGAGCTTGGAAGGTAGAGGCAGGGAGATCAGAAGTTCAATGCCATCCTCAGCCAGCCTAGGCTCCATGAGACCTTGCCTCAAAAATAAATGAACAGAGAACCAGTGAGATGCCTCAGCAGATAGAGACACTTACTGGCCCAACCTTGATAACCTGAGTTCAGCACCCAGATCCCAAAGTGCAAGGACAGAAACGAGTCTGAAAGCTGTCCTCTAACTTCCACTCACCTGCAACTCATACACATACATAAAGGCTAAATAAACAATTCAAGATATGTAAGTCAAATAAACCCTTCTCTCCTGAAGTTGCTTTGGTCATGGTGTCTCATCAGAGCAATAGTAACTCTAACTAGGACATCCTGTTTCAAAGTAAAAATAAAAATTAAGAAAGAGAGCTCTTTTTTCCTGTTGATTCACTGGTCAGAGAAGTCCCAAGAGGCCTTCACATATGTGTCAATGTGCCACATCTGAATTCCTGCCTTGTCAATGAGACCTTGAGAGCAGCAAAACCTAAAGTTGTGGCAACAAGAAGAAAAAAAAATGCCCAGTGGATTACTAAAAGCAATAGTTAAAAATAAACTCTTTGATTCTTGGACCCATAAAAACTGGTGATGGGGAATATAGCAATATGTAGGAGTCTAATTTAGAGTATGTTACATCCTAGAGGACAGTGCCCCAACACTGTAAGGTTCTCCAACCAACCTTCACTATCTCTGAAAAGTCACCCCACCACTGTCCCAGACAACTGCTGCCAAGAGGCGGGGAAACATGGCAAGCTCACTGAATTCCATGAATATGAGACCTTTGCCACACTTCATTCACTGTGAATTCCCTAGTCAGAAGCAGGGTTCTGTCCATAACACCTGTTCATCCCTGAACAGTGGTTTTGGAGGAACTGCTCTGAACTGCAGCCAAAGTGTTTAGTCCAGTGGGAGTGAAGTCTGTCCCTCCATGATAGAAGAGCATTTGTAAGCAGCTTCTCACCAGTTAGCTAAGTCGTGTGCCTCTGAGTGGATGTTCACTTCTGGCCTCCTGTGAAACAGCAGTGATTGGAAATCCATGTAGCTGAGCCTCTGAACAACTTATGGACCCTTCTGTTTATTGGCCCAAGACCAGGGTGGCCAGAGGAAAAGATAAGGGAACAGGTCACCTGACCTACCTGCTTATTGAGCCGCCTTTTTGAGAAGTTACTATTTGATGACCATCTGCATCTTCACGTTCTTTTTTAACTCAGAGATTTCTGCCCACAGACTGTTTTTTTCAGACTTCCTAGTCATCTCCATTGTCCAATCAAGAGCCATGGCTGTCCTGCCAAGCCATTAGCTACTAGCCCTAATTCAATATAGATCCATACTGCAACTGAGAGGGTTTCCTTCATCTCTGTCATTCAAAGCCACTTCTGAGTAATGCCATACAGAACTGCCTTGAAACAGGCCCTAGGGTCTCTCCTCATCATCTAACCTGTTATACAAAACTAGTAAGAGACTGTAGATGTAACCAGCTGGAAGAGGCATTGGTACCCTTTGCTTATGAAATTTCTTATACATTCAGGACTTAAATGAGCCTGATTCATGTATAGCATTTCCATTTAATGATGGAATAGTGTTGTAAATGGCCAACTCTATACCTTGAAGAACCAGACAGCACCCAGGTCATAATGGGGAATTTAGATCCCGTGATAACTTGGTGACTTATAATCAAGCATCAACAGCCATCCTTCAAAACACAGCTGCCATAGAGAGCTACTATCACTACAGGACACAGACATGAGAAGAAAATCCTGCAGAGATGTCCACACATCATAAAGTGAACAACTTGGATATCTGGGAAGCTATTTGTTTGGAGGGAGAGTGCTTGGCTGATTAGTTTGGGTTGGGTTGAGTCCTAAACTTACTATGTAGCTGAGGCTGGCCCTGAAATCCCGAACCTTCTGCCTCCATCTTCCAGGCTCTGGGCTTACAACCCCATGCCAGCCATGCCAACATTGAGAGTGAGGATTTGAATCTACCACCCACTGTAGTTTGGTGGTAGAATAGTGTTGATAGATAATGACTATAGTCATTACCTTACTATAGTTCTATATCATAGTTGCTATGTAAAGACATACTAGCCTCTTTAGAAACTATGCAAATTAGTTATCAAAAAGGTGCTGTTTCCAGATGTGAAGGAGCGCTGTGCGAAACTAATAGGTATTGCCTATACAGACATTGTCCTTACCAAGCTTTGTGTTTCCCTCTAGAGTGGGATGCAGAGGAACAGATTTAATTATAATACAGTCTTATGAAAAGCAAGAAGAGAAAAAAAATCAAGTCCAATAAAAATATATGGATGGAGCAGGGCATGGTGGCACATGCCTGTAAATCCCATCACTTGGGAGGCAGAGGCAGGATGATGTCTGTGAGTTCAAGGTCTACAAAATGAGTTCCAGGACAGCCAAGTCCATAAACAGAGAAATCCTTTCTGAGAGTGGTTGGGAGCGGGAAACAAACAACAACAAAGTTAGAGTCTTCTCTCTGGGTGTGGTGGAGAACACGTGCAATCCCAGCACTCAAGAGGTGGAGACAGGCAGATCTCTATGAGTTCAAGGTCAGCCTGACCTACAGAAAGAGATCCTTTTAAAAAATAAAGAAGGGAGCTTTTCTGAGAGGAAATTATATTTGCATTGAGATTAGAAGGTTCAGTAGGAAGCAGGCAGATAAAGTGGGCCAGGGTGAATGGCGGAGGCGAGAGGAGTAAATGTGGTTAGAGAAAAGAGCAAGTGCCAAGGCCCTGACATGGCCATCCGCACTGAAAGCATGGCCCTTGGAAGGTAAAAGAAAAAAGGGCCGGGGGTGGGGGATGACGTTAGGTGACTAAGCTGTGCTTGTCCCGAGGACAACAGTCACTGAAGTTTCAAGGACAAAGTCAGTGTCACGGTGTCACGTTTTATGATGCTTCTGTGGCTACCAGGGTTGTAGCAAACAACATGAAGGGAAGTGGATGGCTTGATAGGTCACTGATAAAATTGGCCACTGCCCATGGTGGCTCACATCTATAATTCCAGGCACTTGGGAGGCTGAGAGAAGGGGAGCACTGTAAATTCAAGGCCAGCCTGGTTTACACAGTGAGTTCCACAACAGCCTCTTTATATGGAGACCTTACTTCAATTAATTAATTATGACAAGTAGCAGGTATATAATTTTTAAACACTTGAAGTAGAAGATTAAATCCTATCATTGAATTAATGTTGCTATTTTGGAGTGCAAAATACAATCTGGGAGATGGAGTCTGGTTGCTGAAACATTGGCATGTCCCGGGTGTTCTTGAGGTTTATAGAGATAGAAAACTCAAGTCAGCCTTGTCCTGGTTTTTCAAAGCCAGGTGCCAATGACACTTCTCTGGCCTTACTTGAACAGCCCCGGGAAGGATTTTTGGATTAGAAAAAAAAAAAAAGATTAAATCTGTATTTTTCCACAGTTCCTTAGCACGCTCCTAGAAAGGAGACCAAGCTCCTTGGAAGTAGAAAACTAGATAGTCTTCAACTGTTTCAGCAGATTTGTGAGGTGCATCGATCACAGTTGCATCCAGCCAAGAAAGGCAAGAAAATGCTCAGAACCACAAACTCTGGCTTAACCAACAGGTTCTTGGTATGTGTTGTACGTTAGAATTGACAGAGGCTTAATTAGGTCTGGTCATCAGTAATTCCAGAGTGAGCTAAGCAACAGGGACTCCTCTGAAAAATTCCACTAGCTGTTCTAGGGGGAAGCTCAGAGTGAGAGCCTGTTTACTAGTTTAAAAAGATAAAGACTCTGTGTGTGTGTGTGTGTGTGTGTGTGTGTGTGTGTGTGTGTGAGAGAGAGAGAGAGAGAGAGAGAGAGAGAGAGAGAGAGAGGCAGACAGACAGACAGACAAAGACAGACAGAGACAGACAGAGACAGACCGAGACAGAGACAGACAGAACATGCATTCACAGGTGTACATATTCCCCAAGTGTATGCATTTGTATATGCAGGTCACAAGTCAACATCAGGGGTCTTATTCAGCCATTCTCCACCTTCCTTATTGTTTTTAGGCAGGGCCTCCCACTGAACCTAGAGCTCTCCGATTCAGCTAGACTGGCTAGCCAGCAAACTCCAGGAATCTTCCCGTCTGTCCCCCCAGTGCTAGGATTATAGGTACAGTCTATTTAGCTTTGTACATGAACAGTAAGGATCCAAATCCAGGTCCTTGTGCTTTGGTAGCCAGTACTTTGCCAATGGAACCATCTCCTCAGCCAAATACTTTTCTCTTTGGACAAAAAAACAAAAAGAAGTGAGTGACCTAGAACAGCATACTTGTTAACCAGCATCACTGGGACGTCGGGATCCCCCTGTATGTGTTCCTCGCCACCCTGAGCTTTCAGCTTTCCTGATCTTAGCCCCAGGACAGCTCCTGCTACAAGCGCTGCACTGAAGCTCCACACTGGAAGAAGGTAGCAACCACGGCTTCTGCTCCTCACTGATCTTTGCCATTCTGTGCAGAAATTGAAGCCTGCGTGGAGGGAGGTTACCAGCTTCCCAAGCTGTGCCACACAGCCATCTCCACTGGAGATGGACTCTGAGAGCCTGTCCATGCTGCAGCCCCTGTAGCAGGCAGGGGAGGAGGAGGTAGTTGTAAACGTTCCTGACTGAGCCAATATACAGTGTCAGCCAAGAACAAGGGATTACGTTTTAAAGAAAATGTAAAAATATGCTGTAATTGTAAGACATATAATATTTGGGAGTGTTTTCATCCCAGCCTCACTCTGTACCACTTTATTTCCCATTTATACAACGCTATCCAAGCCCCAAATCCCAGCTACCTTTCCTGAGGTTGTATTAATTGGTTAATACAGATGCCTCCTCAAATCCCAAATTTTCATTTGAGTAGAAAAGCAGCAGTCATTAGCCTCAGCCTGGAGAATGGAATTACCACAAAATCCTCCCCACAAAGTCCTGGCTTCTTTCTGTCTCATGGTCTCCAAAATAAATTTTCATTTCTCTGCTGACCCAAAGTTCACATTCAATTATTTACTGCCAAGGGTTTGGATTACTGCAAATGCGCCCCTTGGGTCTAACCCAGTTGAATCCATTATCAGAGCCCCCAGCATGATCTCTAGTTTGGGAATTACTCCTCTCCCAATCTCCACACAGAAATGAAGACTCATAATTTCCAGCTTCCTCCTGGACAAGAATACCTTGCTATCCTGTGGGTCAATGTACCCCATGATGGCACTGTGACCTCATCACCCTCCCTCCCAGACCCCTGTCTTTACATCTGTATCCGTTACTTTCCTGGTCCTGAGATCAAACACAATGGCCAATGCAGCTTATACAAGAAAGTTTATTTTGGCTTGTGGTTCCAATAGGGACAACAGTCCATCGTGGTAGGGAGACATGACAGGGAACAGAGAGAGCACCCTGGGAATGTCGTGAGGCTTCCAAACCTCAAAGCTGGACCACAATGACATGCTTCCTTCAGCAAAGCCACACTTCCTAAGCATACCCAAACAGTGCCACCAACTGTGGACTAAATATTCAAACGTCTGGATCTATAAGGAACATTCTCGTTTAAATCTCTATACCTCCTCAGTAAACAATAGGACTTAAGGGAGTCAAAAAAAAAAAAAAAAAAAACTAAATTAAAAAAATAGTAAGAAGAAGAAGAACCAGAAGCTAAGCAGTATTTGCTCTGTTTTCTGTGCACCCATAAATGTTCTTTAATAAGGACAGGAGAGAGTTAAGGCATAGATGTCCAACGGACCCTAAGGGTATAAGAACTTGAATCTGGGGCTGGTGAGATGAGATGGCTAAGTAGTTAAGAGCACTGCTCTTGGGGGTGACTCAGGTTCAATTCCTAGCACCTACAAAGCAGTCCAAAACTGTCTGACGCAAGTCCCAAGAGATCCAACGTCCTCGTCTGGCATCCTCAGGCACAGGAGATCCAACGTCCTCGTCTGGCATCCTCAGGCACTTCGGACACAGGCATACATTTAAGCAACACATAAAAAAATAATAAAATAGTTTTTTTAAAAAATAATTTGGGCTGGAGAGATGCTCAGAGGTTAAGAGCACTGACTGTTCTTCCAGAGGTTCTGAGTTCAATTCCCAGCCACCACATGGTGGCTCACAAACATCTGTAATGGGATCCGATGCCCTCTTCAGGTGTATCTGACAGCTGCAGTGTACTCGTATACATAAAATAAATAAATCTTAAAAAAATTAAAATTAAAATTAAATAATAAGTTAAGTCTTGTTCAATGGGCATACAGAAATCTACTCCTCATTAACTGTGACAATCTAAGAATAAAAAAAAATATGACCTTAAGAGCCAAGCATGGTGCGTACCTTTAATCCCAGCATTCAAGAGACACGCAGATCACTGAGTTCAAGGCTAGCCTGGTCTATATAGCAAGTTCCACATCAGCCAGGGCTAGAGAAAAATCTCAAAAGAAAAAAAAAAGACTTAAAATTAGTAATACAGTGTGTAGAGCTGGTCAGGAAGCTTGCGGACAAGACGGGTGGCCTGAATTCAGTGCCCAGACCTTCATGGTGGGATAAGAGAACCAACACACAAAGGTTGTCCTCTGACCTCTATACCGTGTACATGCATGCATGTCCATGCATGTGCTTGCCCTCGTGCACACCCATGTATGTGTGCACATACACGTGCACATGCACACACACACACACACACACCAAACTAACAAATAAATGAACTGGGGACTAGAGAGACAACTAAGATGCTAAGAGCACTGACTGTTCTTCCTGAGGACGTGGGTTCAATTCTCAGCACCTACAGGGCAGCTCACAGTCATCTATAACTCCAGCCCCAGGGAGATCCAACACCCTTTACTGGCCTCTTAAGCATTGCATGTACATGGTACATATTCAGGCAAACACACACACACACACACACACACACACACACAAATATAATTTTTTAAGTGATAAAATAAGGTGTATACATTTTAAAAACACCTACAACATAGAGCAAACTTTGAGGCTAGTCCTGCTCAATTCATTCTCTCTCATTTTTAAAGCTTTATTTATTTATGTATTTTATGTATATGAGTGCTCTGTCTTCATGTATGTCTGCAGGCCAGAAGAGGGCACCAGATCCCATGGTGGTTGTGACACCATGTAGTTGCTGGGAGCTGAACTCAGGACCTCTGGAAGAGCAGCCAGTGCTCCTAACCGCTGAGCCATCTCTAAGCCCGAATTCACTCTCTCTTTCCATGAACTAATGGGAGTCTACTTGGCATTCTTCCTTAAACTAAGTGGAGATGAAATCAACTGCACAGACTTTCCATAGAAATTCTCTGTATAAATGCCCTCTGGTTTTATTTTTCCCATAATAAGTAGTATTTTAATTTTGCCTCTGATGTTGCTGACTTCTTTCTCCTCTCCCCTCCTCTTCTTCTACCTCCCCCTCCTCCACCCTCTCCTTTTCTTCTTCCTCTTCCTCCTCTCCATCTTCCTCTTCCTCTTTTTCTTCTTCTGTTAGTATTAAGAATCAAACCCACGGCCCCTCACAAGCTAGACAAACCAGAGCTACACCCCCCAGCTCCATTTTTACATTTTGATTGAAAGGAACAACAGCAAGAGGTCAAGTACAATGACTCACACCTTTAACCCCTGCACTTGGGAGGCAGAGGAAGGAGGATCACTGAGAGTTCAAGACCAACCTGAACTACACTAATGGTCCTTGTCGAATCACAGGCCAGCCTATGCTACAGGATGGACTACATCCTGTAACATGGGCTACATCCTGTAACATGGGCTACATCCTGTAACATGGGCTGCATCCTGTAACATGGACTACATCCTGTAACATGGACTACATCGTGTAACATGGGCTGCATCCTGTAACATGGACTACATCCTGTAACATGGACTACATCGTGTAACATGGGCTGCATCCTGTAACATGGACTACATCCTGTAACATGGGCTACATCCTGTAACATGGACTACATCCTGTGACATGGCCTACATCCTGTGACATGGCCTACATCCTGTGACATGGGCTACATCCTGTGGCACAGGTTGCAGGATAAGCCTTGCTCTCACAATACAGTAAAGAATACTAGGAAGCCAAGGGAGGCCTGGTTGAAATGTGTCTCGGCTCCCTTTTGTAAATATATGGTTAAGAGGTTGATGAGTCACAAGATTCAATTTAATTCAACAAATTTTTATTGAGCATCTACCATGTGCAAGGTATTGGGTCAGAGCCAAAATTCCAGAGGTAGAAACGTCAAGGGCAGGATAACTTGATCTCATTAAAATACCACACAAAGTCTGGAGCCAGAGATGGCAGAGCGCCAGAGGACAAATGGCATAAGACTATTATGAGGTGGGTTTCCAGCTTTCTGAATCTCTTTCCCCACAGAGGCTGATACACTGAGTGTCCCTCACAGGAGCCTGGCATGTGACTCAGTCACCTGTCTCACCCAGCCCCAGCTTACATTTTTATAGACTGGCTTCACTAAGGAAGGAAGGTCAGCACAAAGTTTAGTCTTACTGCTAGATAAAGAAGCAAGATGCAAGCTGGCCTGCGATTCAGGGAGGACCATTTGTAAACTTCTGTCCTTAGCTAACAAAAAATCCTCAAGAGCACAGATTCACAGGAATTCCTGGCTTGGTAGCTATTCATGTGAAAAAGTAAAATAAAATAAATAAAAACAACTAGGCTTTTAATTGACCATAGATTCATTCTGAGGCATTAATGGAATGTGGCTGATAAAAACAAAGGCTAGGTCAATTCTTCAACACAGCCATAAATCTACTATGCAGATAAGAGAGTGGCAGTTTGATCCTGTTCTAGGCAGACCACACTGGAGCTCTGCTTTCACACTGAGGCATCTATTCCCCTCTTGGAACATGGCACTCTTGACCCATATATATCTATTTACAATTATTTGCTTACAGAAGTGTATGTGCACTCACAGACAAGTGCCATGGAGCACTTCAGAGGTCAGAGAACTTGTAAGAGTCAGTTTTCTCTTTTCACCATTGTGGATTAAATTCAAGTCATTAGACTTGGCTAAAAGTGTCTTTACCCACTGTCCCATCTCACTGTCCCTCCACCACCACCCCATCCCCACTTGACCCCATTTTTTGTGAAATGTTTTCTTACATACTTTTTCCATCTTCTAGTCTAGGATATTCTTTAAAATACTATATGTGAGAAGACAAATGAACTCTTTATTCCCCATACAGAGGAAGATAGCAAAGTTCCCTATGAAGAAACCCAGTTCGGCCGGGCGGGGGTGGCACACGCCTTTAATCCCAGCACTTGGAAGGCAGAGGCAGGCGGATTTCTGAGTTCGAGGCCAGCCTGGTCTATGGAGTGAGTTCCAGGACAGCCAGAGCTATGCAGAGAAACCCTGTCTCAAAAAACAAAAACAAAAAAACAAAAAAGAAACCCAGTTCCTTCCTGAAAAGTCCATCATGCTGGCTGAACTAACTTATTCTGTTATTGTAGTCTCCTTTCATCGGGAGCCTGGGCCTAAATCTAGAAGTCACAGACTAACTGAAAAGCTGATTCTCAGCCATTATGTGTACTCCGTAATTTTAACTAGGTATATTGTTCTTCCCAGATTCCTCTTCTTCCTGCAAAGGCATAATAGACCAGTCTTACCAAACTCCTGTAGGAATCTAAATCTGCCATTTCATCTGAGACCTATGAGCAAAGATGTTACCAGAGCAAAACTGTAGAAGTCCCTCTCTGCCCTTCCAGTAAATAGTCCTTCCCTGGCCAGGGATCCATCTCAACTCTCACTTCCTCTTCCACCCCAACCCTGATGAGAAGAAGGGAGAGTTGGGGGAACACCGAAGAAAGGAGGAGAAAAATGAAAACAGAAAGAGGGGAAGGAACCAGGCCTGGGATGCCACCTCTAATCTCGGCATCAAGAGACGGAAGCAGCAGATTACATAATGAGGCCCTATCAAAGAATGAAAACAAAAAAGGGGCAGGCTCAGATGGTTAAGAGCACCAGCTGCTCTTCCAGAGGATCTGGGGAGGGTTCCCAGCACCTCCATGGTAGCTCACAACTATCTGTCACTCCAACTTGAGGGTATCTGCTGCCCTCTTCTGGCCTTTGTGGGCATGCACATGGTGCTGACTTGTGTGGGCCAAACATCCACATGCATGAGATAAAAATAAATTTCACAAACACCTAGAATAACCTAAGGAAGGAAGGGTCTATTTTTGCTCACAGTTTGAAAGTGCAGTCCATTGTGGTGAGGAAGTCGATGGTGTCACAGCCCGAGGCAGCTGGTCACAATCGCATCTGAAATCAGGAAGCAGAGAGAGGAGTGCCAGGGCCAGGATCAGCTTTTTCCCTCCTTATTCTTCAGTCTGCACCTAAGCCCAAAGGATGGTGCTGCTCAAATGCAGGGTGGAAGCCACTAAGTCAACCCCCTACAAAGCTGGGGTTGAGGAAACTGAATTCACATATCACACTATATTCTACAGGACTCAGTAAATGTCTCTATTGCCTACAATGCTATGTCCAGAGCACTTCATTATAAGGCCATTTTGGGTCCGTTCAGTGGTATGGGATAGCCTGGGAATATTGCCACAGTGTATAACATTGTTCCTCCCGAGGTATAGTCTTCCAGATTCCAAAGGACAGATTTGCAAGCAGCATTCTGGAGTGCAGCCCTGTGCACTGCTGGGAATTGCCTTTGTTGGACTTGTTTATTTGGGAAGAACTACTCTAGACTTTGACCCTGCAGCTGCCTGGAAAGAGGTAACCTGACTTTAGGCAATCCAGGGTGCGGCCAGGAGCAAAGTAAAGCTGGTAGCTGCTGCTGCCTACTAAGACACCACACAATGCCACAGCTGGGGAGCTGGGGGAGGGGGAGGACAGACTATTCAGAGGCTTGCAGTACGGAGGAACTCACTTGAAGAGCACCAGTCCCCTCCCCCCACTTGAAGCTGATGGAAGAGAGAGACAAAGTTGACTCACTTGCAGTTTTCAAGGACTACTGAGTAAAACCCTTCCTTTTACAGCTGCCCTGCCTCACTGCTGCTGAATTCCCTCACAGGCAGCAATGAGTTTGGGTGTCAATGGCCTGCCAGAGCCACACTGGCCTTGAAGATTCCTAAGAGCTATTTTGAGTGATTTCACTGCTCATGGTCCTGGCAAACTTATCCATTTTCAGACAATATTTAGATTCTGAGGTAAGTGTGAACTAGATAATGACCTTTCAAGCCATGGCACAATGTTCTGTTTAAAGCTTTCATTTCTTCCTCAGAGCATCTACAAAGTCTTCTGACCCTTCTGCATGGCCTCCTGGAGATTTCCCTAAGGTTCTGTGCACACTCCTGTGTCTGTGTGCATGTGGGGGGGAGGGGAGGGAAGGGGGGCTGGTAATGACTGAGGGCAAAAGCCTCACGTGTCTTGGGTCCTGAGGAACATGAAGCTTGTGGAGACCCTTTGCCTCTGCAGCAAATTGAACTTCTGAGATACATAGTACCAACGCATGGCCTGAAGCATTTCATGCTCTCTGGATGTTTTTAAGGCTGGCCTCAAAATACATGTGAGCATACAGCAGCAGTCCCCCAGTGAGTGTAACCAGTAGTTGGCTTGCTATGGCTGAAACAATAGGGGATCTGCAACTTTACTTTTAGGTGACTCACCAGAAAAGCTATTTTAGACAGTCTGTAGCGACTAAGATTACATTTGTTCTAAGAGAAACAGACTGAAGGGACAAAAGGCTAATTGCAATAGTGCTCTTTTTCAGCTCAAAGAAGCCTTGCTGTATTTTCCTGACAGCATCTTAGTTACCAGACACAACAGAAGGCATAAAAGCTGGTATCAAAAACAATGGGAAACAATCACGCCCTGACACCACCTGGCACACCACTTGCTCATCAAAAGGCAAGCTTGTTGAAGAAGCAATGGCCTTGTCCATGTGCTCATCATAGAGCCTACACATGCCCTTGTATGGGAGTCTTGTATGGCTGCAGCTATGATGGCCTTGTGACCAATCAGTTGTCCAACCTTCTGATCATCTGGAGTTCTTTCAGCAGTTGCTATCCCCACTCTCTCCACCAACTCAGAGTGAAGGAGCTGGCCGAACTTTCTGGCTGGAACTTTGAGCTTGGGCTAAAGCTTCTGGGGTGAGCAAGAACACAGCAGATACAAGAGATGGTGGGCTCCCATGGTCCTCCAAGCAACACCGGTAAGCACTTAGCTTATTATTCACTGAACAGTTGTTTCCCCTGCCTGAAGATAAGAAGTGAAATGACCCAGAGTTTTCTAGAACTAAGAACTGTCAAGAGTATCTTGGGAGGAAGGGAAAACTGAGCCATTGCCCCAGACCTGCACAGGTTTCTCTCCTTCTTGGGTCCCCTCACTTTCCATTGCTAAGATCACATCAACCCCCAAGGAAATATTGCTTTAGTGACTGGCCTCTTGCCATGGCTGAGCCAGGCTAGAACATTCCCAAAGCCTTTACACAACCCTAGAGAAGAACAACTGGACATAAACAAGAAAATGCATGAAACATAAACACAACACAGGCTTGTGAACCACAGTAACAAGGGCAAGAGTTAAAGAACCAGACACGGGAGGAAGGAATTTTGCATGTTATGACTTTCTTGTGAATTTTTCAAGAGCCATACTTAATCTATAAGCAATGCATCTGCATTTTGAAGCCTCCTATAGTGTACCTTTTCGTCTCCTCGTCACACTCTAGTATGTACGGTTTGTCTACCATGTTCATCTGAGTAATTCTAAGAAGCCTTCCTCCTACTCTTTCCTCCTTTCCCCCACCCCACCCCCCTCCAGGATTTCTGCAGATGAGTGCACAGGTGATCCTCTCAGTCATTCAATAAATGTGCACGTAAGTAGGAGCTGTGGTGCAAGACACTGAGTAATGAGCCATCGCATACCTGGTCTTATCAGGCACAGTCTGATAGGAGGAAACTATCAAGGGTCATTTCCTCAATACTTTGTCATCTAAAAACTATGAGATTTGACTTAAAAAAAAAAACAGATTTATATGAAAATACATCTAACCGGCTTGTTAATCTCTGCCAATAAAGAGATCACTATTTAAAGAATTCCCAAAGGCAACAATGACAACAGAATGACAACAGCTCTTGTGTGTAAGTACATCTACCCGAAGATGACAAAGAGGAAAATCCCACTTCCTAGAACTGTCAAGACAGGTGATCTCTGTCCTCTCTGCCTGCAATCAGATGACTAAGAGCCCCTATCAGACCTATCCAAGCTTATGACTGTTACCTCTTTACCATTATCTCCACATCTAACCTGAGCTCAGATTTTCCCACCTAGGAGTATTAGCTTTACTTCCCTGGGAATGCCACTTCCTTAATCTGCCTCAGTTTCCTCAAAGAAGGCAAAGATAAAACATCTGAAGATGCCACAAGTAAACGTGAGCTAAAGCCTACCGGCCAGATTTACTAGAAAGAGCATTTCCACTTCCGGGGGTAGGGCATGGGGTATTTTCAAGGAATGCTGCCCATTGACACACCCTTCAGAGAACAGTCTGTGCAAGAACCAGCCTTCAATTATGGCTCAAATGGCATCACTGCCCCATAAGGAAGATGCCCAAATTCTTAAGGGTTGGACCTTGCTCAAGGGGCTCACTGGGCAGGGCCCTGTAGGCCCTCCCTGGATCAGGGAGTCTCAGCAAGCTTATTCTAATGGATGGGGCAGAGAGCCATTGAACTAGCTTAAAAGACAGCAAGCACCCATGGGACCCTACAATTTATACTAGCACATAGCAGACCTGCTGGTACAGAACTATGTAAACATACATTTCGCAGCTCCCAAATTCCTCAAGGATCAACCAATACACATGCTTAGAATTATTCCAATAATGTATTCCAAGGGAAACAGCAGGTGGCAGCAGAGGGTTACATTTTTTTACCCTTTGGCATGGCATGAGAACAAAGTGTCAGGGCATAACCACATCTGAGTCACCCACTGGTCTAGAGATGGCTCACCACCATTTTATCATGTGAGTAGTGTAAAGTCCTCTCCAGTGGGCTCTGTGCATTTTAAAAAGAGATCTCCCAAAAGCCCCTGTCCAAAGCCAAAAATTTTCCTGATTTCTGTGAGCCGAGCAGGACAGCGACTAAGACTACTGGCAGGATATCCAGATCACACCAGCTCTCACTATGAGTCTTTCATATCCTGTGGCCCAATGTCAGGGCATTTTAGTTCACGGCTTCTTCACAAAGAAGAATCCCTCAAAGAACACGAGGAAGTAGAAGAGTGCCTAACAAGTGAGTTTTCACAGCACAGTGTTTTTGCTCCATTGTGTTATCCAAAGCTAGAATGTGGGGGGCTGAGAAAGGGAATTAATAGAACCTGAAGCTGAGGTACCTGGCAAGTTAGAGAGCTCAGAAGTCCCATCACAATCAGCAGCTGCTGTAGCACTGGCCTCACGAGCTGACAGTGTTATGATCACTCCCCCACTTGGCCCCATGTCTTCCTTGCCTTACATAGTACTATGCTTGGCTTCTAGTGTGCAAATTGCAGCTGGAAGGTTTGCATTCTAGTGTTGTGCTGGATCTTGCTTTGTAGGGCAAAACCAAGTTTGCCTTTAATAAGTGACTGGAGCATGCCAGGTAGCTCAGTGGATAAGAGTACTTGTTACCAATCCTGAAGACCTGAGTTCAATCCCTGGGGCCCACAGGGTGGAAGAAAAGAACCACAAATTGTGTTCTGACTTCCACATGAACACCATGTCATGCAAACACGCAGCACTTATGCATGTGCAGTCAGACACACACACACACACACACACACACACACACACATTCACTCACACATGAAATATAAGCATTGTGAATGGTCAGTTTATTTCACTACAAACTGGTGCTCTGGGCGAGCTCCTCAGAAACACTTGGATTTAGCTGCTTGTTTCCATCAAAAAAGAAACTGAAACACTTATCTTTTAGAGGACAGTAGAGGGATGGAGGACAATGGAGGGATAGTGGAGTGATAGAAGTGGAGGGAAAGATGGAGGAGGGAGGGATAAAGGAGGATGGGTGAGGAAGGAGCCATGGAGGAATATGGAAGGATGGAGGAGGATGGAGGATTTTGTCCTTTGGTAAAAGGAGCAAAAATTATTAAAGGAAAAAAAAAATTGGAAACCTCATTCCTAAAATCCTAACAGATCTTGCAAACAGATGTACTTGTGGGTTTTCTTTTTGAAAGTTGACTTGACAGAAAAATGAGCAGCTTTGGCCCTTTGTAAGTTACATAATTTAACTTGCAGCATCCACTGTGCCTGGGAGAGCCTCCGGAAAGGTGGTGCGGCACATGGGGATAATATCCTGTGACTTAATGTGTGGCTTCAACTCCAGACATATGAGCCGGGTTTACTTTCCTACAGAAAACACTTGGGGCTGGGAGTGTGGCTCAATGCTTGCCTAGGAGGCCAAGTCACCAGCAGTGTACCCTGGTGTTGCCAAAGTGGTGGCACATTCTTGCCATACCAATACCAGGGATGTGGAGGCAGAAAGATGAGAACTCAAAGGTCATCTTCCACTACATGGTGAGCTCAAAGCCAGTCTGAACTACACGGGATCCTGTCAAGAAAGAGACTAAGAGAGGGAGAGAGGAAGGCGGGAGAACAAAGCACACACACTATGCTATCTTATTCTGACATCTTCAGGATGAACCCCTCAGCTCTCTCCATGGAAAGGGTCATTTCAATTTATCAGCTAAGGAAGACATTGTACAAATCCTTTGAATGGAATAAACACTATCTTTTGGAGAAATGCTCCAGAACTCATATCAACATTTAATTTTCCCTCTGTGTGTATGTTCAACTACACAAACATGATGTTAAATCATTTCATGCAGGGAATTGACAGCACAGAGAAAACATTTGGATTGACTGTCTGGAGTTGCCATCAGCAGCTTTAATTATGACCCACTGCTCTTGGGTCCTGAAAGAGCCAGAAAATGACAACTGTGTGCCAAAATATTCATTAGAATTCCCTTCTTGGTCATTGTTCAGGAAGAAAAGTTCCCTTTTGGCCCCCATCTTTGGTATTTTAAGAGGGATCGTTAAGATGCCAGATTTTTTTTTTCAAGGATCTGTCAGAAAACAAGATTGTGTGCATACCTTATATTTCACATTAAGAAAACATCTTGGAAGGGTCAAATGTCCCTCGCTCTCATTCTGTTACCCGAAGAAAGAATGGTTTTTGCAGCCTTGAAATTAACTGGTCTTCTCTGTGCAGGCCTCTTTTTCCAAGCTGTACTGTCTTGAAATAACTGGGTCTTGTAAGCTTCAGAACTGGACGTTTCGGGGAGCACGTATCCAGAGGAACTGCCTAGAAAAGACGGCTGTGTTACTGGGGCTCTTTGGTGTTCATCTTTCCCTGAATAAAATATCTTAGAATATTGGAGTTGGGAGTGGAGCATTAGAGATCCTCAAGTCTGGTTCCTTGTATAAATTATCTGAGTTAAACCAGTTTATCCACTGTTTCAGCTTTCTGTGCTGGGTTGGAGGAAGACCAGGTATGGACTAGAGGGATGGCTCAGCTGGTTAAGAGCACTTGCTGAGCAAACACGAAGACCTGAATTCAGATTCCAGGAACCATGTGGAAAGCCTGTTGCCTGTGCTGGGAAAGTGGGAGGAGACAGGATAGTGGTGAGGACTTGCTGACTGCCAGCAAGCTCCTGGCTCAGCAAGAGACTAGGGAAGAGAAGCAGAACAAAGCACCTAAAGACTCCCTCTGGCTTCCTTCCATATGTGTGTACCAGGCACATGCAATTGCATACATGTGAGCATATACCACACACATGTGTGCATACACTCACTCACTCATACACACACACATTCACACACAAACTCACAAACACACTCACACACACTTACATACACACTCATACACACTCACATTCATACTCATACACACACACTCATACATGTACACTCACACATGCACTCTCACTCATACACACTCTCATACATACCTAATCACATACACATACTCATACACATGCACATTCACTCACACACACTCATATACTCTCTCACACTTCACATGCACTCTCATTCATACACACTCACATACTCTCTCACACACTCCCACATGCATACTCACACACACATACACACATACACTCTCTCACACACACACAAAAGAACAGATGCGTGCTGGCGAGATGGCTCAGTGGGTAAGAGCACTGACTGCTCTTCCGAAGGTCCTGAGTTCGGATCCCAGCAACCACATGG
Organism: Mastomys coucha; assembly: GCF_008632895.1. Taxonomy (NCBI): domain Eukaryota; kingdom Metazoa; phylum Chordata; class Mammalia; order Rodentia; family Muridae; genus Mastomys; species Mastomys coucha. Next base: position 99,452,221 of record NW_022196904.1, on the reverse strand, counting down.
TGGCTCACAACCACCCGTAATGAGATCTCACGCCCTCTTCTGGTGTGTCTGAAGACAACTACAATCAATTACACCGGAGCAAGCCAGGCCAGAACGAGCCAGGCCGACAGATGTCCTGAGTTCAATTCCCAGCGGTCACACACATGATAGCTCACGGCCATCTCTACAGTTACAGTGTACTCACACACATAAAATAAATAAAGTAAGTCTAAAAAAAAAAAAAAAAAAGAACAGATGCTTTTTGTTTTATGTGAGGACATCATTAATTGCTCCTATTTTTAAAAGTTGCCAGTTAATGAGCATTGACTGTGCTGCCAACCGGGGGTTGAAGCCTTCATTCACCTTGTATCATTCATCCTCACAAGCCCATAAGGTAAATATGATTACCCAGGCTTTATAGCTAATGAAATAGAGACTGAAGTTTAAGAGAATTGCCCACAATTATAAGGCTGGGAGGAGGGAGAGTCAGTGTGCAAATTCAAGGTTGCCTAACTTCAAAGTCCAAGTCCTTTACTGTCCCCTCTCGTGACTGCCAAATGAAACAAGGCCAGAGTATAAATTGGCCAGACTATCTTAGACTCTCACATCACTTCAGTGCTTCAAATAATGAGGTGAGTGAGGAGTCCAGTGATAAGGCAGTGAGGGCTGCCTGTCTAAGCAGCAGGATCTTAGAGACCCGGCTATGTCCCACTATCAGCTTGTCACGTCCGACCTGACAGCTTATTTCTAAAGCTTCCCAGCTTCAGTGAGAGTCTGCTGGCTCAGTGTTGATAATTTGTCTATCATGCGATAAAAAACTGGTGGAGGGAGTTTGGGATGGATACTTATTTGGAAGAAAAATAATAGTTTGGAGGACATTTTTGTTGTTGGCCTTTTCCCCCCTCAGTCAAGGTCATACAGGGCCGGAGAGCCAATATGGTCTGAATTAGGGAATCTGGCCATTGTCTACAACGGCACAGAAGTCTGCAAGTGTCATGGGGGTCACTGCCTGGAAACACCAGCCTTCCACTTTGAGGGGAGAAGAACTTTGGCATTTCAGAAAAATAAACAAAGTTAATTTACAGTCAGGATGTTGTATATTAAATCAAAGAACAGAAATGGGGCCTCCCGGAGAGACATTTAACTTTGTTCACCTACTGCCAATGGAACTATAGGTGCAAAAGCAAACCAGTTTCCACCTCTAGGAAGAAATTGTAAGCTTGAATCGGGATAGATAACCTGTTTGGCCCATCTCTCACAGTCTCCTCTTTGCAGATAAGGTCTCTGAATCCCTCTGTAAGCAGGTATGTGCAAGGTGACTTAACAAAGAACATCTCCATGACTACTTGTTTTGATGTCAGTAACTCATTCTCTATACACTCCAATCCACACCAACATCCTCTCTCATCTGGACCATTCCAACAGCAATAATGTCCAGGGCAGGACGCAGCACAAAGTAGATGCAAAAATGATAACATTATTGAATGAATGAATGAATGAATGAATGAGTGGAATCCAAAGGCTGTGAGGGTAGCTCAGTGGCTAAAGTGCTTGTGATACAAGCATAGTCCTGAGTTCAGATTCCCAGCTCCCATATAAAAAGCCAGACATAGCAGTGAGTGTGTCTAGAATCTCAGTGCTGAAAAGGTAGAGACAGGAGGGTCCCTAGGGCTTCCTGGTCAGCCAGGCCAGCTGAATCCATGAATTCCAGGTTTAGTGAGAGACACTGTTTCAGAAAATAAGGTAAAGACAATAGAGGAAGACACTGGACAGCAACAGGGCAGCGGGGATGTGTGTGTGCACATGCACATGGACACAAGTGTACATGGGGACTCACACACACAAGAAATTCTTTTTACCCTGAATCAGTGACCCTGTCACACAACTGGCTGAGACCTGGTCATAGTACTATGTCTCTGAGGTGGTAGCCTTGCACTGTTCCTGCAAATCCCTTCAACAGGTATTGGCTTGTTGGGACCACAACAAAATACTCAAGACTGGTCGAAAAACTAGCGGAACTGTTTTCCTGTGACTTTACAGGCTGGATGTCCCTTCTTGGCTTACAAGCAGCCAACTTCTTTCTGTCTTCTGGAGGAGACAGAAAATCCCAGCATGGTGGCCCACATCTGTAATCCCAGCACTCAGGAGGTCGAATCCAGAGAATCTTAAATTCAAGGCCACAAAAAGAAATAAGAAGATACAAATTAGATTGCCCACACCCACACTTATCCTATTTTTTATTCTTTATAAACATTTGTTTGTTTGTTTGTTTTAATTTTATGTGTACGAGTATTTACCTACATGTATGCATGTGTACCAGATTCATGCCTGGGGTGAGGCAGAAGAGGCATCAGGGTCTCTGGCACTGGAGTTACAGGTATTTCTGAGTCATCATGTGGATATGGATGTTGGAGACTGAACCCTGGTTTGTAGCAGCCACAGCAGCAGCAGCAGCAGCAGCAGCAGCAGCAGCAGCAGCAGCAGCAGCACTCTTAACTGCTGAGTTATCACTTCAGCCCTCTTCATTTTTCTGAGTTTTCCTTCAAATTCAGATTTTGGGGATTAAGAGCTGAATTCGGAGCACAGCTCGGCCCACAATATGCAAGTAACTTTAATTCTTTCTCTGAATTCCAAGTGAATTTCTTTGGTGTGCTTGCTACTAGAGGGCTTTCTCTCATTCTTTTTATGTATTTATTTATTTACTAGTTGGTTTTTGCTGTTGTTTTGATTTTTGCAGTGGGCTCCAGTATGTATCCCAGGTTGGCCTTGAACCCACAATCTTCCAGCCTGAGGCTTGGAACTACAAGTTCACACCATGTTGCCTTGATCTTTGCCATTCTTAGTGCCCGGTTGAACGCTGCAGCATCTCCTGGATGCCCACATGGGCCACCAGCACACCTGTCTTGTGTTACCTCCTTGCCAGCTGGCTGGCTTCCCATTGCTGCAGCTTGTCCTCACTCCAAGCACCTGCCCTTCTGGCGGCTATTAACCCTTCTATTTCTGGCTGTTCGACTGGATGCATCAGTAAGCCTAAAACAAATAAACCAACCAATTCTTGTTCTAATCTGCCGCGGATCCATTTTTGGAACTGCCGAAGAACAACAGTGTGTGAACTGAGCAATGTGGAGTGGCATCACGAGATAAATGCTTCGAACACCAGTCATGGCACCATGCCCTGCCCAGAGAGCTTCTGGTTCAATTATTTTGTCGTGGCGCTCCTATCAGGAATTTCAGCAAAGCTCCTCATGTGTTTTTAATAGGTGAACGAGGTTAAGGATCCCTGCTCTAGCTGGTATCCATCAAACTGAGACAAAAGGTTACCCACTAGGCTCAATGCAGAAGCAACAAAAGACTGGAGATCCAGGACCATGTGTGACTTGTTGGTTAGAGTGAACTTCCCCAGGCTCGGTGTCACTCTAACACAGAGGTAGGTGACCATCTCTTTGGTCTATTCTTTGTTCTAACAAATTGGGGTTGGCTTGTGAGTGTCATTTGTAATGTGGAGCAATCTGAATGGGAGGTGGAGGATTGAGCTCTGCAATAACTGGATACAGGCAGGGACATCTGTGCTGATGCAGGACCAGCAAGAGGCTGTGGACGGCAGTCTTCCCGCAGTCAAGGGAAGACAGCTGACAGGATTCTGGCTCAGAACAGCTAGACCCATTTAGATGGCCAGGAGTGACTACGGGCATGTGACTGCCCTCCCTCTGCACTCTCCCCGCAACTCCCCCCTCCCCCCATAGGGAGCTGGACTGAGCTGCCACGTCTAGGCGAGATGCTCCTTACTCTAACCACCGTCCTGTCTCTCCAGCCCTCCACCTCCCACCACCTCCAAGGTCCACAGAGGGCTGGGTGAGGGGCCCAGTACACTTTCCCATCAGCCTCTTTCCCACGTGGGTGAAGCCTGAGCCCTGGTGCTTCCGGCTTCTCCTTTTGATTCTGAAGAGCCTTTTCTACTCTCAACAAAACCCGCCTCTCTGCGAGTAAAAAGCTTTGACTTTCAAACTATTGCTTTTGATGTGGGCTTCAAGAGGCTGTTTAAAAAGCCAGAAAACTGAACGTTGACCGGTTCAGTTCAGGCTGATTCTTTCTCCTTGTATTCCGGTTGTACCAATCTTAATTCTCCTCGAGGCGATGCTGCTGACTTACTAGGGGAAAGGTCAAGTGGAAGAAGTGTAGCATGGAAAAGCAGGAGGAACGACATTGCAAGATTCTTTCTATGTAAGAAATACTGCAACACTGGTAGATGTGCCACCTGCCTGCCCCACCCATGCCCGGCAGGCCAGGCTGTCCCTGCTCAGGCCTCACTGGCGGTGAGGAGGCAACTCCAGAGCTATCTATGTTCTAAAAGTTCTGAATCATACTCATGAATACATTGTTTTCTTTAAGAAATCAATGGCATGAAAACAAAGGGAGGGGGTTGGCTCTAGGCTAAGAAACTGTTAGAGATTGAACAATTTTGTTTGGTATCTGTTTGGAACAAATCAGTCAAATGCATTTTGGGGACAAATATGATTATAGACTGACTATGAGATGGTACCTCAGAATTACTGTTTATGTTAAGTGGTGGTTATGTAAGAGGACTTTTTTCATTTTTTGAAGGGATGTATAATGAGATTTGGGGTAAAAGGATACGAAGTAGCAGAGGGAAGAAGAAAGGAAGGAAGGGAATGGACCTCTGAAAAGAACAGGGGAGAAACAAACAAGAATATGCAAATCATAATCATTGTTAGATTGTTTTGATCCAGGGTCACAATATGTAGCTCTGGCTAGCCTTGAGCAAACAACCCTTCTGCCTCAGTCTCCCAAGTATGGGATGACATACAGGCCAGTGTCACCACAACCAGCTTTACTTGCTGGGTTTTAATAATATAAAAAATTTCATTTTATTATCTCTATCTTTGTCACGAGTTTGAACAGTTTCAGAGTAAGCTTCCAAATACTGCTATGCTAGTGAGGGAAATGACGAATGAGCAACAGAAAAGAACGAAAGAAACAGAAACATTCAAATATTTACTCTTTGAGAAGTTATCCTGGTACTCATCTACAAGCAGATGAACTTTTTCTTCAAATAAAACCTGACACTGAAGCTCCAACATATAAAACAGAAAAGGAGTTGGAGCTGTCTCCTCTGGAAGCTGGAGAAAGAGGCTGGCTCTCTCTCCCGTTGTCACCCCAGAGAACTTTAGACTTCACTCTGGAGACCTATGAAGGACAGCTTGGCAAGCTGCATCCTGTTCCACATGCATGCAGAACAACTGGCTCACAGTTGGGAGAAAGAATAAAGTTAAATCCCTGCCTCTCATCATACACACACAAAAAAATCTCATTACATTCAAATGTTTAAGGAATGAAAAGAACCATGACATTATTAAAAGAGAAGTGGGTGCTCTAGAATATTAAGGCAGAAAATGACTTTGCATGTCTGCCATTAAAGATGTAGATTATGAAGGTAGCAGGGGAGAACTGTGTTAGACACATAAATTATATATGATCCAGTTGGTGGTAGCACACACCCTTTATCCCAGCACTGGGGGAATCAATGGCAGGTATATCTCTCAGAGTTCCAGGCATCCCAGCCCTGCATAGTGAGCTTGTCTATAAATAAATAAATAAATAAATAAAAATAAATGATACATCATAATTATTCAATAACAAATTCATAGCTATATCACTTCCCTTGGCTTTACATCACCAAGGACTATTTATATCACTTGGTAGACAAAGCTTAAAGGATAAACACAAGATATTTTATTCCAATCTCAGTTATTAATCTTAACTCTCAGACCACAATTACACTATACACACACACACACACACACACACACACACCTGTCTCAAAAAGAAGCAAATGACCTCTGTGGAGTGACTACCTTAGTCCAGTGCACAGTCACCATAGATCAAGCTTTAAGAAAGTGAACCAGAAAGTTCACATTGTAATAGGAAATGAAGCGTGAAGAAGAGTCAGCTGACAGTAACTGTGCCATTAGAACAAGATTATAAATTAAGTATTTTTTAAAAGTACTCACAATATAAAGGGCAATATCAGAACTAGGAGGGCCCATGTGGTGGATCAGTGGGTGAAAGCTCTGTACAAGCCTGGCCTCCTAAGCTCTCCCCACGGACCCCCAGTCTACAGTGGAAGGAGAGAACCAACTCCCAAGATACTCCTCTGCTCCCACCTGTATGTCCACATCCACATGCGAGAATCATATACACTTTCTTTAAGATAGGGTCTCTCTATGTAACCCTGACTGGCCTGGGACTTGCTATGTAGACCAGGCTGGCCTGAAACTCACACAGAGATCCTCCTACCTCTTCTCCCCCCCCCCCAATCATTTTGCTTCAAATTATTTAGACTAAAAAAACAAGTCACGAAATGATCCAAAAATAAATGCAAAAGGATATACATTAGGAGCATTTTTAATAGCAAAAACGTAGGAAAATTCTATTGTGTAACAGCAGAGAGGAATGGTTAAACAAATTGTGATGGTTTTGTCTAATGAGATGCCATGCGGGAAGTGAAAATGATGCTGTATAGAGATGTGTTTATTGGCACTGAGAGATGTCCAAGATACACAGATGAGTGGGGAGCAGCAAGCAATTTGCAAACATGATCCTACTCCTTTTTAAATTGCCTAGCTCATTAGGGAAAGTTCACATAGCCAATAAAAAGTAAGTGTGGGCATATTAAAACCCACTAGGAATGGAGTGTGGGAGTGCAAGCAGTATTATATTTGGGTTCTAGATCTTTATTTGCAGTGCTGGGAATCGACCCCTGAGCTTCAAACATGCCAGGCAAGGGTTTTGTCAGTGTTCTTATCCCCAGCTCTGAGCAAAAGCAGAAGAGAGGATTCATGCTGTATTTGTAGGGGTCTCCAGGGCAACAGAATTAACACAGGATGATGGATGCATGGATATTTGGTATAGGAATTGGCTCACATAATTATAGAAGCTGAGAAGTTCCGAGATCCGCTACCAGCAAGCTGAAGAACCAGGAAAGCCAAAGGTATAATTTAGCCCAAATCTAAAAACCTGGGAATCTGAGGCGTTGAGGGTGTAGCTCCCAGTCTTTGGGAATGGTGTGCTAAGGCCTGGAGTCTGAAAGTCCAAAGCCAGGAGTCCAGGTGTCTATGAGCAGAAGGAAGTGGATATCCTGGCTCCAGAAGAGAGAGGGATTCCCCTTTCTCCTGCACTTTCTTGTCCTAGTACCAGTCTCTACAGACCAGATGATGGCTGCCTGCTTTGGTGAGGGTGACTCTCCTTTGCTAAATGTGCTGATTCAAATGCTAATCTCCTCCTCTGGGAATACCCTCAATGACACACCTAGAAATGATGTTTTACCAGCTAGCTGGGCATCCCATAGCCCAGCCAAACTGACATATACCAGAGTTGGTAAAGTCATGCTGAGATGAGAAGCCTCACACACTCCTGTAAGATTAGAAAGTGGTACAAGGCCTTCTCAAATGCAGTTCCTCCAATTTAGCATCATCTGTCTACCAAAGCCTCCTGACTGAGTGGTGAAACTTCTGGATACAGCTGACTAAGAAATGCAGACTCAGCTCCAGAGGAGGTCATGGAACTGGATGGATGCTCTTCTACTTGTTTCTGTGGCAGAGGCAAGGCAAGTACCCGTCACCAAGAGACAAGAAAGAGCCCATGAGATGGTTCAGGGGGTAAAGCTGCTTGTCACTGGGACTGGCTCCTTAAGTTAGAGGCTGGGACACATATAGTCCTAGGAAGAAGGGAAAGAACCATCTACTAAAAGTTTTCTCCTGATCTCCACAAGTATGTGATGGCATATGTGCCACACACACCTACACATACACACACACACACACACACACCAAAATAATAAATAATAGTAATAATAATAGTTAATAAATTTAAATAGCTAATACATGTAAGCCATATGCTAAAAAAATAATAATAAAAAAAGAGGAGGCTGGAGAGATGGCTTAGTAGTTAAGAGCTCTTATTACTCTTTCAGAGGACTCTGGTTCAGTTCCCAGCACCCACATCAGGTGGCTGTGAGCCACTTGTCCCTCCAGCTACAGGGGATTAATTGCTTTCTGGCCTCAGTAGCCATCTGAATGGATATATAGCACACAGATTGGGACATGCCTGCACAAAGATACAATAAGTAAACTTAAAAACTCAATTTTGTTATAGAGAGGAAAAATGAAATGTCATAGATTTTTTTTTTTTTTTTTTTTGAGACTGGGTTTCTCTGTGTAGCCTTGGCTGTCCTGTAACTCACTCTGTAGACCAGGCTGGCCTGGAACTCAGAAATCCACCTGCCTCTGCCTCCCAAGTGCTGGGACTAAAGGCATGCACCACCACCGCCTGGCGTCATAGAATTTCTTATGCATGTTGAGTGAGAAAACTGGGAGACAACAAAAATGGAACATAATAGATCCATATGTTAAGCATGTAAAATTGTGCGTTTTACAATCCCACTTGCACATGTATGTATATCAAACATTTTAAGGAGGGCTGTTGAGAAACACGTGTAGGGGTTCACACCTGAAATCCAGTACTCAGGAAGTAGAGGCAGGAGGACCAGGAGTTCAAGGCCAGCCTTAGCTACACAACAAGTTAGTGTTCAAAAATAAAAGAGGGCGGATATCAAGGATTCAAGAAAGAGTATGAAAGTTAATATGTTATATATAACAGTGTATAATATGTTACATATAATAACATATATTTATTACAAGAGAGAACTGTTACAAAGACTGCTAATGACAACTTGCCTTAAACTCACAATTGTGTTTAGTTCAGCTCTCCCCACCCAAGAGTTCCATTCTTAAAAGAATGTGTCTGTGTATTAAATGTATATGTCTATGTGTCTATAACGTAGATGTCTAAGATGTACTAAAGTGTCTAAAAAAGTATAGACTAAAGTACTAATGGTGGTTATGGCTAGGGATAGGGATAAAGGTGAGCCTTTGCCATGCTGAATAAATACTACATAATAAGTCAAATACTTCCTGCTGTTAGATAAATGTATAACAGTCTACTAAAACTCAGCTGCTTGTGTGGCCAGTCATTTTATTGTTTTTCCAAAATGTTCCAAAATAGCTCTGGAACAAGACCAGTGGGACCACCAGATATCTATCTAGCCTCACCCTCCTTCCCATGCAAATCAAGATGAACCCTCCAATCCAGCTTTGGCAAAACCCTCCCAGGAACTCAGGATAACAGGGCCTCCTGCTCTTCCACTGGGGAAAGGAGGGGTGGCTGGTGTAGCTCCCTGAGAGTCAGACTCAGAACCTCCTTTCCAAAGCTGCCTTGGATAGCAGATGCCAAAACAAAAGGTTCCACCTCAAGGGTGGAAACGCTATTTGCAGCTTTGTAGACACAGGTGTTCTTCCAGGCGACTGGAGAACTACAGTGCAGGACTGTGCGCAGCCAGAAATAGCTCCTCGGGAGGCCCTTCTCTCAGAAGCCAGCTCTGGAGGCCTCAGTGTATGTTCTAACTATATTTGGCAATGCAAACCAAAGAAGCCAGTAGCCTAGCTCAGGATGGGGAAAAGCCATTCCTGATTTATGATCCTTGCTTCCAAGGAAGACCAGGAATTCAAAACTCACGTCATTTCTTTCTTCTGTGCTTATTGAACTCAGTGCTGAAGCAATTCCCCTTCCCCATCCTACTAGCCCCTGTGGAAAGCTCTCAGAACCAAAGGTAGGTGCAAATCACCTACTGAAGCCACCCTCGGAGTTAGAGGACATCCGGGGACATCTGGCCTGAGAATCTAAAGGTTAAAATTGTCTCATTTTACTCCCTATGTCTTCATAGCATCAAAATAGCCTGTAGTACTTGGGTGCAAATCCACCTTCCAGTGCTCACTGTGTGGCCTTGCCTGAGTTACTTCATGTCTCTGAAGTTCAGTTTTCTTATCTACTAACAGATAATAACACCTCCTTCAAAAGCTACTGTAAGAACTCGGCGAGATAAGGTATATAAAGTGGCTAGAAGAATATTTGACACCAAGCAAGAACTAAAAAAAGAACTGGTTTCTGTCTCACCCCATCTCTCCTTTCCACCCTTAGGTGTTTAGACAACCTGTTGGTGGTGAACTTTCAAGAAATCGTCTGGTACCCTTGGTTGATTACAAATGGATGATACCATTCCCACAGCCAGCAACAGTAGCTACAGATTAAAAAAAAAAAGTGACTACTTCTCAGTTGTGAACAGGTTCAAATCAGCTCACAAAATGACTCAACACCGTTGATAAATGATGTGTTCTTGGCATCAGGAGGCCCTATCCCGATAACCTTCAGCACCTTATGAAAAAAAATCCAGAAGGCCAGTTGAACAGCCTCCAGAGAAGGGCCCAAGGCTTTGTGGTGACCTTTAGTTAATCCCAAATGCTATACCAGGCTGGTCATAAGAGGGTCTCTGTCTGCTCAGAAATGTCTCAAGTCACAGGTTTAGCAATGGGAAAGACTCCAGCTGAGCAGCTGTCTGCTTCCTCTCCAGGCTGAACCACGGGCTGAACCACCGCAGTTATACTTGCCTTGAATTCCCTGAGGTCATAAGACTCCCTCAGATGAAGGCTGGATGCCTGTTCCCAGCTGCCCCTAAGCCGGTGCCCAACCTGTCTTTGGCAGCTTTGTCTGGTAGGTTGAAGTTCTGCCAGAATGAGGTTTTGGCTGGAGGGCTCTGTGGCTACGGGGACAAACCTTGGCTTAAAGAAAGAACTTGAGTGAGTGGCTTGAGCCTCTTCGGTGGGGCCAGGGTGGTCTCTGCTCTTAGCAGTTTCTGCAACCCCCTTCAGAGCCCCCTGAACCTACGGACACAGCAATTGCAGGATTGGAACTTCTGGTCATTTCCTCTTTCATGCATGCCCTGTGCCTCTTCAGTGCCTGGCAGAGTCCCAAGTGAATACTTAGGGAGAAGTCCTTGTGACCAGGATGGTCTGTGCTGCATTTATGATCTACTGGTGCTGGGAGCGCCAAGAAATTGTTAAGATCAAATAGAACACGGAACTGGATGGGAGTGATACTTCCTACAGCCAGAGGCCAACAACTGAGGCCTTGTGGGTGATTCTATGTGCTACAGGCTGCTTTCTTCTGAAGCAGGAGCCGCCTCTATCAGGTTGTGTGTAGACACAGACCCACGACCAGGGCTTTTCATTTTGTATTTAGGCTTCTTCTGCAAGGAAGAAAACATCTAGCCCCACGGTTTGGGTCCTGACATGCCATCCCCAGACACTTCCATCCTCCAAACCAAACAGCTTCCAGAAACCCTAAGCCAGCTAGAGGTACGGGCAATTCAGCATGTCCAAACGGCTAGCGAAACTTTCAGGAAAGCACAATAACTGATCTTCAGGGATTGGCTAAGTGAGCCAATTAGCCGGGCCTCCTAGGTAGGCAGGTATGGCCTCCTAGGTAGGCAGTTATGCGGCGCCACCTTGGCCTCTTACTCTATCTAATCGTCCCGGTGCCCTGGGCCTTCAAGCTTCAGTGAGTCTAGCATTCCTCACTGGATACGGAGGTGACAGAAAGCACGGAGGAAGGAAAGAAGGAGAGAAGGTTAGATAGAAGTGGAGGGAACATGAAAAAGGCTTGGGAAAGAGGAAGGAAGAGGAGAGCTGGAAGAGGAGATGAACAATGAAGGTCTCAGGCCCTCGGAGGCGCACGGTTCCGGCTGCACGTCCATCCGCCCGCCTCCGGCCAGCAGCTGCTCGCTGCGCAGCGTGTGGGCGCTGAGTCACTGTCCCTGCACAGCAAGCCCTCGTGCAGGTCGGGGAAGGGGGGAGAAGATGGAGGGGGGGTAGCCCAGTTGGCATCTGCAAACTGCTCCCCCCCACTCTTTCTTTCCTCTTTCATTAAGGCTATGTGCTGACTCCCACGTAGAAGAACTTATTAAACCGCACGTACTACTCTACCGCTCTTGGGGGAGCACGCATGATAGCCAGCAGGGGGCGCCACAGCCCCGCTTATGGACGTTAGGGACCAGTGAAGATTTGGGCTCCTAGCTGAGGGTTTCCCAGAGCTGTGTGAGCATTTTGCCCGGGTTTTTTTTTTTTTTTTCCCCTCTGATAGCTTTTAACACCCGCAGTTGCGCAGTTGGAGCATAAACTTTCTACTTAGAAAGTCTTGAATATCAGTTTAATTCTCCACAGAGCGCCTTAGCCCAGGTTCAGTGAGCAACGCCATAAAATTGGGAGTATATTGCGCAACTTAAGGAGCCCAGGCTCGCCTAACTATTAGCGCTCACCCTACCCTACCCTACCCGGTCTGGCTGCCATGCAAGGTGGTGAACTCGGGTGTCTCAGAGAAATCTTGACTCCCTCCCAGGACACGCGCTTTGTGCATCCACATGGACACCAGAGCTCGTGACAGATAAGCCCTGCATAGAGAGGTTGCTTTGCACCCACACTGCAGTTCAGTCTTCCCAAAACAAGAAGCAAAATCGCAGCGCTTCCAGGGCGATCCAAACCAAGACCATCCTTCCCCAACTGCATGAACCGAGAATGAATCAGCATTGAGACAGTTTATTGGTTTGCTTTTTCCCAGATCACATATTTTATGTAAATAGATTATAGGAGACACAATGTTTTTTCTTCATCCACAGGCGGTAATCAGGCGCTCTCCACTACACACACACACACACACACACACACACACACACACACACACACACGGAACCAAACAACCTTACACCTTGCTGAGACATTCGCGTCTTAAAATAGGGGAAGGTGACAATATAATCACTTTAAAATGCCCTTAATACAATATATAACGTACAAAAATATCTCTATATATTTGAAGTTACAAAACAAAACAAAAACAAAAAACCTCTTGACAGCAACAAACTTAAATACGATAGTTACCTTTGGCTGTACAACAAGCATTGCACTTCCTCGCTAGGTTTTGGAAAGTTCAAGTAGTAATGAGGCTTATGCCCCGTGAGAAACCAGTTTATGAGCGGGCAAGGCAGTGGCTCAGACCCCTGCCCGGAGAGTATCAGGCTGTAGTTCTCGGTTTCTGACCTGAGCCTGGCTTGATCTTGGGTTCCTCTGCCTCCCCTAGGGGCAGCCAGGCAGATCTCGGTAGGATTGTCTCAGTCCGCCCCGGTGCGAAGTTCTCTGATTCCGCAGGCGCCAATGGGATACTCGCCCGACTGTTCAATGCTGCCACCCCGCACCTATATCCTAAAGAGTCTGGAGATGTGCGCCCAGGGGGCTGGGGCTGCGTGTGTCTGCTCCTGGGAAGACTCCACAGTCCGGGCCCGGAGGCCCTCCGGCAGGGATCGCCGGCGCCGGCGGCCATAGCCTTGAGGGCTGATCTTGTTCCTGGGGGCCATGCCGTCTTTGTCTTTGTCTGTTAGCTGGTAGATCTGGTGGGCCAATTTCTGAAATGTGCAGGTCCCGAAGCGGCATCCATTGCCGCGGGAGCCCTGGTTCATGCTCTGGCGGTAGCGTTTGACTCGAATGTGGGCTTCGCTCTGATTGCTGCGGAAAAGGAAGGACATCTCATCAACCAGGGCTTTGGTCCCAACCACCTGGGACCGGAGCCATGCAGAACCCAAGGGACCTGGAACCTGTTCCCTCCACCAGAGCCGCAGCTGCAGTCCAGCCAGGACAATCCCCGGGGCCAGGGTAGTAGAGAGGGCACATCCTCTGCAGAGAGCATAGTTACCTGGCTTGTAGGGTGCTAGTTGTGTTCTGCTCATCCTGGAGCGGATCAAGAGTCTGGGTAGGAACTGTCGTCTCATCAGCGAGTCCCGTAGGGTAGCTGCTGGATGCTGGTAGTTCCCTCTTCCCACGACTTAGCGCCCACTTATTCCACCTAGAAAACACAAGCAGATGCGTTTGGCCTAAGTTCAAGTGATGTCCCAGCCAGCTCCACTCCCTTTGTAACACCTCCAGATCATCCCTCAGTTTTCTCCCATTGCCAGGTATTCAGAGTGAAGAAAGAAAGCACGGCCCCAAACTCACTTCTTTCTGAACTGCGAGGAAGTGTCTAGCCGAGCGGTGTCCGCGCCTAGGAAGGCGAGTAAACCCAATAACATCAGGGTGATGGAAACCAGCTTCATTCTGTGGCGATGCTCTGATACCCTGGAAAGGAGCAAGACGCGGAGTGTGAGCAACCCGGCCAGCTGCACAATCCCGTCAGCACACGAAGGGTGGCAGCAAGATGGGGAGCCGCTTGGCAGCGCCCTTCTTGGCTCGGCTGCTTATCTCCCCCTGGCGCAGAGAAACACCGGGAGGTTTTCGCGCTGGCCGGGTGGGTGACAAGCAAGGCAAAGGAAGCCATTGCAAAGTGCCAGGCTTCCAGAGGTTTCCAACTAAAGTCCTAGGATCACGGCCCAAGAAGTAGGGGGATCTCAGGAGAGCTCCAGCTGTGCGCATGAGCTAGACCTGGGACTGGAGGTGTTCTCTACAGTTGAAACTCTAAAGTGGGTTGTTCCCCTTGTCCAGCGCTGCAAGTTTTGGGGCTTTGGCAAAGCCGTCCCCCTCCCTAACACACTGGAGGCCAGTGAGTCCTACCTGCTGAGGGGGTGAGTTGTCAAGCACTTGAAGCAGAAAGTCCGAGACGTCCGAGACAGTAGCAAAACCCCAAAGTCCAAGATTGACTGCGATGAGAAGCCGAGAAACCAGGAGCGGGAGCAGTAACGCTGGAGTTGCTCTGTCTGGTGTCACCAAGAAACCACTGAATAGTGAGCGCCAGCTCCAGCGTCTTAAAAGCGCTCAGGGGAGGAGGGTGGGGCGGGGCCTGCTCTGCCCTGGAGCCCTCCCTTTCCTCCAGCGCGCTAGCTTCTAAAACCAGACCTGCCCTGCAGCTTGCCTGTGGGTATGGGGGAAGAGGTAAGAGGTCCCCTGTGGCCAGTCGTCTCAGAGATCCGCTCTGAGAGATTAGACCGGAGCCGGACTTTCCTTGCCCTAATTTCCCAGCATAGGGTTCAAACAGTGAGAAGGGAAGAAAGACCAGAACAGCTTGGGGGGGGGGGGGATTCTTTTCCTACACTGTCTACAACCCATAGTGCTGATCTGAGCTTTCTCGATAGTGCTGCAAGAACCGAGAGACGGGTGAGACACATGGATAACCAAAACCCTGAACTTGGGGAGCTGTGACCTCAGATGGGCCGCGCCCCCTGCCGGCTTAGCACCTCGACCCCCATCTGTGCCTGCAGGGTACACCTGGAAGGGTGAGGCTCAGTCTCCCTGACAGTGGCTGAGACTGAGGGGTTTCTTGACAGACTAGCCAGTAAGATTTCGTAATAAGGGCAGAACTGGGAACAACAGCTGAATTGGAAATTGGGGTTTGGAGAGGGTGTTATCTGAAGATTCAGAACTCACATTCCTATTTGGAAATACAGGAATAGCCAAAATTAGGAAGAGAGTTTTGTTTGCTTCCTTGTGATACTATTATCCCTTATAAGGCTATAACCTGCGAGTCAGCCTGGCTGCCTTCATTCACCCATTGTAAACGTGAGGATTGACTGACTAGGAGCACACTAATGCCTCACATATGTTAATCACTTTACAGTTGGCAAATCCCAGCCAGATCCCAATCTCTTTTGATCTTTACACACACTCCAGAGCTGGTGTTCTCTTGAATAAAAGTGAAGCGAGATAGTGAGTATATTGCCCAGTCACACTAGAGGTGGGAAGCTATGGAGTCTGGACTCCAAAGTCTGGGGGCAGCGGCCCGAAGTTTTCTGGTTGGGGTCACCATTCTCATCAAGGGGGAGAGGAGAATGCCGGCCCCCACGCAGAAATATGTGCTAATTCACGATGAATCAGTTCGAACACTCTTGCCTCGGGCTTGCGCTCTGCACATTCCTGAGTTCACTTTCTTCCTTTCTAGGGCCAAACTGGACGACAGGCGCAGCTTCGCATGCAGGTGTTCAGGAAGGTCCCAAAGCTGAAGACATGACCTACGCCCCTAGTCCCCAGCCCTGGGGATGTAGACACAGACAACTCATGTCCTCTTCCTGGCGACCTCGGCAGACCTCCCAGCTTCCTACCTTTATCTGCCTTTAAGTGTTAGACCAAGCGCAAAACCTGCTAGGCATTCTGTCCCGCGGACCTTGCTCACCGCGCGGGTTGTGCTGAGCACTGCTGGTTCAGCCCGTTTGTCACCTTCCAGACAACCATGGACATTGCACCTGGGGGAGAAATGGCCACACTGAGATTACTTATCCTCCTAGAACTGCAAAACTGAGTCCCCCCCTAGGGCAGGGGACAGATTCCCAGGTTCTGCTTCTGGTAAGGAACTGGGACACGAATGTTGAAAGGGCTGCTAGGCGAACTGGCCTGCCTTAGGGCCTTCTGGGCCTCGGGACAGTCACCGCAGCAGTCCGAGCCAGGCGCTAGTTTGTCTGCACCAACAAGTGCAGGTAACACAGAGCGCTGCGTGGGTTCCCAGGAACCCCGGGACTGGACCATAGTTTTGTTGTTTTTTGTTTTTTTGTTCCCCTCCCCCGCCCCCGCTTCTGTCCCTTTCTGTACCCTTCATTTCATTTCATCCTCAGATTGTCTGTTGACACCGCGGCTGTCAGTCTCTTTGAAGATGCGACATACCTGTCGCCAACTTGCAGCTGGGCCGGGCCACATCAGGTTTTACTTTCATTTCCCTGGCCCAGTCTGTCCAAGTCAAGGGCAGCCCAGCATTGGCCCCCAGCCAGGGCAAGTCGCGTGAGCTGGACTCCTCTGCTCTAGTCTCTACCAGCCTTAGGAGGGGGATCTGTCTGCAGAAAATCCTGCCGGGCTGGACCTCCTTGACTTCCCGCTTCCTCTTTGAGGAAACTCAAGTGACCTGAGGTTAGCTCTGGCTTGGGACACGATCGCCAAATATGCTCTTAGCCAACACTTTATTATTATTATTATTATTATTATTATTATTATTATTATTATTATTATTATTATTATTATTAGGCTACGGTCCCCTGTAGCCAGGCTGGCCTGAAACTAAGTAGCCAAAAGATGACTGGAACTTCTGATCTTTCTGTTCCACTCTAATCAACTGAATTACATCCCAAACCCCTCAAAATTCTTTTTGAGCCACAGGTGGCTTCAACAAGGAAGCAAACAGAACCCAAAGGTTTCCCTGGCTTGGCTCCACCAAGCCAGCTCCTGTGTATGCGTCAGTATAAGGTGCTGTGCCAAAAATCCCCACCTGAGCTCCTTGGCATGGGCCTTATCAGACTGGATGCTCTTTGCCGTGGTGGCACTTAAGAGATTGTTGCCTGAGAAACAAGCCAATTCTTTTTAAGTTGAGATCCCAGACTAGCAACTCAGAGAACTTTGTTAGAAAATCTTAGAAAGCGTGTGTATGATTGTGGTTTGCGTGGGTGGGGAACCTCTGCCAATGTGCTCCCCAAAGTGCTAAAGGGCGTGAGGGGGAATAGATGGGTATGCACTTCTTCCTTTCCTTCCTGTGAAAATGAGTTGCCTTGCTTAATCACCAGGATGGGACG
>NW_022196904.1:99431982-99434773 GCF_008632895.1 Mastomys coucha | reverse complement strand
GGAGATCACTAGAACAAATTTTGAGTTCAAGGTCTAGAAACAAGGCAGCAGGGGTCATTTCCAAGATGCTTTTGCATCCATTCTTCAGTGATTGTAAATTCGCATTAAGCAAGAAAGGAAGGCAGGCAGATGGAGGGAGGGAACTGGGAAGAGAGGAGATAAAGAGGGAATGGGGGCAGGGGGAGGCATTCAGGATCAAGTGTGAGAAGGGGCAGGGGGATAGTCGGATGGCCATGAGAATGAATGGAAGTCTGCAACTGACAGGGGTGGGGAGGTAGAGGACATCTCCCAGGGGTGGGAGAAGGGAGGCACCCAAGAATCAATGGGGGTGACCTTAGTTGTGACAGCATTGGGGACATGGAACCTGAAGAGGCCATCTCCTGTGGCCAGGTAGGAACCCCAACGGAGGGATTGGGATACCATCCCACCAACAAAACTTTTGACCCAAAATTTATCCTATCTTAAATGGCAGGGGATAGAGCAGAGACGGAGGGAATGGCCAACCAATAACTGACCATCTTGAGACCCATCCTGTGGACAAGCACCAATCCCTGACACCAATAATGATGCCCTGTTATAATTGCAGACAGGAGTCTAGCATGACTGTCCTCTGAGAGGCTTCACCCAGTTGCTGCTGACTCAGACAGATGCAGACACCCACAGCTGAACAGTAGACAGAGCGTGGAGACTCTTATGGAAGAATAGGAGGAAGGATTGTGGCCCCCTAAGGGGATAGGAACTTCACAGAAAGACCAACAGCATCATCTAACCTGAAAACCCTTGGGGCTCTCAGAGTCTGAACCACCAACAAAAGAACATACATGGGCTGGATCCAGGCCTCCTCATATATATGTAGCAGACATACAGCTTGGTCTTCATGTGGGTTCCCAATAACTGGAGCGAGAGCCATCCCAAAAGCTGTTGCCTATATGTAGGATGTGTTCTACTAGCTGGACTGCCTTGTTTGGCCTCAGTGGGAGAGGATGTGTCTAGCCTCACAAAGACTTGATGTGCCCAGGTAGGGTGATACCCAGAGGGGTCCCAACTCACTCAGAGGAGAAGGGGAGGGAGGTGGGGGAAGGAGGAGATGACCAAGCGGGGGTGGGAAGTGAGCAGAATATAAAGTGAATAAGTAAAAAAAGAGTAATAATAAATAAAAAATTTTAAAATGTTGGGGTAAAAAAAGGAAGGAAGGAAAAGAGAGAGGGGGGAGAGAGAAAGATGTATAAAGGAAGAAAGGAAGGAAGAGAGAGAAAGAGAGAGAAAGAGAAAGAGAGAGAGAGAGAGATATGTTTAAAACCTTTCTGGCAAGAAAACAGAAAGGAAACAATCCTGGTTGATGAAGAGCCACTCTGTGTGTGTATACCCAAGAATTGATATGTACATCCTGTCATCATATACATAATCATAAATATATATATATATATGTATACATTTCAAAAGCTTGCTGAATAATGGCATTTCAATGTCTTCCTCACATTCCAACTGAATTATTTTCAGGCCCTAAATCTGAACTTAATTCTTTGCAATATTTGGAGATTTTGTTTTGAACTGTGGTTCTATTTTTTTTAGTTACAGTATCTACACAGTCCCTAACACTAGGGTCATTAGACTCAGGTCTTTAGAAAAGTGATGAGAAATAATAAATAATACTAATGATGTTAGTGAGTAAAATGAGAGCAACTGAGTACATTTTGCAGTGCTCTCGGATGCCTCTTTTCAGACAGGAAATTTTATGATGCACTTTTATTCATGAGGCACAAAATGCCTGTTGAGCTCAGGGCTTGTTTACAACATTCTCTTGAAAACAAGGTTCAAGATGCATCCTGAAGTCATAATACCAAGTAGTTTACAAAGAGGACACAATCAGCTTTGCGGATTTGGTCTCCTAGGGATAAGTAAGGCAGGATGCAAAGCCCAGGGCATTTTCCAGGGATCAGATTTCTCACAGGACCTTATGAAAATATAGATTCTTCCCAGAAAATGAATGTGCACATAAAACCAACTAAGTATAAAGTAAATATACAATGAATATTAGAAGATGGGCCAGGTTAAAAACTAACATCACATAATAGCACTCTATCTGTAATTTCTATCTTATTTGGAATGGCAGAAACAGGAAGACTATTAACCCCTGTCTTTAAGGCAGAGCATAAAGAAAAGTAATGTTTTTGCTTCCTTTCTTCCTTTTCCTTCTCCT
The DNA here is from genome assembly GCF_008632895.1 of Mastomys coucha. NCBI lineage: Eukaryota > Metazoa > Chordata > Mammalia > Rodentia > Muridae > Mastomys > Mastomys coucha. Next base: position 99,432,573 of record NW_022196904.1, on the reverse strand, counting down.
CTTCCTATTCTTCCTCTTCCTCCTCCTTCTTTCCTTTGTGTATGTGAAGCAAATATTCTACCACCAATCTGTAGTCCTAACTTCTGTACAAAACAGGCAAATACAGATAGCCTTTGCACATGATAGAGCCAGATGCTAAACCTTACTAAACTTTAGAGAAAGTAACTTGTTGTGGGTTAATTGAAAGAGAACACAGAGAAGGCAACAGGCATAGAAAAGGCTATCCTACTAACATAGGCTAGAGAAGGCTAGCCTATTAACACAGGCTAGAGAAGGCTAACCTACTAACATCAGGAAACAGACCAAGATAAAAAGACTCCAGGAGAAATGTATTACAGATGGGACAATGATTGGGATTTACAAATAAAATTCTACCTTCTCCTGTCCTCTAGGTGGGAATTCTGTATTACCATCAGATTATGAAGACCTTGTTAAAGGCATGCAATGCTTAAAAGGTTATTTGCCCTTTCCTAGATGGTAACTGTTTGTGAATTAGGTACCCAATACTGTGCTAAGTCTTGAACATACAATAGTGATACAGGCAAACATTCTTTCTATACGCTTACAATCTTTTTTGTTTGTTTGTTTGTT
>NW_022196904.1:99417253-99431972 GCF_008632895.1 Mastomys coucha | reverse complement strand
CCTGGAACTCACTCTGTAGACCAGGATGGCCTCGAACTCAGAACTCAGAAATCCACCTGCTGGGATTAAAGGCATGCGCCACCACTGCTGGCAAGTTTACAGTCTTGTGGGGGTAATCCACCATAAACAAACCTATAGACCATGCATAGAAATGTATGCATCATTATAAATCCCACTAAGTCATCTAAAGAAAGGCAAGAAGGACCTGACACCCCAGATGGAAGAAAGGACATACATAAGCAATAGCCCAGAGGTGAAAAAATGTTAGTTCTGTAGAGAAAGTGAAAGGAGGTGAATTTGTTTGGAATATACTAGGGAAGAAGAGAGGAGTAAAATGAGATTAAGCAGAGGGGTTGAAGAGATGGCTCAGTTCATGTTTTTTATAGAGGACCTGGGGTCAGTTCCTAGCGTGTCCATGATGGCTGACAATCTTCTGAGCTCCTGTTCTAGGTCATCTTCTCCTTATGACTTCCTAGGGTATAAGACACACATTTGGTACTCATATATACACAAGTAAAATACTCATGCCATTCATATACTCAAAGACAGAAATAAATAGACCTTTTTTTTTTTTTTAAACAAAAAGAGGTCATAAAGGAAGTGTGGCAACACATGCCTGTAGATGGAACATTTGGAAGGTCAAGAATTCAAGAATATGAAACTGAAACTTTGTCTCAAAAACCACCACCACCCTACAAAATCTGAGTACCTGGAATGTGTTGGGACTTTGAAAATTTTGAACTTAATTCTTGGCTACATAGGAAGCTATTGACGAGTGTTGTTTGAATGAAAATGACTGCTATAGGCTCATATGTTTGTAAACTTAGTCCCCAATTGGTGGGACTGTTTTGGAAAAATTAGGAGGTGTGGCCTTGTGGAAGAAGATGTGTCACTGTGGTGGGCTTTGAGGTTGTAAAAGCCCACACCATTCCCAGTTAGCTTTCTGCCTCCTGCTTGTAGATCAGAATGTAAGCTCTCAGCCTCTACTGTAGTGCTGTGCCTGTCTGCCTGTCTGCCTGCTGCCGTGGTCCCTGCCAAGAACTTTCCCTCTGCAACTCCAGCTACCCAACCAACTGTCTCTTCTATAAGTTGCCTTGGTCGTGATATCTTAGCACAGTGATAAAACAAAACAAAACAATCAAATAAACAAAAACGAAGACAGGGAGTTTGAAAACAGGGGAGAAATGATTGATACACACTTATTCCAAAGATCCTTCTGTCCTGTAAAATTAATAAGATTTCAGAAATTAAAAAAAAAATCCATTTACAAACAAAAATTTAAAAGATAGTTTTGAGCGTTGGGCATGATTGTATACTCCTGTAATTCTGACACTCAGGAGGTTTTGGCAGGAGGATTGTAAGCTTGGGCTAAACAGTGAGATCATCTCAAGAATAATGACAATAACCACCAAAGGTTATTTGATGGCTACAGCTCAGTGGTACAGCATATATTGAAATGCACAAGGCTCTGGGTCCTGTCGTCAGCCCCAAGATACCAACAACGAAAGTAGAATATCATCTTGACAGTGAATGTGGAACAGGAAGGGAAGGGGATGGTAGGCCCGGGGCCGCATCTCCTCACTGTCCACACTCCAGCCCTCCTCCAGTGTGTGCCCACACACTGCATCAACGCAGCCAGCTTTGTGGAAATGCACCCTGTTCAGGTTCATGGGACTGCACCCAGAAGAACCTGCCCTTCTTTTAATCTTCCCCTGAGGCTCTTTGGAAAGTCTTAACTTTTCAGTCCTTCACTTTCGTTTTGCCCTAGACTCTGCAAATTATGTAGCAGAGGCTTGTTCAGCAAACATGCAATCTAAGTAAAAGCAGCCTGTAAAAGCTCACAGTACCTATTTATATTGTAGCCACTACAGTCACAGGCAAATGAATGTCAAGATTCAACGGCCTAGGACACATTCTGTCAGTCATCTCTGAAGTTCTCTTCCCTGTGCCCCAAAGATAGTTCAAAGTGAAAATAGTGTTCTTGGTACACAAATTTAATTTTAAGGCAGGGTCAACAGCCTGCTTTTTATCTTTAGATTTTATACATAGGGGTTTATATATATATATAGCTCAGTTGATAGTGCTTGCCTTATATACATGAAACTTTGAGTTTGGTACAGACCTGTAATCCCACCAAAGAGGTATAATCAAGAGGATTGGAAGTTCAAGGTCATTGTTGAGTGCTTGGCAAGTTTGAGGCTAGCCTGGGATACATAAAACCTGATCTTTAAAAAAAAAAATGTAAAAAATACGTTTTCCATATATATTTTACATAAATGGACCCAGTGAACAGGGAACCAGGTAAGGAAGATATTTTAACTATCAAGATGGGAGATAACAATGGTGTGAGGGTGAGGTGGATATGTGGGGAGGAGCAGTAAGGCTGAATGATGAATGTGGGGCTGAGAGAAAGATCGAGTGGTATCAAGGCTAGCAGTCATTAAGACTCTTGCTGAGGCAACTACGTGGTTAGAGATGTGGCAATGGACCAGGGAATTTTCCTCCTCCACAGCTCCGGGTCTCCTTTGTTATGGGTTACTAGAAGCAATCTGAAGGGGCCAGGTCATACCTGCAGGACATATGGTCAAATCTAACTTTCATACTGCCTCCCTGAACTGTAGTGGCTAACCACCGGAAGCACTTGAAATGACTGTACAGTTAAACCACTTACCCCCACCACAGCCCACTGGGGGAGTACCAGGGTGAGAAATCTCCCTCACTTGTAATCGGCTCCATTTTGACTTGTAAGGCAAGGAGACTGTCATCTGTCTCACAGCTTTACCACAGTGCTGAAGCCTTCCACCCTTGCGGCTCCCAGCCTTCAGCAAAACAAATCTGGACTTGCTTCATTCTCTCCCTCCGTAGTGAAAGGTGATGGTAGTTATCTTCAGCCAACCACAGCAATCAGGCTGCCTTGTCCGGGCTTATCGGTTTCAGCAGCCTGGCAGCTGTTGGGTGAGAAAGTAGCTTCAGTGAATGCTTAAGTGTTCGTGTGTAGATAGGAGCACACAGTATCTTCAGGCATTTACCTCTGGATCGCTGGGGAGCCTCATTTGCAAAACAGCTATTTAAATGTCTACTAGTCTACCTAAGACCTTAGTAGAATAACCATACCTGGGAAGGCAGTGCTTGATTCTAGGTTTGAGAAACAACTTTAATAAATAAAAAGAATCAAACTTGCAGGGTGAGAATGTAGCTTAGTAGAAGGAACAGTGATTACCTCAGGTTTTATGCCTGGTGTCAGAACAAAAATGCCGATATTTGCAAATGGAATTTAAACAATATGCATTTAGAAAGAAAAGAGTTAAGTGAGGGTTGGGGAGCTGGCTCGGTGGTTAGGAGAACTTGATTTTCATCCAGGGAACTAAGTCAGTTCCCAGCTATCCATGCTGGGTAGCTCACAATTGCCTGTAACTCCAGCTCTGGAGGCTCTGACAAGCTCTTCTGGTCAGCACAGGCACACATATACATATGTACATACCCACAGACCCCCTCCCAAACATAGAGCTAAAAAAAGGGGTAAAATAGGAACCCCACCATTACAAAGTCAACCCAAAATGAATCAAAGGCCCAAATATAAGAGCTATAATTGTGGATTGCTTACATAGAAGTAGAGCTTCATGATCTTAAATTCAATAATGGATTCTTAGATATGACACAAAAATCATAGAAAAACCAATGAAAAAGTTTGGACTTTATCAATGTTGAATACTTTTGAGAGCCAAACAACAAGATCAAGAATACGGGGATCTCATTCCTTCTTTTTTTTTTTTTTTTTTTGGTTTTTCGAGACAAGGTTTCTCTGTGTAGCCCTGGCGGTCCTGGAACTCACTCTGTAGACCAGGCTGGCCTCGAACTCAGAAATCAGCCTGCCTCTGCCTCCCAAGCGCTGAGATTAAAGGCGTGCTCCACCACCGCCCTGCAGGTCTCATTCTTAGAGTATACAAGCACAATAAAACCAAACAGGGCTGGGCCAGGATTATGGCTCAGTAGAGCAGAGCTTGCCTTGCACTGGGGAAGCCAAGGATTAGACCCTCTGAGGTGAGGTGAGGGTGTGGCTAGGCAAAGGACTTGAAAAGACGTTTCTCCAAAGAAGATTCTGAAACGGCCGATGTACACAGGAAAATATGCTCAACATCATGAATCATTAAAGAAACAAAAATCAAGAGGACAGTAAGACATTCATCCAGCTAGGCCTGGTGGTTCCTTCCATGCTGTTAACCCCAGTATTGGGGGGTGAGAGTTAGGTAGGAGGACCCAGAGTTCAAGGGCAGTCTAGGCCACAGATTAGTGAGGTCTCTAGTGAGACCCTGTCTCAAGAGCAACAACAAGGGTTAATAATTTATACCTATTTTGCCAAGTAGTGGTGGTACATGCCTTTAATCCTAGTACTCATGAGTGTGAGGCAGACAGATCTCTGAGTTTGAGATTAGCCTGGCCTGTAGAGTGAGTTCCAGGAAAGCCAGGGCTATACAGAGAAACCCTGATTCAAAAAGCAAGCAAACAAACAAAAACTAAAACAACACACAACACCGTCTCCCAAACACACAGAAATAATCCATACCTATTAAGATGTCTATAATATTTTTTAAAAATAGGAAAACAAGTATTGACAAAGATATAAAGTTAAAATCCTGGTTCATTGCTGAGAGGTAAGATCATAAGATCATTGTGGAAAACAGTTGGTGGTTCCTCAAAATTAAACAGAGAATTGCCATGTGTACTTCACTACTGTCCAGTAGTGCTATTCCTAAAGATATATACCAATGGAATTGCAAACTGATATTCACATATTTTCTTTCTGTACATGGTCATAGTGCCAGTACCCATAAAGTAGAAACAATGCCCTAACCTACCAGTGGATAGGCAAAGCATGGATCATACAGACAGTGGAGGGCTATTCAGCAGTAAGGGGGAATGTAGCACTGATGCTCCAATGTAATACTAGGAAACAGTATACTAAACAAGATTCTCAGACACAAAATGGCACATACTTTATAATTCAAGTTATAGGAAATATCTACAATGGACAAACTCATAGAATCAGAAAGCAATGGGGGTATTGCCAGGACCCAGGGAGAGGAATAGTTGTGTCTGTTTAATGGATTTTGGGTGAAGAAAATGTTTGAAACTAGACAGATGCAGTCATTGTCCAACAGTGAGATACATTAGATGACACTTAAGTGTGTATTTCATTTTATGATATGTAAATTTTATCCCAGGTATAAAAAAAGATTTTTAATATTTAATGTGTATGGATGTTTGCACGTTTGTGTGCCACATACATGCCTGTTGCTGGAGGAAGCCAGAAGAGGGTATTGGATCCTGTGCTAATGGAGTTCCAGAAGGTTGTGAACTGTTCCAGTGGCTGCTGGGAATCAAATCTGGTCCCCTGGAAGAGCATCACAGTGTTCTCAATTGCTGAGTCATCTCACCAGACCTTATCCCAAATTTAAAAAAAAGAAAAAAGAAGTAAAATTGAGGGAACAAATTCCCACAGTAATCGTTTATATGGTATCCATCCTACGGGCTATCTTCAGAGAACACAATCAGGGCAGCTACAGGAGGACAACTCTGACATAATAAGGAAGGACTTTCTACCATGGCTGTTAAGCAGTGGAATGGGCAGTCTACAGAGGAAGTGAGATTACTCTTTACTGAAAAAGTAGAGGAAGAGCTCCCAGGGAAGTTACTGGGAAATTTTCTCTAGGAGGTGTGGCAGGTTGTTTTTTTTGCTTTAATTATTTTGAAAACTAACCTGGTTTTCATCACTGCAGGTATGCTGATTCCAAAGGAGGTCCTGAGTTAAAGTACCCCTTTCCTTAATTTTTCTAGCATAGCTCAACCCTCTCAGACATGTGCTGAAAGGTCTGGCCTTTTGTTGTCCATACAGCTTAATGATAGAAGGCTTGCCTAGCGTGTATGAGGCCCTAAGTTCAATTTCCAACACGGAAGCAGGAAAGGGAACGCTGGCCCAGAAAAGAGAACTAGTCGATCAGAGCGCTGAGACGGTGACCCTTTGGACTCTTGAGTTCACAGCTCCAGTCACTAGCTTTCTGCTGGTCTCTGGCAGAGGGTGTGTTGCACTAGGCGCGTTAGAACCGACTACAATCTATGAAGGATCAAACACTCAGTGAACGATGGCCTCAGGATCATTTCTAAACCACAGGTTCTGAAAACTTCAGTCTCAGTTCAAATACATATTTGACTACTAAAATTCCATGATCATTAAGAAGTAACAAAGTTTTAAAAAAAAAAAAAAGAAAATGTGACAAAGTAATCTCATCCAAGTGTGCCAGCCAAAATTAGAAAACATCGGTAGGAGATATTTCTTAAAAACGCAATCGACTTGAATGATCTCTAGACTGGACGAAGAGCCCTATGAATTCATTGTGTTGCGTGTTTGCAGTAGAGTAACTTGAAGTTAACACCTGCCTCAGCCTGAAGAGTCCTGAGACAGTGAAAAAGGCAGTGAAAGTCAGGCGGGCGGGGCTCCCGGGGGAGAGACCGGCCCATTTCAGGAGGATCCCGGGGATGCCCCTGTTCCTAGGTGGAATAACTCCCTGGGGCACTCAAGAGGAAAGCCCAAGCTGACCGCCCCCGGCCCAGGCAGCCCTGAAACCAGAGGCGCCTCTGAAGATTGCGCAAGTCTTTTCCTCCCCCGCCTGCTCGGTGGCATGTTTCTAAAATTCCCATCTGCACAACATAAACAGGAAACGTGCAGCAAAAAGCCTTGGCGGTGCAAATTCCAAGCTTCCAGCCGAGGGCGGGAGAATTTCATCCGTGCTGCCGGTGGCAGCAAAGCAGCAGCAAAGAACAAACTTTCCAAGTGACCCCGCGCCCCTCCATCCCCCTTTTCCCCAACTGCTAAAGGGAGATGGCGGAAGGAAGGACCCCTGCTCCAGAAAAATAAAGAACAGGACACGGGTGGCGGGGGTTGGGGGGGCGTTGAGGTAGCAGCTGGGCCTCTAAGCGCCGGGCCTCCGTGGCGGCGCGTGGCGGGAGGGCCCGAGCCGGGCCGCCCACTTAGCGAGCCGCGCGTCCGAGTGGCCTCCGGGCGCCGCGTGGGTTCGCGAACGCCGGCACCCGGTCGTCGAGCCTTCGCGGGTGGGGCGGGGGAAGGGCGGGCGCGAGGCGCGGCGCAGGCGCAGTGCGCGCCTCGGTTGTCAAACATGGCTGAAGCGCCGCTGCTACCGCTACAGCCGCTGAAGGGAAAATGCTGAGCTCGCCCGGGCCGGGTGGGCGGCGGCGGCGAGGGCGGCGACGGGAACCCGCTTCCCGGGCGCGGCGGCGGCGGTCATGGCCCGGCTGGCCGACTACTTCATTGTGGTAGGCTACGACCACGAGAAGCCAGGTAAGGGTGTGGGGCGGGCGCCGCCCCCGGGCTTCGCCTCCGCCCCCGGCAGCCGTCCAGTGGGCTCGGCGGGGCCGGGCGTCGTGGCTGGGAGGCGGGGAGGCGGGAGGGCCGGGTCCCGCGGCGGAGAAGCGGCGGGCCGACTAGCGTCGGCCTTGGCGGCGCGGCCGAGCCTGGCTGCAGTGGGCGTGTGTGTGGGACTATCCGACAGCGGTCGCGGGGCTAGGCCGCGGCGGTGCGGCCGGGGACTGGCGGGCTGGACCGGTGGCGAGCCTGCCCGCGCGCCGCCACGCGCTTCTGTGGAGGCGGCTGGCACCCGGGACCGCGCCCTCGTGCTGGTGGAGTCGGGAGGGCGGGAGCACACTGTACGAGGTTCCTAGGGATACACTGTGTCCTGCATCCTGAATAAGAGTGACGCTGGGGGCAGTCCTCCAGGAAAGGAAGTGCAGAGAGTCCAGCGCTGCCTCCCGCTCGCCTGGGGCGGGGGAGGGGGAGGCTCGGACGTCCCGGCCCAATGCCGGGGACATGGAAAGGCCGATGGATCTGAGCGAGCGGTTTGAAACGTTTCTAGGAAAATTGTTTCAGGACGTTTGAGTCGGCATTCCAGAATGAAATGACTCTCTTTTAAGTAAAGAAAGCCGGGCAAACCACTGCAGGTGCTCTCACTTGGCTTTCACGCGTTTTGATTGTTCTCCTTATTCGTCCGAGATTTTTTTTCACAAGGAATCTGTTTGGCAGCTACATTGCTTTTTACACTTAGATGGACTAGCAGTACTAGAAGTATTACAGGGTTCATGCACGTTTATTTTCGTATTTGTATCTCTTTGTGTTGCTATATATAGATAAGCGGGATGTAATAACAAGATTATTGTAGAGCAGGGGAAGCTCTTTTATTTCAGGGCAATTCCAGTTTCATACTTGCAAGGAATTTTAGATACCAGCCCTCCTCCATCGCCTTCTATGTCCCCGCAGGTGCTTAGGTTGTGCTTTGCTGGTTGTTAGTCTTTGATAGCACCGTTGTACCATTGTTCTGCCCACCTCTTTTTCTTATTTATCCCTAAGAATTTATTTCAGAGTTCACATTCTTTTCTCACCACTACCTAATTGAGATCATTTAAGAGAAGCTGGCTTTTGCTGGGCAAGCCTGGAGACCTGAGCCATGAGAAGGTGCAAGGCAAGAACTGATTGCCCAGGGTTGTCTTCTGACCTTCCTATGTGTGCCCTAGCATGCATGCTCACTCCCACCCTGAACATACACAATAAACAAAAAGAGAAGGCATTGGGCTGTATTTAGAGAATCTTCTGGCTGCCCCAAAATGCCATGCCCTTTCTTAGTAATTTTTCAGTCTCTTACCAAGATGACATAGTCTGTCAGTCTGGTAAGATTGCCAGTGTGCAGAATTAGTCTTGTTTTTCACCTTGTTCCATTTTTAGTTACATTATTCTTCACCCACAACAATTTTATTTTATTTTATTTTATTTTCAAGACAGGGTAACTCTACAGAGCCCTGGCTGTCCTGGAATTCCTGTGTAGACCAGGCTAGCCTTCACACTTCGCACTCACAGATATCTGCCCTCCCCCCATGTTCACAACAATTTTGAAACAGTAACATACTTGAAAAAGTTTTAAGTATGGTACATAATTATTGTTTTATTTTAGTTTTCGGATATTTTAAGAGGAAGCTGCTGACCTTACGCCCTGTCACTCAGAATGGTTTATTGTGAATTTTATACAAACAAGAACATTGGTCTACACAATGTCAGTGTAGTTATCAAATAGGAAATTCAGGGTTGGAGAGATGGCTCAGAGGTTAAGAGCACTGGCTGCTCTTCCAGAGGTCCTGAGTTCAATTCCCAGCATCCACATGGTGGCTCACAACTGTCTGTAAAGGGGATCCTACCCTCTTTTGATGTGTCTAAAGACAGCAACAGTGTACTCATACCTAAAATAAATAAATAATTCTTTACAAAATAGGAAATTCATGCTGACCCAGTATTTTACCTAATTTGAATTTTTTGATTATGCTATTAATTACATAATTGGTGAAAGTAGTATAGTTAAGTGCTGCATTGTTTCATTACCTTTTTAGTCTCTCTCAATATGGATTAGTTAAGTGCTGCATTGTTTCCTTATCTTTCTAGTCTCTCTCAGTATGGATCAGTTCCCTCATCTGTTTCATGGTCTTGTCACTTTGGATGATTAGAGATCAGTTGCTTTTGTTGTGCTAAGGTGCATGTGTTTGGGCCAGTGTATCCCAGCAGTGGTGCTCACTGTGTCTTGAGAGGAAGTACATACTTTCCCTTTGATTGCCTTTACTCGTTGTCTGCCAGGCTTTCTTTTTGTTTTGATCACGCTCTGATTTCCCACTTAGGGTTGTTCCCTTGTGTTTTCCTTACTCTCAGTTTCTTAAAAAAAAGGATTTATCTATTTCATGCATGTGAGTGAGTACACTGTCACTATCGTCAGACATACTAGAAAGGGCATCGGATCCCCTTTACAGATGGTTGTGAGCCACGGTGTGGTTGCTGGCAATTGAATTCAGGACCTCTGGAAGAACAGTCGGTGCTCTTAACCACTGAGCCATCTCTCCAGCCCAGTTTCTTTGCATTTTAATGTTCCAGGCAAGTTTGCTCCTCCTGCTTTCACCTAGGGTCTCTGACACAATGTGTTTTGCTTTGGCCCTTCTGGGTTTCCCCCTCAATGAGCTCCACTTCTATCCCATGGTTACTATGACTACTCTTCATCCCACACTGAACAAAGGGAAGATTTCTTTCTTTCTTTTCTTTTTTTAAATGAAACTCAGAATGTTGCATAAATTATAATCTCAAGTATGAAATACATAGTTTTTCTGTTATATTTTTGCATAGTTTATATTTTATTCAAGCATAATTTTTTTGTGCAAAAAATTTATGCTAACAGCTGAGTGGTTTTAAGCCACTATATACACTGGTGTAGTCACCGCCACAATCAAGATATAGAACATTTCCTTCTCTATAAAAAGTCTTCTTATGCCCTTTTACAGTCAGTTTCCTCCCTAGCCTCGGGTGGTTGCAGATCTGCTTTCTATTTGTATGTTTTTGTCTTTGTAGAGTGGCACATTAATAAAATCAGACAATTTTTTTTAAATGTTTGGCTTATTTTCTACTTAGATTCACACACTGAGATTTATCTATGTTATATTTATTAGTAATTGTCTCCTTCACTGCTCCCCGTTCCCTTCAATGCTGAGTATAGAACCCAGTACCTCACCATGCTAAGCATGGGCTCTACCATTGAACTATACTCATTGCTGAACTGTTCAGTTCCCTTCCTTTCTTCCCCTTCCCCCTCTTCCTCCCCCTTCCCCTGTAGCTCAGGCTAACCTCACACTTAAGATGTAGTTAAGGATGACCTTGACATTCTCTTCCTCCTGCCTCTATCTCTGGTGCTATGATTATAGATATGTGCCCTCATGCCTTGTTTATGTGGTGCTACAAGTGGAGTCTGGGGCTTCCTACATGCCAAGCAAGCACTCTTTATCAATTGAGCTGTGTTCTCAACCCCAGACATACATTGTTTCTTTATATTCCTGTGTAAAATACAGTTTGTTCATTCATTCCTCAGTTGGTGGATATTTATGTTTTCAGATTTTGGTTATTATGAATAAAGTGGCTATTTGAGAGGCTTTTTGAATATTGGCATGTTTTCATTTTTCTTGGGTTAGAATGGAAAAAAATTCTTAAATCATGGGCAAGTATCTGCAAGTTTATATGAAATCATCAACGTTTTCCAAACTACCTGAGCTGTATAGGACAAAAATCTACAAAGTGATTTTTTTAAACTATAAGTGAAGAATCAATCTAATTGATTTTTCTAACCTTTATTATATAATTACCTTCAGGAGTTAATATGGCTTTATCTACCCAACTCTCTCTAAAAGCTAATTAGATTATGATAATATGATGCTTATATATAGTGTTATGAAATTTGTGTGTTCACTACCAGAATGTTTCTGGTATTATTTAACCAGTACATTACTATTATTTTAAAGTGTCTTTGCCATTAAGAATAATTTCAGCTGAATTATTTTTTAATTAAAATATTTTCCTTTATTTAGTGTTATGAGTGTATGTGAAAATTGGAGTACAACTTCCCAGAGTTCATTTTCTACTTCTAGCATGTGGGCTCCTGGGATTAAATTTAAGTCATCAGGCTTGGCTGCAGCGCCTTTATCTGCTGAGCCATATTGCTTACCCAGACTTTTCTTCCCTTTCTTCCTTCCTCCCTTTCTTCCTTCCTTCCTTCCTTCCTTTCTCTCTCTTTTTCTTCCTCCCTTCCTCTCTCTCTTTCTTTCTTTCTTTCTCTCTTTCTTTCTTTCTTTCTTCCTTCCTTCCTTCCTTTCTTTCTTTTTTTGAGACAAAGTCTTACTATGTAGCCCTAGATGTCCTGGAACTATCTATGTAGATGACACAGACCTCAAACATAGAAACCCACTTGTTTCTGCCTCCTAAGTGCTGGAATTAAAGGATACACACACACACACACACACACACACACACACACACACACACACACACGTAAAAATGGGGAAATCTGAGGAAGAATGGTGGTTTCTTATGTGAGGCCAGCATCCTAACAGTGATACTGTACTTACTGTAAGGATGCAAGTTGTCTACTGAGAGAAATGAGGTAAAGGGGACCACAGTGTTTGCTGTTCCTTTAACTGTTGGGAAATCTACTACTGGGTCAACCGAAAAAGTCCAGAAACCATAAAGAAGATAAAATATACCTTTAGTGTCTTTATTTTTTTTAACATTGATGAGATAAGGAAGTTCTTAGTCTATACAATATCAGAAAAACATAATTTTCAATGATAGAATTATATTCCCGAGGATCAACTTCATTGGTTTTATTATTATTGGACACTTGCTGTTTTCTAGCCATGTGCTTTTTATGCTAATGCTATCATTTATAAGAACGGCTTAAAAATCACTTTTTAAAAAATATTTATTTATTTATTTTTATGTGTATGAGTACATTGTAGCCGTGAGCCATCATGTGGCTGCTGGGAATTGAACTCAGGACCTCTGCTTGCTCACTCTGGTGTAACACACAGTAGTTGTCTTCAGACCACCTGAAGAAAGTGTCAGATTTCATCACAGATGGTTGTAAGCCACCATGTGGTTGCTGGGATCCAAACTCAGGACCTTCAGAAGAGCAGTCAGTGCTCTTACCTGCTGAGCCATCTCGCCAGCCCTAAAAATCACTTTTTTATGACAGTTTGATTTTGATAATTCATTATTTAAAACAATATTTTTCAGGCATAGTAAGATGGCTTAGTTGGTAAAGTGCTTGTTGTACAATCATGAGGGCCTAATCCCTAGCATGCACATAAAAATAGTGAGGCTCACTGATGCACAGCGTCTTTCTCTTTAATCCAGTGCTGGGGAGGCAGAGACAGGAAAATTCCTGGTTTAGCAGAATCAGTGTGCCTCAGGTTCAGCGAGAAGCCCTGCATAAAGAAATTAAATGGGTAGCAATTGAGGAAGACGCCATGTCCACCTCTGGCCTCTACAATCATTCATACACATATATTAGCACCCCCATCCCCAAACCTTCGTTTTACAACTTTATGTTTGGATGATGGTGGAATAATTAGGAAGTATAACTTGTCTGTAAAAGACGAAGTTACTTATCCAACTACCCTTTTCTTACTGTAAAAGTAAATTTGAGTGCTGAGTTAATTCTGTGTATGCTTTTGTGTTTTTGTTCTACTGTTCTAGAAATAATCCATTTAGCTAGGGATGTAGTTTAGTAATAGAGCTTTGATCTAGTATGCACAAGGTCCTAAGGCTTAAGACTTGGTACAGGCAAAAATTATTTGCAGGCAAAAATTATTTATCTAGATGTTATTAAACTAGATTAATTTTAGGTTTGATATTCATTTAAAAGTTCTGTATATTTTTAAAATTAATCTGCTTTAATATATTAGAAAGCATTTGAAATGCTTTGTAAGTTAAACAATGTATTTCATGTGAAATAAACAAAAATAAAATTTTGCATAAGTGAAATATATTTTGAGACTGAATGTATGTGTGTGTGTGTGTGTGCACCACACTATATGTCTAGAGGGTAGAGGATAACTTCCTGGAATGTGTTCTCTCCTACAAAGTATGGTCTGGAGATTAAACTTAGATCATCAGACTTGGTCGCACCTTCTGAGCCATCTCACTGGCTTCAAAAATGTGAGCTCTTGTGAAGCAAGAATGAACAGAAATGTGGCTCAAGAGGCAGTGAGCTGGAGCTAGAAGGACCAGTGTGAGGAAACTCAGGAGCACTTGCTTTGGAAAGAAGGGCGTGGATGCTCGAGTTAGAAAGCTGAAATTAGTAAAACTTCATGAGAAATTACTGTGAGAGGTGAAGTAAGAAAAATAGTTGTGAATTACAGAGATTCTAATCTAAGTAATTGGTGCATAGTGCAAGCGGGGAGAAATATGGAACTTAATTTTGGATATGTTAAATATGTCTGTCTTTAATCAAGATAGAACTGTTATTTGGGTGTTTAAATACATGGGCTGGGAGTAAGACAGGTGAAGATTAGACATTTACCTGGCGCTTATCAATAGCCAGGTGTTTGTCAGACAGGAAGAAAAGAATGCATACCTTTTGAGCAAAATTATGTATAGGGTGCAGGGAAGTGGCTGTCATTTCAGTTGAGGATTTAATACTGCTCCCCTGACTCCTTCTGAGAGTCTTGTGTGAGTAATTACAGCTGCTCTCATTAAGATGTTGAGAGCCACATCATACCCTGAAGGACAGTTCTATAATACCATCCAGGTATAGTGTGAAAAGACAGAGCAAGTAGAGACTAGACATAAAGATCCAGGAGTTGGGCTGGAGAGATAGTTCAGGGGTTAAGAGCACTGACTGAGCTTCCAGAGGTCCTGAGTTCAATTCCCAGCAACACATGGTGGCTTACAATCATCTATAATGAGATCTGATGCCCTCTTCTGGTGTGTCTGAAGATAATAACAATGTACTCACATACATACAATAAATAAATCTTAAAAAATCTAGGAGTCATTAGAGCAGATAGAGCTGTGGCAGTTGTATAGATGTCCTCAGAAGGTTGACACAGATGGGAATACATGAACAGGGCCCAGGCTTTGGGGAACACCATTGCTGAGGGGATGAGAAGAAAAGCAGCAACAGAAGGGTGTGGTGTGTTTGGAAGAGATACCCAGCATTCCCTGAGATGCTATTTTACTTGTAGGTGGTGTGAGCCCTCATTTTTGTTTAGTTACCTGGCTGTGCAGAAGAGAAAACTTGTTTTAAATTTTTTTTAAAAAATTTATATTTCATGTGTACTTTTTTTTTTTTTTTTT
>NW_022196904.1:99409234-99417237 GCF_008632895.1 Mastomys coucha | reverse complement strand
TTGACCTGTGTGTGTAGTGCCTGTGGAGGCCAGACGAGGGCATCAAATCTTCTTGAAGCTGTTAGTTGGGTGCTGGGAATTGAACCTGTCTATGCCATTTGGAAGAACAGTCTTGTTTGTTTTTTAGAGACAGGGTTTCTCTGTGTAGCCCTGGCTGCACTGGAACTCACTCTGTAGACTAAGCTGGCCTCGAACTCAGAAATCCTCCTGCCTCTGCCTCCTAAGTGCTGGAATTAGAGCATTTACCACCACACCTGGCTTAATTCTGTTTGTTTGTTTGTTTGTTTCTTTTTTTTTTTTTTTTGGAGACAGGGTTTCTCTGTGTAGCCCTGGCTGTCCTGGAACTCACTCTGTAGACCAGGCTGGCCTCGAACTCAGAAATGCACCTGCCTCTGCCTCCCAAGTGCTGGGATTAAAGGCGCATGTGCCACCACTGCGCGGCACTTAATTCTGTTTCTTAATGATGTATTACATAATAGGTAGAAGTTGGTTTTCCACCATTGGTGCTATTACAACAGTATGAATTTGCCGGTTTAAAACAACAAATTATTCCTTTAAAATTTTAGTCGGTGGCTCTGAAGTGTAGGTGTCAGAAAGTGACTTCCTTTGAGGGAAGCCTTCCAGGGAAGAGTATTCATCTCTAACAGTTTCTGATGGTCCCCAGTGTTCTGTAGCTTATGGGACCATAACTCCTATTTTTTGCCCTCTCTTCACATGGCTTTCTTTGTTTGAATCTTTCCCCCTCTTTTCATGAAAACAATTTCTCTGCTCAGCCTGGTGGTACTTGTCTGTAATCCCAGCTGCTTGGGAGGCAGAAGCAGGGAGATGGCAAATTCAAGGTTTTTATGAGTTAAAGAATGAATTCAAGGCCTGACTGAACAACTTATTCTCAAACAAATAAACAGAAATAGAAAAATGGCTGTGTCTGTAGCTGAATAGTGAAGCACCTGTCAAGCATGTTTGAGGCCGCAGCTTGGATTCTCAGTTCTGGGTGTTGGAGAGGATAATGAGGCCTTGTTTTGCTTCTTTTCCTCTCCTCTCCCATCCCTTCCCCACCCTCCTTCCTACTCTCCCCTTCCTCCCTCCTACTCTCCCCTCTCTTCTTTCCTTTCTTCCCTCTCTCCTTCCCTCCCTCCTTCTCTTCCTTCCTTTCTTTTTCTTCCCTGAACTAGGGATTGAACCTAGGAAAACACTCTCTCCACCCCCCTCTTTCACCTCCCTCCTACTCCTTCCTTTGAGAGCTAAGTAATGTTGTAACACTGAGCTGTATCTCAAGTCCAGTTTTTTCTTTAGCCAGAGACTTAACAGTCTCTGATAGCTAATTTGCTTGTCAGGTTGACTCACCTGGGAAAAGGAACCTTAACTGAAGAATTGCTTCCATCAGATCCTATGCCTGTGGGCATAGGTGTATGGGGGTGGGTGGGGGGCATATTTTAAATTGCAAATTGATGTAGGAGGGCCTAGTCCTTTGTGGATGGTACCTGATCTTAGGCAGATAGGCTTGGGCTGTATAAAAAGGTAACTGAACAAGCTAGTGAGTGGTGGTTCTTCCTGGTTTCTGCTTCAGTCCCTGCTTTGAGTTCCTGCCCTGGCTTCCCTTGATGATAGGTTGTAATTTATAAGCCATATGAACCCTTTCTTAAATTACTTTTGGTCAGTGTTTTATCACAGTAACAGAGAAACAGACCCAGACAACGTTAAAGTGTACATAGAAAAACAGTAAAGTCACATGAGTAAAACAGGTCTCATTTGTATAAGGTGTGCTCTGCCTTAGGAGTGAAAAGCACCCAGTGTTTACTATTTCCCAAAACCAGAGTAGCTCTCTTTGTATTAAGTAGAAATCAGAAGTAGGTACCATGTCTACCAGGATGTTCAGGGAGCAAACACTATATTTAGTGTTGAAGTCTAGGGAATATAAGATCCAGAAAAAGGACCTTAAATAGACCTGAGAATAATGGAATGATCTGCTGACCCCACGTGAGGTCTACATACTGTCAGACATATTGAAATATGACTTTTGTCTTATGGTAACAGACAATAGAGTAAGTAGGATAATATCCCCTTAAGAGACCCCATCCTGGAAAGGAGTAAAGCTATAGACCTAACATGTAGGCTCTGTTACTCCTTCCCAGCTACGCCTACTAGGGAGGTAATCCTTTAGGGAAATGCCAGCTTTACTGGAAAACGGGTGAATGCTTTTGATTATAGACTGCTGGCCCAGTCCCCCTTTTTCTTCCCTCTTGTCCTAGCAAGTTGTGTGACCTGTTTACTCTTATTTGATTTCACCTCTGTGTAGACTTGGGTTTTGACTCACCTGTTCTGCTCAGCTATGAAGTTCTTGTGTTTATGTTGTTAGACACTTGGGTTAACTGTTTTCCTTTCCTTCTCACCCCCTTTCTTCTTTCCTTTGGTGCTGAGGTAAACCCAGGTCCTCACTTAAGGTGTGCTATGCTCACTCTCTTTGTGTAGCTTTGACTCAACTGTGTGGTTGTGATGCATATTCATGCAGCACACTGGTTCACATGCCACTGTTTGTTTTGTATCTTACTGAAGTAGTGTATTGGCAAAACCGTAACAGAGAAAGTTGATGACTTGTGCTGCCTACTTCTTTACAATGTGACACAGTAAGTTACAGGTACTTTCTGCTTCTTTTAATAACATGAAACACCGGGCCTCTAAAGTTGACAGTGTAAGGAAAGCCCCTGCCTGGAAAAGCCTGGCTTGACCTCAGGGCTTCAGTTCCATTTCTTCAGTGATCTTGTAGAGTAACACATTTCTTTAATTCTGTCCCACGTCTCCCTGAACCAAATAATCTTCCCTTTATTTTCTGAGGCAGCGTTGAAGCAAGGCTGGAACACTGAAATGCGATTTTCTAAATGGTAAAACAAGGGTAACGTTGCTGGACTTACCTTTTAAGTAGTTGCGTAGTTTGTTAGGCCTAGCTTTACTCCTTTCCAGGATGGGGTCTCTTAAGGGGATATTTTCCTACTTTATTGTTTGTTACCATATGGCAAAA
The DNA here is from genome assembly GCF_008632895.1 of Mastomys coucha. Lineage (NCBI taxonomy): Eukaryota > Metazoa > Chordata > Mammalia > Rodentia > Muridae > Mastomys > Mastomys coucha. Next base: position 99,414,221 of record NW_022196904.1, on the reverse strand, counting down.
GTCATATTGCAACATGTCTGACAGTATCTAGACCCCACATGGGGCCAGCAGAACATTCCATTACTGTCAGGTCTATTTAAGGTCGCTTGTCAGGATCTCATATTCTGGTTAAAGAGCAGTCTGATTTTTGGATAGTTGTTGTTAGAAGTATGCCCAAAGAGATATTTCATTCCCTACTCTTTCTGTAGTACCTGGGATTGAACCAGGGCCTTGTGCATGCCAGGCAAGAGCTTTGTCACTGAGCTGTAGCTCCAGCCCCCATTCCTTACTTTTTTTTTTCAAAGATTTATTTATTATTGTAGATAAGTACATTGTAGCTGTCTTCAGATGCACCAGAAGAGGGTGTCAGATCTCATTACAGATGGTTGTGAGCCACCATGTGGTTGCTGGGATTTGAACTCAGGACCTTCAGAAGAGCACTTAGTGCTCTTACCTACCGAGCCACCTCTCCAGGTCCCCCCATTCCTTACTTTTAACAGTACCAACTGGGCTATCCGAAAGTTAGCACTAAAAGACTCACAAATACAGTGAATTGGATGGACATCTTTGTTTTTGTACCTGTTTGCTCTCCATTGTCTCAGTACTGAGAAAACTTTGGTGTTATGTGGAAACATGCTCACAACTTTCATGTACAGATCACAGTTCAGCTGAACAATCATAGTTCCTATTTTTAAAGGAAAATAAGCTTTATAAAACTATGAATTTACACTTATTTTTAATTGATTTAATCTTTTCTGTTTTAATTTTAATCTGAAAAAATAATGATACCATTTTATTAATCTGTATGCATGAAGTTAGTTGATGCAGTTTTTAAAAACAATAGCTTAAATCTAGAAGCATCTAGATTGTGGAATGATTGGTTTGTGTAGCTAAGTTGCAATGGTTTTGGAAAGGTGACATATCCTTCTACTTTACTCCTGTAAAGGAGGAAAAAAAAATGCCTGTTTTTTTTTTCTTTTCTTTTTCTTTTTTGCTTGTAATGATTAAGCAGAATAGTTTGGCCAAAACAAAGCATTCTCTTATTTTCATAGTGCATAGATTCATTGTAGGGGCTATTTTAAATGTATAATTCTACACTTCATCTTATCCAAAAGGCTCAGAAGCAATGTTAAATATATAATTCTGGTGAAATAGTATGATAAAATCACTGTTTACCAAGGGTTGTTTGTACTTGTGGTCATGACGTTTGAAACTATTGAAGACATTGTTAAGAGATTCAAAGAAATTGCATGAATAGTTGATAATGGTTGGTAAGTAAGCCTCAGCTGGAGCCTTGCTGTCCTTCTAAGGAGTCAAGAGTGCACACCCTGGTTTTGCTAGAATCATTGCCTTTTTTTTTTTTTTTTAAATGGTCATGACTATCCCAGTGGAGAGAAAGTGGAATACATTGTACCTGCTGACATTTTAAAAGATCTTTCTTGAGATTTTTGTGTGGATTCATATATATGTGCATTCAAATATATATGCTTGTACATATATACATTTGTATGTACATATATGTATGTTGTTATGTCTTATAAAACAAGGTCATAGAATCTGCTCCTTATGCAATCTGTACTAACTGCATACTTTATACCGACTTTTGACATTGTATATATTACACAACAGCATTAAGTTTTATTAGCTAAGTGTCTAATTATCATTTAAAAGATATAAAGTTTAGGTCTAATGAAGTTGAAATGTGGGGTAAACCCATGTGGTCTGAGTTTGATTTCTAGTTTTGTCTCTAAATACTGCTGGCTTTAGATAGGTTAACTATTTGTTCTGTTTCTGCATCTACAAAATGAAATAATAGTGACTAGTAGTATTTACCTCCTGGATTTGATGTAAAGAATAGTGAGTTAATTTTTGTAAGTTCTTAAAATCATGTCTTTAGTGCAATTACAGTGTAAGTATTCATTCATAGAAGTGGAGCTGCTGGGTCAAATGATAAGTGTTTCACATGGAACTCAATAAGTTTATGCCTAGCATTGCTGGTTCAGAGAGCTGTATTTGGCCTCAGGCAAAGTGTTAGCCCTTGTTATATAGTGCTGCCCTCTGACCACAGCAGATAATTATTTTTATCAGAGCAGATATGACTACTAAAACCCCCTAAGATCAGGCTTGTTGACTGTTGAGTTTCTCTCAGAGAACATGGAGAAGATGGTACGGGTCATTGGGGCCTTCCAGAGATTCTTGCTGTTCACTTCTGCATCTTTCAGCAGTAGTATGTGATTTTACCCTAATTGCATGGTATATTCTGAAGTGCAAGTATGTATGTATATAAATATAGAGACTATATGTAAGGTTAATTGAAGGTAGAACTCCATCTGTGCAGCTATGGGGTAAGACTTTTGGCATTGTTGGTTCCTTTGGGGTCATCCATGCTTTCTGTATGTCAGCTCAATAAACCCACGTGTTCCTCAACTTGGACTTTGGTGGAGTAATACTTTGCTTTGTCATTGGTGCTCTGTAATGGGGGGCTTGACATCTCTGCCTTCCCAGAGAAAGAATTCTTGCAACAGATGCTAAGGATGGTTATTCCCATCCTTAGGTTTCTTCTTTTGGAGCAAGCAAAGACTCTTTCTTTGCACTGGCATGACAGTAATACATAGATGAGACTGCCAAGGAATATTCTCCCTGATACATTTCAGGACTCTGAATAATTACAGAGCCTACGTCAGAATGAAAGTGGACATAGACTTTTGAAAATACCTTTTATACGTTTAGTTTCAGCTGTGTCTGAAAACCCAAACAATATTTTCAGTAGTTTTTAGTTCTACACTAAATTGTCATTCAGAAAGATTATGCTAATTTAGCAGTATAGTTGTGGAGATTTTAATTAGGCAAACAAAACCTACCACTTAATAGAAGCTAATGGTAAGCAATAGCATAGAAAACTTGGATTTCATAAAGAGGACGACAGTAAGTGTTTGGTTCAAGATCAGACTTTATTTAATTTATATTTATATTAGAAACATTACAAATCAGTATTTGCAGCTGGGTGGTGCTAGTGGCACACACCTTCAGACTCATCACTTGGGAGGGCAGAGATGGGCAGATCTCTACGAGTTTTGAGGCCAGCCCGGGCTACACAAAGAAACCTTCCTCGAAAAAAATTAAAAAAAAAAAAAAACAAAAACAAAAATTGGTTCTTGCCTTTGGTCTTCATTGTATCTAAAGGGTTTTTTGTAAACAGAAATATGAATTATAAAAAATTAAAAGTATTGGCCTAATTTATTTAGATTGCAAGAGAGGACATGGTCCAGATATATCCCAATATTCTCTGACTAAAGAAATTCAAGAAACTGGAAAAAAAACCAGTTCTTTCAACAGAGTTCCTGTTATTATTGTAGCTGATTATTGAGTAGATAGTTGTAGACCCTTTTTTTCAGTGATTTGTTTAACAGATTAACAGACAGAATTTTTATCTTCCCTGGTAAAGAAATGCTTGTTTCCACTGATGAGACCATTACACACATGCCGTCTTTTCCTTTGATCTGTGGTTGCTCTTTATGTACTTTATTAGTTGACAGGGTTAATTAGTTGGTTTAAAGAAAACACAGCTTGTTTGTAAACTTGAAATCTCAAAGTATTTCTCTTCCTACCAAATATTCTATTATAATATTCACTTAAAATATAGAGTTAAGATTTGTAATGAAAAATTATTTAAAGAAAATGAATAGTTTCAGAGCAGTTTTTTAAGTGGAAAAAAAACCTGCTTGTAGGTAGTGTTATGTGGTTGTTGGTACAAGTGCATCTTTTGTATTTTTCTCAGCCAAAGCTAAATGTTAGTAACATTCAGAGAGAAATCAAGTTTCAGAACAAACTTGGAAAATAACAGTAAGAAAATTAGTTTGCAGTGGAAAGTAGTAGTTAGGACTGGAGTGGATTTTATGGATGCTTTATGTAATTGTCCCACATGGCCTGCCCTGGAATTTGAAAAGAATGTTACTTGTTTTCATCTTAAGACAGATGTTGTACCAGATGATTTTTAGCTCAAGTCAACACAAACCCATAGACTGTTAAAGGTAGTAAAACTTTTTTCTCTTTTGGAATAAGAAACAGCAAAATTTGGTTAGAATAGTGAAAAACAGAAGAATTTTGGAAATACAAGTTAGTTATTGCCAAACACCAGTAACAAAAACTGAATTCTCAGAATGCTATCTCATATTCAAATTGCATTGCATATCTGAGGTATTTGACTGTAGAAAATGGAAGAAAATGTGAAGAGTAAATAGAGCATTGGGTCAATTTGTCACAGTGTGAATTAGATTACGGAATATCCATTTTTTAGTCTTTTTTAAATGTGTGAAAGCTGGAATGCATAGTTTCAACTAGAAATGCATAGTATCAGATACTGTATAATAGACTAACTGGTCTAATTTAATTACAGTTTTACAACCACTATGTAGGTGAAGATAATGAGACTTGAAACTATTAAGTAACTTGCTCAAGGTTCTATACCTGGTACTGGTGATATCAATAACCTGTCCTGCAGCTCAACCCTACCAAGACTAGTGTTTCCCATTCATTTCCTGTTACTATCTTCCCACGGGCACTCAAGGTTCTAAATTTCTTCCTGCCACATACTGATTTTACTCATCTTAGAATATAACATCAAAGGAATCACATGACATATACTTAGTTTTTTTGCAAGATTTCTTTCACTCAACTTCCCCCCTTTTTAGATATATCCATTTTTATTAGAATTTTGTCTCCTTTTGTATTATTTTATTATATGAATAAACTAGTTTTGCTTATCCATTGTATTGACAGACAACTGAAATGCTATAGTGACAATTTTGGCATTTTGGTTTCTTTTAAAAAAACACAGGGGCTAGAGAGATGGTTCAGTGATTAAGAGCACTGACTGCTCTTCCAGAGATCCTGAGTTCAATTCTCAGCAACCATCATCTGTAATGGGATTCAATGCCCTCTACTGGTGTGTCCGAAGACAGCTACAGTGTACTCGTATACATAAAATAAGTAAATAAATCTTTTTTTT